>NC_135804.1:62623793-62947006 GCF_964213995.1 Mustelus asterias | reverse complement strand
CTCCATTGTCATCAATGATGGGGTGATGAATCACCCAAGGTGAATTCAAATCCCATGGACTAAGGTTTGTTTATCGATAATGAAATAAATGATGCTTAACTAATTTAACCACCACTTATATCTAAAATAAAATGAATAAAGCTTGAAAGAGCAGCTGTCTTCACTGATACTTTCTTGGGTCGACAGAATAATACAGTAAAGAAGTGAAATAACCATCCAAAAATGAACAATGCAGCAGTCACTTGTTCAAAGCTGACCTTCACCAGTAAAATACAATGGCCTTTTCATACTTATCTTTCACTCAAAGCTTTTCCAATATGCTTTGTGTCTGCAGGAAATTAGACTTTGTTTTGTTTGGCAAGAGGTGGCTGAATTGATAGCTTTTAAGAAAAGATTATAAAGAGAAGTGACAATATTGTTCCAAGCAAATTGTTCAGCAAGGCAAATGGTTCATTCGCCTGGGGCCATCAGTTCAAAATGAGGAAGCTCAGAGTGAGAACGGAATCATGCAGAAATATTTCGCCCAGAGGGCAGTACAAGTTGGAGACTGAGGTGCTAAAGAAGGCCATCAAAGCAGACAGTACAAATAGGTTTAGGAAATAATTAGATGTGTTGGAGGTGCCATGTCTCCAATGAGATTTAAAGTTGAGTGTTAGGAAAAGAGTGGGTACAGGGGCAGGGATGATGGAATCCTTGGTGTTGTTTGTGGGGGAGTGAACAAGATTTACCCCACTCTCAATTCTTGCAGTACAATTCGCAAATGTGGTATTGGATGAACGAGCAACAGAGCAGAATTGTGACGACTTTCATGGTTGACTTGGTCATCGCCACTGTTGGGCCTCACAAGTGAAGGAGGGGTGGGAAGAAAATGCCAGATCCTGTTGGATTATATTCAAACCAAATCAATATTCTGTCAGAAAGATGGAGAATAAAAGAAGCATTGCAGAAAAATCAGCTCTATTCTTAGCAAGACTGTGTTTCACAAGAGCAAAGCAGATACTGTGAGGAAACAGCACTAAAATCTGACGTTAAGTTCAAAGCAGGCAGATTTTTGCCTTAGAAACAGATGAATAGGAGGAGGCCATTCAACCCTCTTACTCTGTTCTGCCATTCAACTAGATCATGACTGATCAGCATCTTAACTCCATTTACCCACCTTGGTTCCAGAACTCAAAATTCCGAGGGCAGAATTTTACCCTCCCCACAAGGCAGGTTCTGAGGCGGGCGGGGTGAGCATAAAATTTAATGCACAGGATCCTCCCCCGCGTACTTGCCCATTCAAACCCAGACGCAATTTCACATTTGGGTGGGCAGGGCCTCGGGTGGGGAACCCTCCCATTCACCTATTAAGTGAGGCCCTTAAGTGCCTGCATAGAGGCTACTTAAGGACCTTATCCCACCCAGACTAAATTTTTAGGCTGATGGGAGCAAACGTGTGGATGGTGGGAAAGTGAGTTGGGGCGCCAGGACCCCCTCTCCCCCACCAGCCTAACTCCCAGGTGACCCCTATCCTCCCATCTCCGGGACCCCCAGGACATACCTTTGCAATGGTCCTGGGACTTAGTTCCAAGCAGAACGCTGCAGTACCTCTTGTGGCCACTGCAGCGTTGTCCCAGGACAGGTTGGAGAGCTGTCAGCCAATCTGATTGGCTGACTGCCCTCATGGGCGGGACTTCCTTCCAAGTGCGGATGGAAGTCCCGCCCACTGCTAATCAATACACAAGTGACAGTTGGCAATGAGAGTTCGAGACTCAGTGGTTGTGCATTATGCAGTGACTCTTTGGGTTGATGATTCCTAGATTTTGGAAAGATTTCATTAGATTGAAAAATAGCAAAAGTACCTCCTCATTTCAAGATAGGAGGGTGACAGGAAGCAGGAAACTACAATCTAATTAGCTTAACATCTGTCATAGGGAAAATGCTGGAATCTATTATTAAGGAGATTATTGTGGGGGATTTAGAAAATCTCAATGTAATCTGGCAGAATCAACATAATTTAATGGAATGGAATCATGTTTGATTACTTTATTGGAAATCCTTGAGGGAGTAACTAGGAAGGGGAACCTGTGAACGTACTGTACTTAGATTTCCAATGGCATTTGACAAGGTGCTACATCAAAGATTACTTCACAAAGTAAGTACTCATGGTGTAGGGGGCAATATATTAGCATGATAGCGAATCGGTTATTTAAATGGATAATTTTTAGGTTGGCAAGATGTAACAAGTGGAGTGTCATAGGGATCAGTGGCTGGGCCTCAACTATTTACAGCCTATATCAATGATTTGGATGAAGGAACTGAATGTATGGTTGCAAAATTTGCTGGTGTGAGAAAGTATGTTGTGAAGAAGGTACAAAGGGTCTGCAAAGTGATATAGATAGGTTAAACAGTTGGGCAAAAAATTGGCAGATGGAGTATAACGTGGGAAAATATAAACTTAACAAATTGGCCCTTATTTTATTTGATAAGTATTGGCCACACTGGCTCCTCCAGGTAACTGCCCTAGTGATGAAGAGGAAAATCCATCCTCAGATGTTGGGCCGGATTCTGCGGCCTCGCCTGCAGCTGGGATTCTCCAGTCCCTCTGCAGTGAACGGAGATTTGGCTGAGCGCCAAATTCTCCGTCCTCGCTGGCAGTGGCGGCGGGGAGTGAAGGGCCAGGTAATTTTGGCCATTGTCTTCGGAAACAGGAGTTTGTCAGGGTTAAAAAAAAAGTTTTTATTTCCAGTAGGAAAAGCACCAAGTAATCATCCTTCTCACCCACCTTCCCACACACACATTTTAATGAGAGAAGTTATATAATTAACATTCAGGTGCTGTGGAGTGCGCGAACGCCCAATTATTGAGCGTTCCTGCTCATCAGTGCACTTTCAGAGGCAACAAGTGTGTTGTCACGCACCATTAGGAACATTTTACAGCAAATCGTATTTCATAAGAATGTGCTTGGAGACAGACCGTCTGGCTCGAGTCCGGTTATGGATGCTGCTGATGCGTCACGGTTCCACAAATGCAGCATTCAATGTGCAGAAGTGGCTGGAGTGCTCACCATCCTGTTGAGGCCAGTAGAGGAAGATGTGGTCGTGCTGATCTACACCTGCTACCTCCGGGGCACCTGTCAGTCACACTGACCTTCACCGGCCGCCTCCGGGGCACCTGTCAGTCACACTGACCTTCACCGGCCGCCTCCGGGGCACCTGTCAGTCACACTGACCTTCACCGGCCGCCTCCGGGGCACCTGTCAGTCACACTGACCTTCACCGGCCGCCTCCGGGGCACCTGTCGGTCACACTGACCTTCACTGACCGCCTCCGGGGCACCTGTCAGTCACACTGACCTTCACTGGCCACCTCCGGGGCACCTGTCGGTCACACTGACCTTCACCGGCCGCCTCCGGGGCACCTGTCGGTCACACTGACCTTCACCGGCCGCCTCCGGGGCACCTGTCAGTCACACTGACCTTCACCGGCCGCCTCCGGGGCACCTGTCAGTCACACTGACCTTCACCGGCCGCCTCCGGGGCACCTGTCGGTCACACTGACCTTCACTGACCGCCTCCGGGGCACCTGTCAGTCACACTGACCTTCACTGGCCACCTCCGGGGCACCTGTCAGTCACACTGACCTTCACTGGCCACCTCCGGGGCACCTGTCAGTCACACTGACCTTCACCGGCCGCCTCCGGGGCACCTGTCGGTCACACTGACCTTCACTGGCCGCCTCCTGGGCACCTGTCGGTCACACTGACCTTCACTGACCGCCTCCGGGGCACCTGTCAGTCACACTGACCTTCACTGGCCGCCTCCTGGGCACCTGTCGGTCACACTGACCTTCACTGGCCACCTCCTGGGCACCTGTCAGTCACACTGACCTTCACTGACCGCCTCCGGGGCACCTGTCCTCACACTGACCTTCACCGGCCGCCTCCGGGGCACCTGTCAGTCACACTGACCGCCTCCGGGGCACCTGTCAGTCACACTGACCTTCACCGGCCGCCTCCGGGGCACCTGTCGGTCACACTGACTTTCACCGGCCGCCTCCGGGGCACCTGTCAGTCACACTGACCTTCACCGGCCACTTCCGGGGCACCTGTCAGTCACACTGACTTTCACTGGCCACTTCCGGGGCACCTGTCAGTCACACTGACCTTCACTGGCCACCTCCTGGGCACCTGTCGGTCACACTGACCTTCACCGGCCGCCTCCGGGGCACCTGTCAGTCACACTGACCTTCACCGGCCGCCTCCGGGGCACCTGTCAGTCACACTGACCGCCTCCGGGGCACCTGTCAGTCACACTGACCTTCACTGGCCGCCTCCGGGGCACCTGTCAGTCACACTGACCTTCACCGGCCGCCTCCGGGGCACCTGTCGGTCACACTGACCTTCACTGGCCGCCTCCGGGGCACCTGTCAGTCACACTGACCTTCACCGGCCGCCTCCGGGGCACCTGTCGGTCAGCTTCCTTTCAACAGCCACCACACGATGAGAGAAGGTGCAGTAAAACTCGATACCTTTCTATCCAATACCCCATTCAATGAGACACACAAGAATTCACTAACTAGCTCAACATTCCCGCCCATCTCTCATTGGAATCAGCAAAAAACCTCACCCACATTAAACACAACTGAATTATTTAAATGGAATGAATAAAGGCGCTTCTTAAAATAATAGAACATTCCAATTTATCACCACAATCAAAGCTTTGTTCTCTAATGGTTTGACTGAAGGACTTGCATTTTTATAACACTTTCCATAACAACCGGATACCTCCAAACACTTTACAGCCAGTGAAGTACTTTGTGAAGTGTCGCCATTGTTGTAATGGAGGGAGCAGAGGAACTGCAAACAGCAATGTGATAATGACTGGAGTAGATCATCTGCTTTTTTAAAAGTGATGTTGATTGAGAGATAAATATTGGCCAGAGGATCGAACATGGCAACTTTTACATCCAGGTGGGTCTCGATTTAACTTACATGAGAACTCGGAGCAAGAGTAGGCAATTCAGCCCCTCGAGCCTGCTCCGCCATTCAATCCGATCATGGCTAATCTCATCTCAGCCTCAACTCCACTTTCCTGCCTGTTCTCCATAACCCTTCATCCTGTTACTAATTAAAAACCTATCTATTTCATCAAATTTGTTTAGTGTTCCAATGTCCACTGCACTCTGGGATAGGGAATTCCACAGATTCACCACCCTTTGAGTGAATGAATTTTTCATCTGAAAAACAGCACCTCTGGCAGTGTTGCACTCCATCAATATTCTACTGGTGTGTCAGCATTGATTTTTGTACTTTTGTACTGGAGTGGGACTTGTACCCAGAACCACATGAATCCAGGGTGTGAGTTTTACCAACTGAGCCGTGGCTGACACTCGATTGAAGAGTGTTTCACTCCCATCGTTCTCCTCCTATTCTTGTTTGGCCACAGTCCCACTGGTATCAGCAGCCTTCACTCAACCAGCCTTTCCCAATTGCAGGCCAGTGAGCTATCATAGCTGATCCTAGTCTAGCCATTGCTGACATCCACATGTACAGTAGGAGTGACTGAAGATTTTTCTCCCCCTAGCCAGAAGCTTCGAGGCAGATTTGAGTCAACCTCATATTGCCCCCTTGGCCAAACTCAAGCCTAAATCCTGCCACCACCCCTACACAGTAAGAAGTTTAACAACACCAGGTTAAAGTCCAACAGGTTTATTTGGTAGCAAAAGCCACAAGCTTTCGGAGCCTTAAGCTCCTTAAGGCTCTGAAAGCTGGTGGCTTTTGCTCCCAAATAAACCTGTTGGACTTTAACCTGGTGTTGTTAAACTTCTTACTGTGTTTACCCCAGTCCAACGCCGGCATCTCCACATCATGACTACCACCCCTACACCCAGGGATAGACTGGGGCCGGGGAAATTGGCACTGGAGGGAGGTGCTATTGTTATTGTCTACACGCCTCGAAACCTGACCCCAGCAGGGGCTGGAAATCAAGCACACTGACTCTATCCCTCTCTCCGCAGATGATCTGCTGAGTATCTCCAGCATTTTCTCTTTCCATGGTTTATTTTGAGAGTTTCTGGTCGGTTACCCCCAGTAACTGAGCAGTGCTGGTCCAATTTTTTCTGTAAAGTGAAAAGTGGAACTCTAAGCAGAAGGGTCAGTGAGTAAGAGGTAATTTTCAGATATTCGGGCTTGTAGCTGGATGATTAGAATATGCAGCAAATTATTGCAAAGTGTTTTAAATGTAAAGATTTACAGCTTTTCTTTCCATTTCATCCATGTGGACTTTAGAAAGAAAATACTCTCCTCAAACTTACCTTCTTTTGGTTTTACTGATTCAGTTACAAAACAGTTCTGAAAACCATAGAATGGTACAGCACAGGACAAAGTCATTTGGCCTCTAATAGCTCTTTGGCAGATTAAAAAAATGATTTATGGGATGTGAGTGTTGCTGGCTGGACCAGCATTGTCCATCCCAAACTGCCCTCCATTTCACAGGGCAGTTGAGAGTCAACCACTTTGCTGTGGATCTGGAGTCACATGTAGGACAGACCATGTAAGGATGGCAGATTTCCTTCCCTAAAGGACATTAGAGAACCAGATGGGGTTTTATAACAATCAACAACAGTTTCATGGTCATCATTAGACTTTTAATTCTAGATTTTTATTAGATTCAAATTTCGCCATCTGCCATAGTGGGATTTGAATGCAGTTCCCCTGAGTCCCTGGATTACTAGTCCAGTGCCAATACCTTTATGCCACTGTCTGCCCAGTTAACTCTCCTGCTCTTTCCCTGTAGTTCTGCATATTTTCCCTTTTCAAGTATTAAGCCAAACTCCTTTATTGAAAGTTTTTGAAAGCCCTTCTGTCACTGGGAACAGTTTCTCCTTTTTAACTTTATCAAAACCTCTCAGGATTTTGAACACTTCCATCAAATTCCCTCCATCCATACCAATGCTCCAAAGGAAAACACCATCCCCAGCTTCTCCAGTCTCTTCACAGAACTGACGTCTCACATTCCTGTCGTAACAATGTGGAGAAATAGGAGATTATCCATTTGCGAAGAGCAAACTGAAATATAGAGTATTTCTTAAATGATCAGAGGGTGAGAAGTGATGAACTTCAAAGTTGTTATGTTTGCCCCTATGAAGTAAAGGTGCATAAAGAATCATGAGGTAGACTTGACAACTTGAACACTGGGGGATCTTTATTGGAGGCATGCACTGTCCCACAGTTGGATCGCAGACTGTCTAACTGGTTCCCACACTGGGAGGAGCTAATTGCCCAGGGGTCACCTGGCTCACACTCTTAAAGAGGCAGCCTGCACCCCAAATCCCAACATACAATATATAAATATATCACAAAAGGGCCTGGGTGTCGTTGTTCATGCGTCACTGAAAGCCAACATTCAGGTACAGCAAACAATTAAGAAGGGTATGTTGGCTTTTAAGAAGGCATAGAATATGTTGGCCTTTATCACAAGAGGATTTGAGTACAGGAGTAAAGATGTCTTACTGCAATTATACAGATCCTTGGTGAGACTGCCCTGGAGTATTGTTCAGTTTTGGTTTCCTTACCCAAAGAAAAGTATACCTGTCAAAGAGACAGCGCAACAATTGTTCATCAAATTTATTCTTGGGATGGAATGATTGTTCTATCAGGAAAGATTAAATAGACTGAGGCTTTATTCCCTGGAGTTTAAAAGCATGAGAGGCACTCTCATTCAAACATACAAAACTCTTCCAGGATTTGACAGAGAAGATGTAGGAAGGATGTTTCTCTTGTTTGGGGAAGTCTACAACCAAGGGACACAGACTCTGAATAAAGGGGCAGGCCATTTAAGACAGAGATTAGGAGGAATTTCTTCATTCAGAAGGTGGTGAACCTTTAGAACTCTCTATTCCAGAGGGCTGTGAAGGCTCAGTCATTGAGTATGCTCAAGAACAAAGAAAAATACAGCACAGAAACAGGCCCTTTGTGTTGATCATGATGCCCTAACTAAATTAAAAAAAACCTTCTGCCCATACTCCGTCCGTATCCTTCTATTTCCTCCCTATTCATGTACCCATCCAGATGCCTCTTAAATGTTGCTAACGTGCCTGCTTCCACCACTTCCTCTGACAGCACGTTCCAGGCACCCACCACTCTGCGTGAAACACTTCCCCCCCCACACATCTCCCTTAAACTTTCCCCCTCTCATCTTAAACCTGTGCCCCTTTGTAATTGACACTTCCACCCTGGGGAAAAGCCTCTGACTATCCATCCTGTCTAGGCCTCTCATAATTCTGTAGACCTCTATCAGGTCTCCCCTCAGCCTCCGTCTTTCCAGTGAAAACAATCCTAGTTTATTCAATCTCTCCTCATATCCAACATCCTCGAGACCAGGCAACATCCTGGTGAACCTTCTTTCCACTCTCTTCAAAGCTTCTATGTCCTTCTGATAGTCTGGTGACCAGAACTGCACGCATTACTCCAAATGCAGTCTAACCAAGGTTTTATATAGCTGCAACATGATTTGCCAACTCTTGTACTCACTGCCCCGGCTGATGAAAGCAAGCATGCCATATGCTTTCTTAATCACCTTACATCAGAACATAAGAAATAGGAGCAGGAGTAGGCCATCTAGCTCCTCAAGCCTGCCCCACCATTCAATAAGATCATGGCTGATCTGATAGTGGGTTCAGTTCCACTTACCCGTCCGCTCCCCATAACCCTTAATTCCTTTAATGGTTAAAAATCTATCTATCTGTGACTTAAACACATTTAACGAGGTAGCCTCTACTGCTTCATTGGGCAGAGAATTCCAAAGATTCACTACCCTCTGGGAGAAGAAGTTCCTCCTCAACTCTGTTCTAAATTGACTCCCCCGTATTTTGAGGCTATGCCCCCTAGTTCTTGTTTCCATTGTAAGTGGAAATAACCTTGCTGCTTCTACCCTGTCTAGCCCCTTCATTATCTTATATGTCTCTATAAGATCTCCCCTCAACCTTCTAAACTCCAATGAGTACAGGCCCAGTCTACTCAATCTCTCCTCATGAGCTACCCTCCTCAGCTCTCGAATCAACCTGGTGAACCTTCTCTGTACCCCTCCAAAACTAATATATCCTTTCTTAAATAAGGGGACCAAAATTGTACACAGTACTCTAGGTGTGGCCTCACCAGTACCTTGGCCACCTGTGTTGCCACTTTTAGGGAACTGTGGAGCTGCACGCCCAGATCCCTCTGTATGTTAATGTTCCTAAAGGTTCTGCCATTTACAATATAATTCACTCCTAAATTTGATCCTCCAAAATGCATCACTTCGCATTTGTCCTGATTAAACGCCATCTGCCATTTCTGTGCCCAAGTCTCCAATCTATCAATATCCTGTTGTATCTTCTGACAATCCCTGGCACTATCAGAAACTCCACCAATCTTTGTGTCATCCGCAAACTTACTAATCAGATTTCCTACATTCATTTTCCTCCAGATCATTTATATATACTACAAACAACAGGGATTCTAGCACTGATCCCTGTGGAACACCACTAGCTCCATTCTGAAAAACACTCTTCCACCGCTACTCTCTGCCTTCTATAACCAAGCCAGTTCTGTATCCACCTAACCAGCTGAGGCCCGAGCCACCAGAGGCCGATTTGCGCTGGGAGTATTTCCTGGATCGACTGTCTCCGTCCCCCATCAGTGATGTGACGGGGTTCCCACCATACAATGTTGGGAATCCAATTTGAATACATTTTCATATTATCATGCCTCCCCAAAGCAATCTCCATCCAAATTGGAAAGTCCGCCCAATCGTGGTGCGATCTCATAGTGGCGCGATTCATGCCACCTTGTTAAAAAAGAGGAAACCAGCGAGCTCGTTTTTGAGGGGAGTTCAGAGGTGAGCGCACATTTCACCACCAACCACTGCCCCCTCAGAGGGCAGAGAGGGCACTTGTAAGGTCAGGCAGGAGCTGACTACGGCGCTCAGGGTGATTGTCGGTTGGAGGCTATAACAGGCGGTGCCATTCGGGGTACCAGGGGACAGCCAGCTCTATGTGCGACAGTTGGAGAGTGGGAGAGGTGGGGCTACCTGCCAGGCAACTCGGGTGAGGGAGGGGATGATTAGAGGTGTTTGAGGGTTGAGATGGTAGGGCTGTTAACTTAGAGGGGGAGAGCCAGTGGTGGAGTGGCAGGGTGTCAGAGGGGCAATGGCCTATTCAATCGAAGGTGGAATGGTTCAGCCCCTGAAGGGGGGGAGGATTCAATGCCAAGAGGCCATTTTAAAAACGGACTCATCCTGAGGCTGAAATCTTCAGCTGCAGATCCTCTACCTTCTAGGAGGATCCTGACTCTGGGAAGAGAGGCTGGGCTGGTGGGTGTCCAGGAGACAAGGCCTGAAAGATGCACTAAGATGAGAGTTGGGATGTCTGAGAGTTCATGACTGAGCAGGCTAACTCTAATAGAGACATGTTTTTATTTGTTGAGAGGGGTGTGGGCAATGCTGGCTGCGCCAACATTTATTGCCCAATCCTAAATGCCCTTGAACTGAGTGGTTTGCTTTGCCATTTCAGAGGGCATTAAGTCAACCATTGCTGTGGATCTGCAGTCACATGTAGGCCAGAGCGGATGAAAATGGCAGATTTTAGTGAACCAGATGAGTTTTTATGATGATCGACAATGATTCATGGTCATCATTAGACTTTTAATTCCAGATTCTATCTGCTGTGTTGGGATTTGAACCTGGGTCCCCAGAGCAGCACCATGGGTCTCTGGATTACTAATCCAGTGACAATACTTTTATGCCACCATCTTCCCATAAATCATCAATGAGAGGGGTGTGGAGGGGGTGGAGCCTCAGCTCACTGGGGAAGCCGGCTGCTGAGCTCTTGGGGCGCCATTGTGCAGTCCCCCCTATCTCCCAGTACACTGGGAGATCTCCTGCCATCCCGACCCACCCCATGGACATTGAAAACCCCTGCCAATTGCCCTGTTTGCAGAGGTCCCCCTTCCCCTTGCCAATCGCCACCCCGACAGAGTTTCCTCCCTCCCCGATCACCACCCCTGCGGAGCTCCCCCCCTTTGCCTCTCCACCCCTGTCATAGCTCCACCCCCATTCAGGTTCCGCCTCACTCAGGCCTCCCACAGTCATGGCGCTTAGTGGGCAGTGCCAGGTGAGCACTGCTATCCTGGCACTGTCCCAAGGGCAATGCCTGACCCTGACCCTGCTCCTGACCACCTGAAGGCTTAAATGGCCTCCGATCCCCCGGTGATGCCATTACGTCTGGTCTCCTGCAGGTGGAGACCACCTGTGATATTCGCCATCAGAACCTCAACTGCTGAGCAGGTAAGGTCACGCGAGCCCAGACGATAGCGTCTGGGACATGTTAACCTGATGAACGAGCAGTGATCCGAAAGCTCGTGATTCCAAATAAACCTGTTAGACTTTAATGTGGTGTTGTGAGACTTCTTACTGTGCCTCCGTGTTACGGTGACCCTTGTGGCTCTCGCTAACCCTTGCATATAAGTGCATCAAGGAGATGACAAGCGGATTCTTTACAAGGCTCACAACTGTGTCAGCTTTGACCGGGGCCAGGCTAACCATGCCATAAGAGCCATGGGATTCTCTATAGGCTTTCCATAGGGCATGGAGCCATTGACTGCACTTAAGTGGCTCTTCAATCTCCAGGCATCAAGCAGTGCAGTTCATCAACTGCAGGGGCTTCCAGTCCTTAAACGTTCAGCTGGTCTGCGACCAAAATGAAGTGCATCCTCCAGGGTGTGCTAAATTCCCAAGGATTGTACATGACTCCTACATCTTGAGCGGGCGGCACGGTGGCTGTGGGTGGCATGGTGGCACTGCTGCCTCACAGTGCCAGGGACCCGGGTTCAATTCTGGCCTTGGGTGACTGTCCAGGGAAAATGTGTCTGCATGGGTTTCCTCCGGGTGCTCTCAGAGTCTAAAGATGTGCAGGTTAGGTGGATGGTCATGGTAAATGGGGGGGCAGGCAGGCAGGGGGTGTGGGGGACTGGGTGGGGTGGTCTTTCGGAGAGTAGATGCAGATCCGATGGGCCAAATGGCCTCCTTCTGCATTGTAGGAATGCTATGTTTCTATGGAGCCACCCTCAGATCCCTGCCGTTTTTGAGAGTCCACAATGGCTGCTGGGTTGGCTCCTTGGGGACATGGAATACCCAATAAGGATGTGACTGATGACATCTATGCGGAGGCCAGAGTGCAGCTGAGGTAAGATACAATGAAGCTTGTGCTACTCACTCTGGTGGAACAGACTATCAAGATGCTGAAAATGAGGTTCCGGTGCCTGGATTAGTCTGGTGGAGCCCTGCTGTACAGTCCACAGAGAGTGTCACGCATCATGGTCGCCTGCTGCGATCTCCACAACCTGGCATTTGAACGGGGTGAGGAACTGAGGAGGAGATGGAGGAGCAGCGCCAAGTTTAGTGGCAAAGAGGTGGTCCTTCAGGGCAAGGAGGTCGGCCATGAAACAAATGGGGCAGAAGAGCTGGGGACGCATTCATTGCCATCCATTTCATGGAAGGTGATGATTAGGACCTATGATCACATCCCATCATCCGTAAGTCCCTTTTCTTTAGCACAGCTCTCCCGTGTTTCTACTGGCAGTGCACACCCTCACCCTCACTGATGAGTCTCGTGCCCTGGGGAGGGAGTGGTTGCTCATAGTCCTCATGTTGTAGAAGGATGATGACGATGTGCAGTGGGGACAGTGTATTGTTCTTCAAAGAGTTTCTGTAAATGTCTGACTCCCGCGGATACCTACAAGTGCCTGTGCCATCGAGTGCACGACCTGTGCCATCGAGTGCACGACCTGTGCCATGGAGTACATGCCCTGCGCCAATGCCATGCAGGGGTCTTGCACCAAGGTCTCCACTGCATCCACCATCCTCGCTGTGTTGACCTATCTGTTTTGGCGTGCCGTCACAAACTCCCTGGAGAAAAGGCATTGGGATTTCTCCATGCAGACCTTCAATCTGAGGAGAGTACCAGACATCCCTTCCTAATTTTCCTCCCTTGCCTTTGGAATTCCAGTAACTGAGGCATGACTGAGTCCAGAGGCTCATCATCTGACTGGACTCAGCAGATTCCTGGCCTCAGCAATCCTCTGAGTGCCGGCACTCTGGGAAGTCCCAGCCTCTGAAAGTGTGATGTGCTCACCAGGATGTGACCCCGAGGCTACGCTAAAACTAGGTCCCACTGAGTGTGTGTCTCTGCGCTAGTGGAGGGTGTGGGTGAGTGCTGTGACAACTCTTTGATCTCCACTTCAGAGAGTTCATTAGAGTTGGTGTCAGGGGTAGACTCCTGTGGTTGGTAATGAAGGCACTGGACTGCTCCTCTGTTGTGCCTGCAGGAGAAGGGAGATGCCATTAGCACATGGAAGGGCACAAGGTGAGACATGCTTCTTGAAGCGCTGCAGTCCATGTGGTGTAGGTACACCCACTGTGCTGTTAGGGAGGGAGTGCCTGGATTTAGATCGCGTTTGAATTCATTTTGCACCTTTCAAAATCTCAGGATGTTCCGAAGTGTTTTTTTTATTCTTTCATAGAGTGTGGGTGTTGTAGGTAAATAATACCTCTAAGACTCGTCGTGAGTCAAAGTACAGTAGTTTATTTTCACAAGCTTGTGGGAGAAGTCCGATCCCTAACGCGGTCTCCAGACTTCTCGCCAAATACAGGTTAAGAACAAATATTTATACATATATTTTCGCCCCTGGTCACATCTGCATTTTCTCACGATTATTGCTGCCTCAGCGATTCCCACCTTCGTGTAGTCCGTGTAATCGTGGCCATCTCAAGGCTGTCTGTTTTGTCGCCTCTATGTGGACACCCGTGGTTTGTTTATCCAGCACACAAGATTATAAGTTTGTATAAACAAGTTAACTGAAATATAGGGGCCCATATAGCAATTTATATCGGTAAGGATGAATAGTATATAATGAATATATATGAATCTATTATTATATGATCCATGTCAGCTCCACCGTGTTCAACAAAGGTACATAATATAAAAGAACACAAAATGGATTCTAGCTGGGTTAACCACATTCCTGAACACAATTAGCTGGGAAAATCAAGCTTGTATACAGCAGCAAGGACAGCTGCTTCTCTTATCTGTTCTTGGATACACGAAAACAAGTTCTACAATGCCTGTTACAAATCTCTAAGTAGTACAAAGTTCATTAACCCATTCCCGTCTTCAGTGGGAGTTGCTGGCAAGGGCAGCATTTATTGCCCATCCCTCAGAGCCCTTGAGCGGAGTGGTTTGCTCGGTCATTTCAGACGGAAGTTAAGAATCAACCACATTGCTGTGGTCTGGAGTCACATGTAGGCCAGACTGGGTAAGGACGGCAATTTTCCTTCCCTAAAGGACATTAGTGGACAATAATCTACTGGAGTGAAGTACTTTTGTCACAGTGTGCAGTAGGGGGATGCGGCAGCCGATTCACACATGGCAAACTTCCACAAACAGCAATGCAATAAAGCACCACCAGTGAGGGGAAGGCAGTATTGTCACTGAACTAATAATCCAGTAATGCCTTCGAGCCCCCCAGATGTCCTTTGAAGGAAATCTGCCATCCTTACCTGTCTAACTTACATGTGAGCAATGTGGTTGAATCTTAAATGTCCTCGGAAATGGCCGAGCGAGCCACTCAGTTCAAAGGCAATAAGGGATGGGCAATAAATTTTGGCCTCGCCAGTGACATCCACATCCCATGAATAAATAAAATAAAAATGGCCAATTAATCTATTTTATTCTTGGCTGAGGGATAATTAATAGCCAGGATACTGGGCTTGTCTCCCTGTTGTTCTTCCAATATTGCCCTGGCATTATGTTTACCTGAAAGGGCTAATGTTTAACTTCTCATCTGTAACATAATAGCGCAAACTCCCTCTGAGAATGTCAGACTGAATGTTCATGTCCAAGGCTCTGGAGTGAACCGCAACCTTCAAACTCAGAGGTCAAAGGGTTAACCACAAAGGCACTGCTGACATCTTGTACGGTAACAAGATTGGAATTTGGACTTGTTGGATCAAATACTGAAGATTTATTTGCAGAATTCTGACCCATACATTTTTTTCAATTTCACATCGCTCCGACAGGGGAAAACTTACTTTACAGATGTGAGAAACGTGAGGGCACTTTGCACACCCCACAGTCAACAATTGTCCTGTAATTGCCTGCTCACCCGGGCTGCAGTTAGCAGGGGCTGTTTAACATCAGTCAGCACTTCTGCCATCCATGGTGTAACAGTAAGCAGAATCTGTTTGAACAAGGTCGTGACCCTCATCTCGTCGCTGTCAGCACCTCAAAGTGATGTGACAACATGGAGGAGGGGAATTAAATCAGTCAGGCTCCTTGTTCTGCTTAACTTGGCTGCGCACACAAACACAGAATCAATCTTGCAAATGGCAACCAAATTGCTTCATCTTTTCAATCCCGTGTTCTGGCAAAAAAAGAGCTAAACACTCAGAGTTGGGCGCCCTTTTTAGTTTAACATTAAGGACCTCTGTGCAGTCGCTTGAGCATTCGCAGTATTTTTCCTGATAACTCCTAATGTTTGGGAAAGTTAGAGGTTAAAAAGGCCGATTTTAACCCTTCCTCTCCAGTAGGACCAGGCATTTAAACTGACTTCAAGACTTATCCGCTGCCTTTGCTGCCACTTGGAATTTTGAACAAAGGCACTGTTTTAAAAGTAACAATAGTAGAGGTGGGGACAATTTTGTATTTTAAAAAGCGTTTAGACAGTTACAAGGGTAAGCTGGGTATAGAGGGATATGGGCCAAACGCGGGCAATTAGGCTTAAGGTTTAAAAAAAGGAGCAGCATGGACAAGTTGGGTCGAAGGGCCTGTTTCCATGCTGTAAACCTCTATGACTCTAATCAGGCCCAAGTGACATCATCATAGGTTGACTTCAATTTTAATCCAAGCCTGGATTGTGTCTGGGGTGGCGGGGGGGGGGAGGGGGGGGGGTGCGCGGGGATACGCAAGACTGACCTGGCTGAAAATAGGAGTGCAGTCAGAAGAGTGAGCAAATTCAATTGTGTTTTGGTTTCCTAGAGAAGTAGGAAGATGAGGATTTCTCCTCTGGGCCCCGCCGGGAGAGTTTGAGCCTCCTCTGCTCTGGTAGAGTTGCCAAACCTCTGAGACATGGGGAGAACGTGCAAACTCCACACAGGCAGGCAACCAAGGCAGGAATTGAACCCAGGTCCCTGATGCTGTGAGGCAGCAGCGCTAACTACAGTGCCACTGTGCCACCCACACTGAGTTAATTGTATCGCCAGTTCACACATTTGAGTCAGCCTTTGCAGTCTGTCTCTATGCAGGGTGAATAAATACCAGGTTAAACCACTCTGCACAAATATCAACATCACACAATCACAGGATTGTTATGTACAGAGGGAGGTTATTTGACCTATTGTGTCTGCACCAGTTCTCCAAATGAGCATCATGACTTTGTGTCATTCCCCTGCCTTCCCCTGTAACCCTGCACATTATTTCTATTCAAATAATCATCTAATAACTTGTTGAATGCCTCGATTGAACCTGCCTCTACCACACTTCAAGGCAGTACATTCCAGGCCCAAACCATTAATTACGTGAAAATGTTTTTTCTCACCAGATTTGCTTCTTTTCCAAATTACTTCAAATTTGTGCCCTCTCGTTATTGATCCTTTTATGAGCAGGAACAGTTTCTCCCTGTCTACTCTGTCCAGCACCGTCATGATTTTTAACTTCTCTACCAAATCTCCTCTCGGCCTTGTTCTCTCCAAGGAGAACAGTCCCAGCCTCTACAATCTATCCTCATTACTGAAGCCTCTTATCCCCGGAACCATTCTTGTAAACCTCTTCTGCGTTCTCTCCAATCCATTCACATCCTTTTTATCGTGTGGCGCCCAGAACTGTACACATTATTACAGCTGAGGTCTAACTTGTGTCTTGTATATTAATATCAAGTCCAAATTCCTATTAATAAAGCCCAGGATACCAATGCTTTACTAACTGCTCTCTACGCCTTCAATGCACTGACACATCCAGGTCCCTTAGCTCCTGCACCCACTTTGGAAATGTACCCTTTATTTTATATTCTGTCCACATTCTTCATACCAATTTGAATCACTTCACATTTCTCCACATTGAACTTCATCTGCCACCTGTCCGCCCATTCCACTAACTTGCCTGTGTCCTTGTGAATTCTACATTTGTGTCTTTATTGAACATTAATAACCAGGAGCTGAAATAATGGCCGTGATTCTCCCATTGCGACCCACAACTTTTCTGGCAGGTCGCAGTGGGAGATGCACGCTGCACCTTTGAACAGTGATTTGCGCATGCGTCGGGAATGCATGCGTATCTCCCAGAGCCGGCGAATAGTTGCCAGTCAGACCACGCTGGAAACCGGCGGGAATACACGCAGAAAAGAGTTAAATGACTTACCTGGGAAGGCAGGTAAGTCATTTAAATCTTTTCTGCGTGTATTTGAAATATGTATATTTATACATTATTGGGAACTTTCAGGGGTTCAGACTAGCTCCCCCCATTTGGGGAACTAGTAGGAGACCCCACCGGAATGAAGGGGGGGCAATTGGGACCCCCCAGGGGATCGGGTGGCGGGGGGGTGGTGCCTTCTGGGCATGGGCACCCTGGCAGTGCCAGCCTGTGCCCCCAGCACTGCCCAAGGGGCAAAGTGCCCATGCCCAGGGGGCACCTTGGCACTGCATATCAGGCAGAGCCAAGGGGGGGCCTATTGTGGGCAGGGCCTGGGGCGATTGGTGGGGGTGGGGAGTATCGCAGACACTCTGCATTGGGATCGGTCTGGATGGAGGGAGGGCAGTGATTGGGGTGGCTGGGGAGTGGGGGGGTGGGGTGGTCTGCCGGAGGGGGGAGGTGGGCTTGCCTCCGGTGGGGTCTGACCTCGGAAGGGAGTCAGCCAGGGGGGTGGGGGTCTGCCAGGGTGAGGGGGATGGGGGTATTGCCACTGCTGGGGGGGGTGGGGCCTGGGCATTGGGGTGCTCCGGGCCCGGAGCTGGCCTGGGAATTGCTGTGGGGGCTGCGATCGGGCCATGAGAGTCGGGGGGCTGGAGGAGCAGAACTGCTGGGGTCCCAGGCTGACCAGTGATCGAGCTGGCCAGCAAATGGGAGATTGACAGTTTGGGGCCACTGTGCATGCAGAACTGTCAAAACTCCAGTGCAAATAGGCCTTGCCCCCCCCCCCCCCCCCGGGTTTTTAATGAGATTCACGACTGGGACCTCTGCAGTGGACAGAGTGCGGAGATTCAGGTGAGAAGCTGAACTGACAGAACAGTCAGGATTTAGAACAGTTTTCCTGCCAATTCTGTACTTTTGGGAGAATCGCCCCCAATGAGTCAATTTCAAGGCATCAACTTCAGGAAAGATGTCAAAGCTCAGGAGACGATGCAAGTGAGATTTCTCAGTACCAGGAATGAGGACTTCAGTAACTCAGAGAGACTGAAGAAGCTGAGTTTGTTCACCTTAGAGCAGAGAACGCTAAAGACAGGATTCAATGTATGTGTTCAAAATTATGACGGTGTTACATGCTGTCGCATTATCTGTAAATATCTGTAAAGGGCCTTCTATTGTACAATACAGTGATATTGAGACGATCTTACTGCTCGCCCTGCTGGCCGATCGGCATGGAGAGCCGCTAAGATCAGGTGAGAGGAGACAATTCTCACCCGGTTTCTCGCCTCTTGCGATGTTACTGTCAATGAATTGCCGACGTAATCAACTTTAGCCCATACAGGGCGTGAAGCTGATTTCAATATTTTTGAACCTTATTTAAATATGAGTGCTGAGTCCTGGATGCTATCGTCTGGACTCACTTGTCTTCGCTGGTCGAGGTTCTCGCCGGTGAGGATCACGTATGGTTCCCACCAACGGGGACCTGATGTGATGGCCTCGCTGGTGATACTGGAGGCCATTGAAACCCCCCCCGGGTGGTTAGGGGCAGGGCCAGGCAGTGCCTATTCGGCAGTGCCAGCCTAGCACTGGGCAGGGACAAATGGGCAGGGCCTGAGGGGGCAGGGTCTGTAGGGGTCGGGGCCATGATGGGAGAGGTGGAGGGTGAGCTTAGTTGGGGGGGTGAATCAGCCGGGGTGGCAATCGGGTGGCTGGGGTGACATCTCCCACTGTGTACACAGAGCACTGGGAGATTGGGGCACCTGCGCAATGGCACCCCTAGAGCTCAGCAGCCGGTTTTCCGGTGAGAATAGGCTACAACCCCTTCCCCTGCTGGCGAGAATCACATCTGGGCTCTTTATTTCTAAGTGCCGTACGAATGTGGCTGGGAGCTCGTCCAAAAAATCAGCGAGATTCTCTCCTGTTTTCACGCTCGTTTGGCACTTTGAATTTTTTTGGTAAGATCATCCCCAACAGTTTCTGATCTTTTCCAGCTTAAAGTTTGATTATTAACAAAAACTAAATGTCAACAAGAAGACATAGCAGATGGATTTTGATCGAATAAATAAGGAGAAACTGTTTCCAGTTGCAGGAGGGTCACTAAGCAAAGGATGTAGCTCTGTACAGTAAGACTTGGTGACACTGTCCCAGCTATTCTGTTTTCTATATAGGCAATATACCTTTAATATTTTAAACTCCTTGCACTGTGTGTAAGACTTAATTTATTCACTTTTCCCAATCACTCTTAATAATAATCAAATTTCTGATCATTGAACCCAAATGAATTGAAAGTTACCTGGATTTTTCTACTTGCCTCTGATTGGCTGATATTAGCATGTGATCAACTCACATCCCGGCCTTCCATTCAGACAGGTTTTCATAGATTGAGTTAAAACAAACTAAAAAAATACTAACTGAAGAGTTTGAAGTGAGGTGTAAATGTCAGGATGCAGAAACTTTCCAAATAATGAATTTTTACAATCAGGGGATCTTGCAGTTTCTGCCTCTACACATGGCTGTCTCTCTTACAGATATAAAGCAATCTAAAATTGCAGTGCTTCAGCACACTGTGTCCAGCTCCACTCAGTCCATCATGTTAATTGACCTGTCAGTCAGCTGAGCCCAGGATTAAGATCTGCAGCCCAACATATCCCGACTGCAACATTCCTTTCCAGAACCCAGAACCTTAAAGAAGCAGACACTGACAACAACAACAGCAACTTTGCATTTCTATAACCTCTTTAATGCAGTTAAACATATCAAGGCTCTTTGCAAATTTGACACCAAGCAACATAAGGAGATACTAAGACAGGAGGTCATAGAAAGCTCAAGGAACAGAAAGAGTCCACTTGGCCCATTTAATTCTAGCCTCTTGAGCATGCCCAATTTTAATCGCTGCACTATTTGTAGCCATGCCATTAGCTGCCTCGGCCATAAACTCTGGAGCCCATAAAACTATAAGAAGTAGAGCAGAAGTAGGCCATTCAGCCCATCGAGTCTGCTCTGTCATTCAATGAGAACATGACTGATCTGATTTGATAGTCCTCAACTACACTTTCCAGTCTTATCCACATAACCCTTGATTCCTGACTGATTAAAAATCTATCTATCTCAGCTTTGAACATACTTAGCAATCCAACCTCTTTCCCCCTCTGCGGTAAATAATTTCACAGATTCACTATCCTCTGGGAGAAGAAATTCCTCCTCATTTTCTGTCTTAAATGGGTGACCTCTCACTCTGAGATTATGTCCTCTGGTCCTAGACTCTCCCATAAGGGTAATAGCCTCTCAGCATCTACCCTATCAAGCTCCCTGAGAATCCAAATGTCACAATTAGGGCGTCTCACATCCTTCTAAACTCCAATGAGTACACTCCCAACCTACTCAACCTCTCCTCATAAGAAAATCCCTCCATACCTGGGATCAAACTAGTGAACCTTCTCTGGACCGCCTCCAGCGTCAATATATCTTTCTCTAGTTAAGGAGACCAAAAACTGTTCATAGTATTCCAGATGTGGTCCAACTAGTGCCTTGTATGGTTTTAGCAAGACTTCCCCATTTTTCTACGCCATTCCCTTTGAAATAAAAGCCAGCATTCCATTTACCTTCCCTATTCCCTGGTGAACTTGTGTGCTAGCTTTTTGTGATTTATGCATGAGGACGTCCAAATCCCTGCAGCTTTCTGCAGTCTTTCTCTATTTAAATAATACTCAGTTCCTTTATTCTTCCTATCAAAGTGCATAACTTCACATTTCCTATATTATATTCCATCTGCCAAGTTTTTGCTCACTCATCTAACCTGTCTATATCCCTCTGTAGACCTTTTGTGTCATCCTCACCACTTGCCTTCCCACCTATCTTTTGTGTAACACACACACAGTTGGTAACAGAACATTCACTTCCCTTGTCCAAGTCATTCATATATATTGTAAAGAATTGTGGCCCCAGCACTGATCCCTGTGGCACTCCACTCATTACAGGTTGCCATCCTGAAAATACCTCTCTTATCCCAACTCTCTGTCTTTGATCAGCTAGCCAATCCTCCACTTATCAACACCACAGCTGGCAGGTCCCCTCCCTACACCTCTCTGCCACTCTTTCCTCCTGTGACATTATATGAAACCTACCTCTTTGATCTTTTGCTCATCTGCTTGAATATCTCCTCACGTGGCTTGGTTTTGATAACACTCCTGTGAAACGTCTTGGGGGCGTTTTACTATGTTAAAGACACTGTATGAGTCCAAGACGTTGTTGTTGACATAGTGACAGAGAAGGATGGTGTGTGACGGGTTTTTTGACTGAGTGTTTCACCTGTATAAAGGAGAATTCCCTGCCCGAAGTTAAAGGGATGAAGGGCAACTGCAGACTGGACCCCCCGACCAGGAAGCGGAAATACTGACAGCCACTATATCCACATTCATAAATTGCTGTCTCTCACTCAGAACTAATGGGCAAGAGAAGAAGTGCCACCCTGTGGGGAAATGATGGGGAGGAACTAAATTCTCCTTTGACCTTGTGTGAATCAACAGCATCAGTCATTTCTGGGTCAAGTCTAACAAAGGTCTGTTTCTCTGCTGTGGAATCACAGAAGAGAATCATAGAATCCCGAGAATCAGAAGAGGCCACTCGGCCCATCGGGTCTGCACTGACTCTCTGACAGAGCATCCCCCTCCCCATCCCCATAACCCCACACATTCACCATGGCTAATCCACCTAAATTACACATCTTGGGACACTAAGGGGCAATTTTATATGGATGGTCAATCCACCGAACCTACACATCTTTGGACTGTGGGAGGAAACTGGAGCACCCGGAGGAAACACATGCAGACACAGAGAGAATGTGCAAACTCCACACAGACAGTCCTCCAAGGCCAGAATCAAAATCCAGGTCCCAGGAGTTGTGAGGCAGCAGTGCTAACCATTGTGCCACCCATTTGAACTATTGTAACCAGGTAAATGCTCTGGCTGCTTTTTCAGAAGGAACATTGACAATGGTTTGAATAAAAGCTCCTTTCGGAGGGCAGCTGGCTGACAGAGTGCTGGAACATAGGAAATAGGAACAGTAGGTCATTTGGCCCTCAATCTTGCTCCACCATTCATTTAGATCATGGCTGATCTTCTGCCTCAACATCATTTTCCATTTCCACTTGATGCCTTTAATATCTAGAAGTCTATCGATGAGAATTTCGATAGACACTGACTCTTCTCAGCATTCTGGAGCAGAGAATTCCAAAGATTTACCATCCTCTGAGTGAAGACATTTCACCTCATTCTCTAAATGGCCTGCTCCTTATTCCGAGACTGTGTCCTCTGGTTTTCCACCACTCCAGCCAGGGAAACATCCTTCTTACATATCTCCTGTCAAGCTCTGTTAGAACTTTTCACGTTTCAATGAAATCGTCTCTCATTGTTCTGAACTCTAAGAATAGAGCCCTAGTCTCCTCACCCTCTCCTCATAGGAGCACCAACGGACTGGGCAGCAAAATATAGGTTTGTAGTCGACTCTTCCTGATTTCAATGGTTGAATTACAATGAGCACCTGAACTGCCTTTGCACATCCCTGCCTTCCAGTTATACAGCAACACTCATAGAAAGCTTGATGTAGGCATAAGAAGCAAAGTGAAAAATGCATTAAAAAATGCATCTTCTTCAACTTCAAAAGATTTTGGTTAATTATCTGCACTATTAGGCCTCAGTGTTCAAAACAATTACGGGCATCCTGAGTATAATTGCCTGCGATGGAAGGTAATTGAATAAGGTACCTCTATGTAATTGTGTATGCAACACTTGTAGTTATACTGAGACCAAACACTTGAAGTGTATATAAATGTCTAATGTAGTTTGTTAGATGAATAAATGATCAGGGCGAGTTTCTAGCAATGTGAAGTTGGACAATTGGAATTGGTGGCTTGCTAACAAAGTCACTGATTATTTTCTTAAACTCTATTGAACACACAATAATGGAACATGGTCCAAAAGTGTATTGACCAAACTATGTTATTACATGGAATTGGATAGGACAGGACAGATGGTGGCATAGTGGCAATGTCACTGGACTAGTAACCAAAAGCCCAGACAAATGCTCTGGGGATATGGGTTTCCCACCAAAGCAGATACTGGAATTCAAATTCAGTTAATAAGATGTGGAATATAAAGCTAGTCTCGGATGACCATGAAACTATCATTGCTTGTTGTAAAAATCCATCTTGTTTACTAATGGCCCTATTGGGGAAGAAATCGTACCTGGTCTGGCCTACATGTGACTCCAGGACTCACAACAATGGCTGAGAAAGCCTCTCGGTTCAAGGGCAATTAGGGATGGGAAACAAACACTGGCCTTGCCAGTGATGGCCACATCCCATGAAAGAATAAATAAATAAATACAATATGTTTATGAAATGAATGATCCACTACTGTAGAAACAAAAGGACCTTCACTGCTACTCAAGAACAAATTTTCAGAATGGGCATCTAATTGGCAAATGAATTTTAACATAGATGTGTGAGGTGCTGTATTACATTTTGGTAAGAAAAGTAAGACACGTACAACTTGGAAAATAGCAATCAGATGTAAGAGAGAAATAATATAAAGATTGTAAATATACAAATCACTGAAAGTGATGATATGGATTCAAAGAAAGCAGACCAAGCAACAAGCATTCATTCCTAGAGGGACAGATTGAAAAATAGGGAAGTTATTCTGAACCTGTATCAAACATTGGTAAGGCTGTCCCTAGTGCAGCTCTATGTATTATAGAAAGGATATAAAGGCACTGGAGAGGGAGCAAAAAGAGATTTATAAGGGTGTTATCAGAAATTTGAGGTTATACCTGTTCAGAAAAGGTGAACAGGTCGAGTTTCTTTTCTCTTGAGTGTAAGCTGATTGAGGCCCTTAAAATTCTGAAAGATTCTGGTAAGAGTGGACAGACAATGGGGGTGGAGCAAAACCAGAAAACACCAACATATGACTGTCACCAGGAGATCAAATAGAGAACTTAGAAAAAATGTCTCTGTCCAGGAAGTGGTAAGAATATGGAAGCTGTTACTACATGAGTGTGATGGATAGTATAGATTCATTTGAAGGGAAGCCAGAGAAACATGTAAGGGAGAAACGAATAATGGGTTATATTGATATGTTAGATGAAGGAGGACCTATGAGAAGAAAACCTTCACATTACATTTGTCCAATACTTTCCCAGATGTCCTTTTATAAACTCTAACTCAGCAACAATATGTTGGTTTCATTCTCTCCTCCACCAATTGTCCACCACAATCCCGGTAATAATTAAAACAAAATGTCCTCATTGTCTTTAAATCTTCCATGGTCTTGTCCTCCCTATCTCACTAAAACCTTTCAGCCCTATATGTCCTCCTGAGCTCAGCCTCTCTGACTGCAGCCTCCTGTACAGCCCCCTCCCTTCACCCCCACCAAACTGTTCCTTAACTTCCAGTCTCTGACGCTTCCCTGCTTCGATCTCATCTCCTTCAAGTCCCCTTTGAAACATAGCTTATCCAACACGGCACGGTAGCACAGTGGTTAGCACTGCTGCTTCACAGCTCCAGGATCCCGGGTTCGATTCCCGGCTCGGGTCACTGTCTGTGTGGAGTTTGCACATTCTCCTCGTGTCTGCGTGGGTTTCCTCCGGGTGCTCCGGTTTCCTCCCACAGTCCAAAGATGTGCGGGTTAGGTTGATTGGCCAGGTTAAAAATTGCCCCTTAGAGTCCTGGGATGCGTAGGTTAGAGGGATTAGCGGGTAAATATGTGGGGGTAGGGCCTGGGTGGGATTGTGGTCGGTGCAGACTCGATGGGCCGAATGGCCTCCTTCTGCACTGTAGGGTTTCTATGAATTCTATGAACAGTCCTCCTAAATCCCACCGCATTTGATGTAGTCACGTTTCCCTGGCATGGTTGTGAAGTGTGTTGGCGTGTTTTTGTACATTAAAGATACAAAAGTGTCCAGAGGGGCAATTTTTTCATATAGAGGGTGGTGAGTGTCTGGAACAAGCTGCCAGAGGTAATAGTAGAGGCGGGTACAATTTTATCTTTTAAAAAGCATTTAGACAGTTACATGGGTACAATGGGTATACAGGGGCCAAATGCAGGCAATTGGGATTAGTTTAGGGGTTTTTAAAAAATAAGGGCGGCATGGACAAGTTGGGCCGAAGGGCCTGTTTCCATGCTGTAAACCTCTATGACTCTATAAAGCTACATTTTGTTGTTGCATCACTTGTGCCAAGCTCATTCTTTGTAACCTCTGAATGGACCTCAGTCCAGAATTCAGCTTCTGTTCAAACTTGTAAAATGGATCCAAGAGGCAAAATGTATTCATGTGCATGGAGGATGGCTTATCGTACTTTGTAACAATAGTGTCATCTTCCTTTTTTTTATCCCCATGCTTGCCAATTTACACAGGCTTCTGCTCTGGCAATGCTTTGGATTAAAAATTCCTATTTTTGATTTCAAATCATTCCATGGTATTGCCTTTCCCTATCTTTGTAACCTCCCCAACTCTGAGATCTCTGCATTCCCCCAGTTGTGGCCTATTGCTCTTTCCCATTTTCTTCACCTTGCCATTAACAGATGTGCCTTTAGGTGTCTAATCCCTAAATTTTGCAGTATTCCTTCCCTAAACTTCTCTACCTTTCTTTGAGATCTTCTTTCAAACCTACCTCTTCGACTCCTCTCCTCCCAGTTATCTCCATTGGCGTGTGTGTTGTACATTGGTAGTCTCTTTGCGGTCCTGGATTGGAACCACACCGCTGCCACCATGTTGTTTATTGATTGTGTCTGGCTAAGGAATGACTGCTGATTGGTATTGGAATGCCCGAACATGAACTGGTTTACTGGATAAACATAACTATATACAGATATACATGACTAGTGTTACTGAGCGGGATTTTACGGCCGAGCTCATCTTGAGACCGTAAAATCCCGCCCGAGGTCAACGGACCTTTCCATGGTCCGCCCTTCGCCCACTTTGATTCCCGCAGCAGGCAGGATGGTAAAGTTCTGGCCACTAAGTCTACGTCATGTGGGCGGTACAGTTTCCTGAGACCAAGAGATTAACCCTTTCAACCCTGATCAGCCTAATATGACAGTGTGATGTCAATGCTTGTCTGATGAGGTTTCTCTGAAGTGCCTTTGAACATTTGCCTTCATTACAGGCACTCTATAAATGTGAGTTGTTGGCCAGTGCTAACTGCTGTGAGCATGACTGCCAAATAAGAGGTTAATGTTGTCGCCAATATTAATGTGCACTTTGCAAATAGCTTTGTTTTTTTTTTAAGTAAACACAAACCATAGCTTTCCACAACATTGCACTGGCTATCTGATTGCATTTGATGTCACCACTCTGTAACATTCTGCGTTTTGCTATGTGTTTTCCCACAGGATAAGGGTGGGAGAGATTGGGGGAACGGGGGTAGGTCGGTGGGTAGGTGCAGAGGATGGAGGAGGAAAACACAATGGAAAGTGAAATTCTGGGCCACGTCAACAGGTTCGAGAAAGGTCACACTTCTCGTGAGCTTGGAGGCATTGGGAGTAATTCTCACTGTCACTTAAAAAAAATTACAGCAATTCCAGAAAAGAAGTAAAGACAAGTGGCTCAAAGAATCAAATCAGACGTGGACAACATACCTGTCATAGAATCCATCTCTGTAATAGTCGTAGTCAAAGTCATAGCCACTTCTGCAGAGAGAAAAGAAGCCATTCAGTTTAGAGCTAAGCGAATATTGACAGCATCTTAAATAATTTTAATGACACTGTGACAGCAGTTGTTATTTATCTTGATTTGGGGTTAGGCGGCTGGCAACATGAGTTCTGAAGCTCAGGGGCAGTGGGAGAGGAAAACACTTTAACAGGAACCGTGCAGAGTGATAATAGGCTCTCGAGGACCCCAGCTCTGGCGGAATATCTCTACCACTCTGTGCTGAGGTCCAAATTGACCACACACCCAGACAACACGATCGTTAAACTTCTGACAACCAGTTGGTTAAGAGGGAGACGAGAGGTTAATTTTTACTCAGTTTTAGGTTTTTTCACAAAGCGAAACAGAACACATTTGGATCCTAACTCTACAGCCCAGTACGAGTGATAATCAGTGTCTCTTTCTATGTGTTCAAGTAATTGTCTAATGAATCGTTCTACCTGTACATTCTTAACCTTAATTTAACAGTATACAATTAACAAAGTCTGGCTGGCCTGTACATTTTCCAAATTGAAATGGCACCAATATTTTCTCTGTTAAAAAAAATCATCCTCCGAACGTGAGTCTTGCTAGCAAGGCGGCTACTGCGCATTCTGAGTTCATTTTGTGAACCGCTTTCTGAAATCAGTGCAGTGCTTGTGGTATAGATCACACAGCTCCTACAAGCAGAGTCTACATGGCACCGACAGCCATTTTATACCGGGCGCTGTGTTGTGAGGAACTCACTTGTCAAAGATTTTCAAGAGGAAGTGCATTGCCTGTGAAATTGCCTTCGTCCTGTGTCACAAATAATTCACCCCAGATCTTACAAGAAAATCCCATTACTATAATGGAGTTAAGAGCATAACATTTACAAGAGGAGGTGGCCATTCCGTCCCCGAGCCTACCCCATCACTCAATTAGGTCGTGGCTGAGGTCTGCAAATCTTTTGCCAGCCTATTGCCCCATCTCTCTTCATACCCTTACGTGTGGTGATGGTTAACAAACAAATGGGCGGCACGGTGGCACAGTGGTTAGCACTGCTGCCTCACAGTGCCAGGGACCCGAGTTTGATTCCAGCCTTGGGTGACTGTCCGTGTGGAATTTGTGTGTTCTCCCCGTGTCTGTGTGGGTTTCCTCCGAGTGCTCTGGTTTCCTCCCACAGTCCAAAGATGTGAAATTTCCCCTTAGTATCCAAAGATGTGTAGGGTAGGTGGACAAGCCATGGCAAATACGCAAGGCTGTGGGGTTGGGTGGAGGGGTGGGCCTGGCTGAGATGACCTTTTGGAAAGTTGGTGCAGACTAGATAGGCTGACTCGCTCCTTTCTGCAATGTAGGAGTTCTATGGAATCCAATGACAGTTTGTGATGACAATACACTGCAGGGAGACATGGAGAGAGGACTGTTGATTGCTTGGCACAGCTTGGCACCTTTGTTAACCAAACAGGGAGGGGGCACCATCTCACAGCTTTCTAACGGCTCCAAAATGCTGGCACTTTGCACTTTTTATTTATTGATTGAAAGGATGTGGATGTTGCTAGCTAGGCCAGCATTCATTGTCCATCCCTGATCACCCTTGAGAAGGTGGTGGTGAGCCACCTTCTTGAATACAACAGAGTGGCTTGCTAGACCATTTCAGGGGGCAGTTAAGAGACAACCATATTATTGATGATCTGGAGCCGCCTGTGGGCCAGCCTTCCCTAAACTTCCCTCCCCTAAAGAACATGAATTAGATGGGTTTTTTGTATAACAATTGACAATAGTTTCATAGTCACTGTTAGTTAACAAATCCCAGATTTATTTAATGAATCAAATGTAAATTCAGAAGCTGCTGAATTTATCTCACTGGAATACTAATTCAGGAACAAAGCCACGGTGCTGCTGTTCCTACCTGTGTGGTCAGGGTTCGAAAACAGAACAAAATGCACATTTCAAAACCTAAGTAAATCAGGTACTTCTGGCACATCACAGGAAAATTAGTACATATCCTGCACACCGTGGATACACCACAATATTTAATTCTGTAGAATAAAAGTGCTGCCGTGAGTATACAGTGAAGATATCCACCTCAGCAATGAAAACCATAGGACTGTGGTCCACCCCTTCTATTTCAAAAGCCAGTAGGGATAACACCCCATTTTGCTCCATTCCCTCCCCCCTCACCCCATCCCCCCTATCCAGCTGGCTGTCCCACAACCATTTAATGGCTATAACTTGGCTGGAGATAGGTTTTCTGCCCTTCAGCAGGTCCAGCAGGCCAAAGGCTGGCAACTCTCCAATGGTGTGGAGATGCCGGCGTTGGACTGGTGTAAGCACTGTAAGGAGTCTCACAACACCAGGTTAAAGTCCAACAGGTTTATTTGGTAGCACAAGCTTTGGGAGCACTGCCTCTTCATCAGGTGAGCCAGTGCCAAAGTGTCACTGCACTCACCTGATGAAGGGCCAGTGCTCCCAAAGCTTGTGCTACCAAATAAACCTGTTGGACTTTAACCTGGTGTTGTGAGACTCCTTACTGAACTCTCCAATACCAACAGCGCCATCAGGAATGGTGGTTACTGTCAGTACTGCAGTGCAGTTTGATGCTGAACCAGAGCAAAAGCCAGAGGTATGTCTGGGGGTCTTGGTGGGTTTAGGTTGGTAGGCCGTGGTGAGGGGGTGATGGGGGACTGGAGTTCAATGATTGTTGCAGGGCGGGCATGTGGTGAAGCTGGTGGGGTAAGGGTATTCTGGGAGAGTTACACTTTTTGGGAGGAATTAAAATATGAGATGATGCATTTTGGATGGACTAACAAGGCAAGGGAATACATAATGAATGGTAGGACACTAGGAAGTACAGAGGGATGTTGGGGTGCATGTCCAAACATACCTGAAGGCAGCAGGACAGGTAGATAAGGTGGTTAAGAAGGCATATGCCTTTATTAGCTTAAGCATAGAATATACGAGTGGAGAATTCTTGACGGAGGTGTATAACATGCTTGTTAGGCCACAGCTAGAGTACTGTGTGCAGTTCTGATTGCCACACTATAGGAAGGATGTGATTGCATTAGAGAGAGTGCAGAGGAGATTCACCAGCAGGTTGCCTGGGCTGGAGAGTTTCAGCTATGAAGAGAGGCTGGGATTGTTTTCCTTGGAGCAGAGAAGGCAGAGGGGGGATCCGATTGAGGTGTAGAAAATTATGTAGGACATAGATAGGGTATATAGGAAGAGTTTTTTCTCCTCAGTAGAGGGGTCATAGATTTAAGGTAAGGAGCAGGAGATTTAGAGGGAATTTGAGGAAAAACCTTTTCACCCAGAGGGTGGTGGGAATCTGGAACTCACTGCCTGGAAGTCTGGTAGAAGTAGGAACCCTCAACATTTAAGATGCATCTGGATGAGCACTTGAAACACCATAGCATACAGGGCTATGGACCAAGTACTGGAAAATGGGATTAGAACAGATAGGTGCTTGACGGCCGGCACTGACATGCTGGGCCTTTATCTGTGCTGTAAAACTCCATGACTCTGAGAAGGTAGCGATGTCCCTAATCTGCGCAGGGATAGCTGCTGGGGCTGTATGCTTGGTGTGGGTTTCTCTTACTGCTGATTAAATGTCAGCACTGGATGTGGGCATTATTCAGCCCATGGGCAGGCAGGCTGTTGACTACACCCTCACCCCTCCCCTCGTAAAGCTGCAGCAGGAACAGCACCCACAGGATTTGACATTCCCCTGCATACCCTGACTTTTCAATCTGCTGGCAGGAGAGCATTAAAATCCAGCCAATATGAATGAAAGTAGACCATTCAGCCCCTTGAGCCTGCTGACCCATTCAACCAGAACATAGCTGACATGGACCTCAACTCCAAATTGCCCCACATCTCTTAGAGGTTTACAGCATGGAAACAGGCCCTTCGCCCCAACTCGTTCATGCCGCCCTCTTTTTTTAAACCCCTAAGCTAATCCCAATTGCCCGCATTTGGCCCATATCCCTCTATACCCATGTAACTATCTAAATGCTTTTTAAAAAACAAAATTGTACCCGCCTCTACTGCTACCTCTGGCAGCTTGTTCCAGACACTCACCACCCTCTGTGTGAAAAAATTGCCCCTCTGGATACTTTTGTATCTCTCCCCTAGATGTCTTTGATCTGTAACTCTCCCCAGCGCCCTCCCATTAAGTGAATAAGTCCTGCCCTGGTTCAATCTACCAAAATGCATTGCCTTGCATTTGTCTAAATTAAACTCCATCTGCCATTCGTCTGCCCATTGGCCCAATTGATCCCATATCTCTTGATATTCTTACCTAAGAATCTTACCTTATCTCGTGCTCTTAGTTTGAAATATTGCAAGTGATCCCCTACATCTTCTTACGTTTGGGTGAGAGTGTTTCAGATTTCCACCTACCTTCTGTTCTAAAACACTTTGGGGATGACCTTGCCAAAAAAATTCTAAGTCCAGAACGAGCGTGAAAATGAGAGAATTGCAGATCCGTTTTTTTTCGGCGAAGACACCAGTTGTATCTTAGGGCACTCTGTGCAGTAAAAAAAAAACCACGATCTGTTTTCTGCCAGTAGGGGGAGTGGGTGGGACCTAAATCACCCAAAAGCCAGCTGATAGCAGCAGAGGGCACCGTTGCGCATATGCAGGTTTCTGTGTTCTGAGAGCTGGCCTCAGTGGCCTAACCTTGTGCTACCATGGGATCTTGTGGCCGCTCATAAGACCGGCCCCCCACCCCACCCATCCCCCCCACCCCCAGCCCAAAATGATTGCCCCGGATATCTCTCTACCCAATAAAATTATGAGTGGTGAGAAATTTGGTGCGATTGCAGCCTGTATTTCTAAGAGCTGCTTCTTGATTCTCTCACTAATGGAATTAGCTTATCACATTTTAGATCACCTCAGTGACATCCTCCCTTAGTCCTCTGAATTCAAAGGAGTACAAGTCACATTTTGCAAACTGTTCACACCTTTCAATCACCAGTCACACCCAGCAAGACAATTACAGTTGTCTTTCAGACCCTATTATGGTGATTATTCAGAACTATATAATCTGCAGAGCTGTCACTGCTTTGGGAAGAGCTTGTGATGATAAACTGTGAATTTGGACCAAAAAGCACATCACATCACATGAATAGATACGGATTTAATGTCCCCCTAATCTGGGAGGTCTCTGTCTCTCTCTGAGGGAGGAAGTGCTGGTTCCCATCGATGGTGTTACGAACGCACCTTCCTTGGTCATCAAGTCCTGGAGTGGGACTTGAACCCAGAGCTTCTCGCTCAGAGGTAAGGGCGCTACCCACTGCATCACAGGACCTCCCTTCCCAAATAAAAGAATTTGAGATTCAAATCGTGACCAACAATAAAAGCTTTGGTAAAACCACACGTTATTGTGACCAATGGGAATCACGGGAAAGCTGAACTTAGATCAGGAACATTTTGGATAATCCCCGATGTGGATGTCATTAGTTGTGGCATGTCACATAGAAGAATCTTAGAATTCCTACAGTGCAGGAGGGCATTCAGCCCATCGAGTTGGCATTGACTCTGACCGAGCATCTTAGATAGGCCCTATCCCTGTAACCCCACGTACTTACCCCATTTATCCTCCTAACCTACACATCTTTGGACACTAAGGGGCAATTTAGCATGGCCAATCCCCCTAACCTGCACATCTTTGGACACTAAGGGGCAATTTAGCATGGCCAATCCCCCTAACCTGCACATCTTTGGACTGTGGGAGAAAACTGGAGCACCCAGACATCAGTTTTGAAACATAGTTTTCCCAGTATTTAGGGTCACCACTAGTGATTTATGCCATTCCTGCATTTTCCATGCAGACAAGGTGGCTACAAAGCATCTGTTAATTAATTTATCATACTGGACACAGATATTTCCTGCCACCATACAATACTGCCACTAAATCTTCCCCAAATCCAACCAATTAAGTCATCTAATTTACAGCTTATGTCCATATCCTAAGAGCTTTCACTTTTGGCACACATCTCCTGTGAGGGAGCTTATCAAACACTTGTGTAAATTCTTGCTACATTATCAGTCACATGTGATCGTGTGCACTAACTCTCAGCATAAGGTTGCCAATCCTCTAGGATTATCCTGGAGTCTGCAGGACGATGTTGCCCGGCAGCTGGGAGGAAAAAGAAAATCTTTTTTTTAAACAGAAAAGCCCGAAAGTTTTTAAAAAACAAAAATCCTTTGCTCATCCTTTTGTTTGCTGGTTAAACAATGTCAAATGTGGGGAGAAGGACTGGCTGTCAAGTATTGGCCAGTTGGGTAATGGAGAGTGTACCCGCTTCCCAATTGGTGTGGAAAATGGCGCACTGTGATGACTGATATGTCAGGTGACCAGTGAGAGGGGGGCAGGAGGGGTGTTGGGAGGTTGGTGGCGGGAGGTCATGTGACAGCGCCTTGTGGAGTAGGCCCAGAGTTGGCAGCCTAGGCTGACACAGGGTTCTGATACATTTCTTACACATGACCTATCGCTCACAAATGTGGGTTGGCTCAGTAATTATTGCTTTAGCCCTTGTTAAATGAGCTTTAAATTCCTTCCTTTGGAACAGATGATGATATTTTTACTGCTCTAAATGTGAAGCTAACAGACCTACAATTCCCCTGACCATATTCCTGACCTTTCAAGATGAGAATCGCATTGCTTTTCTTTTTTGCAATCCTCTGGTCTCACCTCTGGTGCCCAATGAACTGCAAAAATATTTCTGCAACTGCTCCCCATATCCCCCAGCTTACCTCCTCTCTCATTTCCCTAAGTACTTTTGGAAGGTTTCCATCTGGTACAGATGGCTGATGAATATTCACTAGTCCCAGCTTTAGAAGCGGGCCCTCTTTTTATTTCTCTGTCAGAACACATGTACTCTGAAATTCCTAAAGGGCTTTTAAGGTATCCAACTTAGTACCGAAATCTCAGAGGTTGTGTAATTCCTGATGAAGAGGTATTCATGTTCGGTTCACACTGCCAACAAAAGAGCTTTGTTGACACAGTATGTAAATCTTGCAATTAAAGAGGGGGAATTTTTTACCTTCCCCTCTGGAAGATGAAGGGATTGGCTGTGTTTTTGCTACCAAATAAACCTGTTGGACTTTAACCTGGTGTTGTTAAACTTCTTACTGCCCAATTTCCGGCCAGGGTTCTACTAGTGCACTACCTGACACAAGCTAAGCTCAAAAGCAGACCCAGGCTGGGATCAAAAGCAGAGTAAGAAGTCTCATCTTTGTAGAAACTTGATGTCTGTGTCAATATGCGCGATCTTCTTGGAGATCCTCTCCACTTGGATCAGGCAGTTTGCGGTGTCGATGGTAGCCATGATGTGGAGATGCACCTCCACATCATCAAAAGCAGATCCCCGGGTTCACACGGGTGGATGGCGGGGTTTCCCCTACTGGCGTCAAACATAGAAACGTATCAACCAATTAAGAAACGGCTCTGCTCAGATGCTGGCTCACCTGACGAAGGGGCAGCGCTGTGAAGGCTAGTGGCTTTTGCTACCAAATAAACCTGTTGGACTTTAACCTGGTGTTGAGAGACTTCTTACTGTGTTTACCCCAGTCCAACGCCGGCATCTCCACATCATGCTGGCCCAATCAGAGGATGGGATGCTTTGCAGTGCCATCAAGAGAGGGGAAGGAGTGGCTGCCTCCAAATGGAGGGTCCATCGCAGGTCAGCGGAATGTTTCTTTCTTTATGTGTGGGCGATCGGGGAGGTGAACAGTGTCAAGTGAACAATAGCATCGTCAGGGCCATGGGGAGGAAGATGGGGGAGGGCACTGCCACTCGTGAGTTTGACTATGCACCACGGGACCTTCTGAACCCCCCCCACACACACACACACACACACACACACACACACACAGCAAGCTGCTGGGAAACTGCCTTAAAGTACCTGGCAGACCTGTCACGTGGTAGGAGAACATCCCAATGCTGGTAAAATCCCATCCACCTACCCTGACAAAATTGCCATCAATAGACCAGTTAATTACTTTAACTGACCGCCTGCCTCTGGTTGCTGAGACACTGCATCCAGTTGCTTAGATGTTCCATCTTACCAGACCTCCCCTCTCCCAGCCTATCTCCAAAGGGCTGGGAAAATTCAGCTCTCAATCTCCATTGCAGTCAACTATAGATTAATATAGAGGAATGTGAATCCAACCAACCCAGTCAGCCCCTCACCAGACCAGATAAGATTACCCCCAAGAATGACATTGTCCGTGAAGATCCATTTGGGTAGGTCAGATTATCTCAGTTTTGCCATTTATTGTTTCGTTACACTTGACACCAGCATCTCCAGGTCAGGGAAGGAAAGATCCAGGCTTTTGGCCTTCACTTGTCATCCAGTTTGACTTCTCAGGTGGTGGCAACATATCCCATGATACCACACAGAAAAGAAGGAAAGTTCTTCCCGGTATCTTGGCCAAAATTTATTTTTCGACCAATATCACTGAAACAGATGGTCTGGCGATTTTGTGGGATGTTCCTGTGTGCAAATTGGCTGCCATGTTTCTTACGTCATAGCAGTTCAAGGTACTTCACTGAATGAAAAGCACTTCGGGATGTCCTGAGGTTATGGGAGGGGTTATATAAATGCAAGTCCTTCCTCTCTGAGACTGGTTAAATGCAGATCGCATAGAATAGAATCATAGAATCCCTACAGTGCAGAAGGAGGCCATTTGGCCCCTCGAGCTTGTGCTGACAACAATCCCACCCAGGCCCTATCCCCATAACTCCATGTATTTACCCTGCCAATCCCCTTGACACTGAGGGTCAATTTTGCATGGCCAATCCACCTAACCCGCACATCTTTGGAGTGTGGGAGGAAACTGGAGCACCTGGCGGAAACCCATGCAGACACTTGGGAGAACGTACAAACTCCACATAGACAGTCACCCAAGCTGGGAATCGAATCCGGGTCCCTGGCACTGTGAGGCAGCAATGCTAACCACTGTGCGACTGTGCCACCTACCTCTCAGGTAAGGAGAAGACGGTTTTGGCTGTGGCGTCCCTCATGGGGAGATCGATGTCCGACCCTGGTCATCCCATGTGTGAAACAAAACATTGGGAAGGGCAGCAGCAGCTGTGGAATCACCGCCAGCAGTAGTGAGCACTTCAATGAGAGCAGGTCAGGAAGTGGGGGAACCAGAAAAAAGTTCAATGACAAATACCTGCCACAGTCGTCAGTTTGGCAACATTTAAGAGTTTATTCAGGCTTCCTTTTGCAAAAGGCACCATTTTCGGAAGCTGATGTGGATGTTTGTCTCAGAACTTCCGTCGCATTGTTCACATTTCTTCAATCTCTTAAAACATTGCATTTACAGTGCAATCATTTCCTGGATTTGTGTTAGGCAAGACTCAATAAGTCAAGGCGTAGAGAGTGCTACTGCCCCAAGACCAGAAATTTCCACCCGTTGTCAACACACCGTCAAATTTTCCGTCCTACCCCTGACAGTTCCCACGGTGTAAGAAGTTTAACAACACCAGGTTAAAGTCCAACAGGTTTATTTGGTAGCAAAAGCCACACGTTCCCACGGTGAGCAGGACTGGAAAATTATCCCAAGAGTTGTGAAGCAGATCAATCACGATCTAATGAATGGTGGAACAGGTCAAAGGACAGAATGGCCTCTTCCTGTTCATACATTCAGGCCATACTTTTTTTGATGTTGGTATGGATCATATAAAATATTTATTATTATGTTGAGTCTGTCATAAATGTCCTCTCAGGGTCAGTCAGAGTGTAATACTGTTAAAGGAGCTGACTCTCACCTTCATACATCTTTTGCCACAGTGGGGGATGCCAAATATATAACAATGACATCTCCTCACCTGGGCTACACACTCAATCTGTCTGAAGCGATACGGGGTTAGCATGAGGTGACACAAGGTGAGGTTTAGCTTGACCCAGCTCAATAAGCTCAGTAAGTTGCCTGCGCAGTTCAAACTTTGACACCGAATATAAACAACTGAACTCAATCTTTCTTCTACTGGCTGCCCCATCATCCCCATCTTCAATTTCCTCCTGGAGGCAGTGACTGAACTCAGGATACTGCAATCACGCCGAGGGGGCTGGCCGACCCTCAGAAGTGAATGAAGTGTCGGAAGGCCGTTCACAACAATGGAGCCATAGGCTCAATTGTACCTGGCAGATACTGACCCTCATTCTAGGGGAGGTCAACTGGTGTCAAGTCAGAGGCAGGAACCTTCGCACTTTGGTACGAGTTCTGTGGAATGGGGTGAATTGTCACTTTTCCCACTGTCTGAATGCTGTTATATAGCTAAGTGGTTGCATGACTGCTTTAAGAACCGGTCACAGGATTTAATGGTGATGTCATTGGGGTGTTTCACAGCCTCCTGTTTTAGTTTCATTTTCTACTCTGTACAGGCAACAGCTCCTACAATATGATGTTGCTGTTACTTTGAATTTATGTGCAACCACATTTTTCTTTTTGTTTAAAGCCCCGAACATAGTTAGGACACTACAGATATTAAAAAGGTCACCATTTATCCCAGGGAAGTCTAAAGCATTTTTTGGGCGGCATGGTGGCACAGTGGTTAGCACTGCTGCCTCATAGCACCAGGGACCCGTGTTCAATTCCAGCCTCGGGTGATTGTGTGGAGTTTGCATGGTCTCCCTGTGTCTGCATGGGTTTCCTCCGGGTGCTCAGGTTTCCTCCCATGCTCCAAAGATGTGCGGGTTAGGATCATTGGCCATACTAAATTGTCCCTTAGTGTCAGGGGGATTAGCAGGTTATGGGGATAGGTCCTGGGTGGGATTGTTGTCAGTGCAGGTTCGATGGGCCAAATGGCTTACTTCCACACTGTAGAAACTCCATGATTCTATTCTGTGATTCTATGGCAAATATACTAACACATATAATCATAGAATCATACAATACAGACGAGCCCTTCAGCCCATCAAGTCTGCAAACATCTTTCAAACTGGTGTTTAAGAATATAAACAGAAAATACTGGATATACTCAGCAGGTCCGGCAGCATTTGTGGAGAGAGAAACAGAGTTAATGTTTCAGAGTTAAATGATCCTCTGTTCCTCTTCTCAGATAACACCAGACCTGATGAGATTATCCAGCAGCTTTTGTTTTTATTTCAGATTTCCAGCATCTGCATTATTTTATTTTTAATTTAATGTACAGAATTATATAGTTGGAAGGGATGCGGGGGTGGGGCAGAGTAGAAGACCAGGGATAGGTCGGGGTAAAGGAGATATGGACAAATATGTCCTGGACATTAGACAAAGGGGAGTGTTAATAGTGTCATTAAGGGATGAAGAGTGCTAATAGTGGCAATAAGTGAGATAGCAGAGTGCGTTAAAGGGAGCAACTGAGCAGCCAGGGCCAGGTGGCCAAGAGGGAGATGGCTGGGGTTGTGTCAGGGCAGGCAAGGGAGCTGAAAAACAACTAACAAATAACTACAAAAGAGCAGGTGGGGGGGGGGGGGGAGAGGGGGGGGGGGGGGAGAGGGGGGGGAGAGGGGGGGGGGGGGGAGGGGGGGGGGGGGGGGAGAGGGGGGGAGGGGGGGGGAAGGGGCGGTGGTGGTGAAGATGGAGGGGGGAGGTTTACTGTCTGTAAGTTGTTGAACTCAATGTTGAGTCCAGAAGGCTGTATTGTTAGGGTGGTGTAGTGGTGTTGTTACTGGATTTGTAATCCAGGGAGCCAGGATAATGCTCTGGGGTCCCAGGTTCAAATCCCACCATGGCAGATGGTGAAATTTGAATATGCTAAAAATCTGGAATTAAAAGTCTAATGATGACCATGAAACCATGGTTGATTGTCATAAAAACTCATCTAGGTTACTAATAAAATCTGCTGTCCTCACCCAGACTGACCTGTATATGACTCCAGATCCACAGCAGTGTGGTTGATTCTTAAATGCCCTCATGGATGGGCAATAAATGATGGTCCAGCCAGCAACACCCACCTGACTGTATTAAAAAATCATGCCTAATGGGAAGATGAGGGCCGGGATTCTCCCAAAAAAATTCTAAGTCCCCAATTCATGTGAAAACGGGAGTAACTCACGCTGATTTTTTGACTGTGATTTTCAGAATGAATCTCCAACACTCTACATCACAGAGTGCTCTAGTGAGAATCCCTCTGAAAATCAGGGGGCGGGGCCTCATCCCGCTGGAGAGGCTGGCAGTATAGCGCTCAGCGGGCCACTACGCATGCGCCGATCTCTCAGCGCGGGGATCGGCGCACGCGCAGTGGTCCTGCATTGGCAGGCTCTTGATCACTGGCCAATCACTGCCCTTGCTGATCCCCCCCTCCCCCGCCCCCCGATCACTGGCCTCCTGGACCTCCCTGGGTCAGTTTATATGCCCCCCTCACTTCGGCCAGCCACGAACTCCCCAACCCCCCACCCAGCCAGCCCCGATCACCTTCCCCCCTCCCTCTGCCAGTGATCCCAAATGCAGCATGGCAGTGGGACACCCCCAACCCCACCAATCAGCCACCCAAAAGGCCCTACCCCAGTAGGCCCCAACTGCTCTGGCCCTGCCCAATGCCCGGTGGGCAGTGCCAAGTGCCCCCTTGGGCATTGCCAGGGTGCCAGGCAGCGCCCAAGGGTCACGCCCTCCTCACGCCCAACCTCCTGCAGGGGCCTCAATGGCCTTTGTTCCCTCCAGCTGGGTAAGTCGCCTGTTCCCTGTTCGTGGGGAGCTGTTGTAAACCCTGCTGTAGTCAACCACTCCCGGTGGGGTTGCAGGGAGCTGATTTCCGGCGCGGAGCTGAAAATCTTCGGCTGGGAGACGTGTGGAGGCCATGGAGCCCAGCGGGGAGCCTGCGAAACGGCCTCTCCTGGCCTGCAGTGCTGCTAGAGCAGTGCAGCAGGCTGGGAGAATCGCCCTCGAGGTGTTGCTCCTCCAGTTTGTGTTGGGTTTCACTGGAACATTGTTACAGGCTGAGGATGGACATCTGGGTATGAGTGTTGAAATGGCAAGTGACAGGAAGGTTGGGGTCATGCATACAGATTAGCAAAGCGTCACTCAGTCTGCATTTCGGAAGCCTATAGTGGCCATAACCAATTTCCTACCACTTGTCACAACCACACGTTCTCTCTCTCTCACTCTCTCCTTATCTGTCACGTATGGAAACAGCAGCTCGTTGGTTATCTCGGGTTTATTTTATTCGCTGTTTGGTAATATTTAGCCTGCCGACCTCAGCAGATAAACACTGATAACAAGCGAATTTCAGCACACAGCAGGGATCTGAACTTATCCATTCCAAACCACAACTATTGTCAATCAGCCATAAGATAAATCCTCAGAGCAGCAGGCACAATAAGCAATGCGGAACCAGGCAGACACATCAGGAAGTCAGATCTGGAGCTGACTAAACCAGCAGGAAGTGAGGATACTGAGGGAAAGGTGGAATTTCATTCCAAGAAGGTAATGAAATAAATTGGGAAGAAGAAGAGAAAAGAAGGAAAAGACGTGGGCAGTGCATCGTCTTGGCTGAATCCTGCCCCAGTGTGATATAAAGGCCCCTATATTGTCTTGAAGAACTCAAAAAAACCCAAAATGATTTGATGTGAGCTGCATGTGGATCTTGTGTGTGAGCCGTGACTTCACTTTCTCAGGTGAAATTCAGGACTGCGACTGCCCTGAGTCAGATAACATAGAATCCCTACAGTGCAGAAGAGGCCATTCGGCCAACAAGTCTGCACCGACTCTCCCAAAGAGCATCTTACCTATCCCCGTAACCCCACACATTTACCATGGCTAATCCCCCTAACCTACACATCTTTGGACACTAAGGGGCAATTTAGCATGGCCAATCAACCTAGCTTCCACATCTTTGGACTGTGGGAGGAAACCAAAGCACCCGGAGGAAACCCAGGCAGACATAGGGAGAATGTGCAGATTGCGCACAGTCACCCAATGCTGGAATTGATCCCGGGTCACTGGTGCTGTGAGGCAGCGATGCTAACCACTATGCCACCCAGCAACAAGAATGCTGATTTATATAGCACCTTTAATGTAGTACAAAGTCTCAAGGCACTTCACAGGAGTGTTATGAAGCACAATTTATACAGACCCACATGAGACATTTGGGTTAATGACCAAAAGAGTTGGAAACAGTTCAAAGAAGGCTTACTACACCTGAAATAGGAGGGTTGTTTTATGATTAAAAGTTGGACAGGCTAAGTTTGTATCCACTGGAGGTTAGAAGAGTTTGAGGCAACTTGATTGAAACAAGATCTTGAGGGGACTTGATAGGGTGGATGTGGAGAGGATGTTTCCTCTTGTGGGAGAACCTAGAACCAGGGGTTTAAAGATTAGGCGCACCCTTTTTACACATTCAAGGGATGTGAACATTGCTGGCTAGGCCAGCATTAATTACCCATCCCTAACTGCCCCTTGAGAAGGTGGTGGTGAGCTGCCTTCTTGAATTGCTGCAGCCCATTTAAAACAGATGAGATGAAACTTTCTCTCTCAGTGCGTTTAGAGTCTTTGGAACTTTCTCCCTAAAAAGGCAGTGGAAGTCTTTGAATATTTTCATGGTAGAGCTAGCGAGATTCTTGATAAGCAAGGGGATGAAAGATTATTGGGGTAGGTAGGAATGTGGGGTTGAGGTTACAGTCAGATCAGCCATGATCTTATTGAATGATGGAGCAGGCTTGAGGGGCTGAGTGGCCTACTCCTGCTCCTAATTCATACATTCAAAGAAAGAACAAAGAACAGTACAGCACAGGAAACAGGCCCTTCGGCCCCTCCAAGCCTGTGCCGCTCCTTGGTCCAACTAGACCAATCGTTTGTATCCCTCCATTCCCAGGCTGCTCATGTGAGTATCCAGGTAAGTCTTAAACGATGTCAGCGTGTCTGCCTCCACCACCTTACTTGGTAGCGCATTCCAGGCCCCCACCACCCTCTGTGTAAAAAACATCCCTCTGATATCTGAGTTATACTTTGTCCCTCTCACCTTGAGCCCGTGACCCCTCGTGATCGTCACTTCTGATCTGGGAAAAAGCTTCCCACCGTTCACCCTATCTATCCCCTTCATAATCTTGTACACCTCTATTAGATCTCCCCTCATTCTCCGTCTTTCCAGGGAGAACAACCCCAGTTTACCCAATCTCTCCTCATAGCTAAGACCCTCCATACCAGGCAACATCCTGGGAAACCTTCTCTGCACTCTCTCTAACGCCTCCACGTCCTTCTGGTAGTGCTGCGACCAGAACTGGATGCAGTACTCCAAATGTGGCCTAACCAGCGTTCTATACAGCTGCATCATCAGACTCCAGCTTTTGTACTCTATACCCCGTCCTATAAAGGCAAGCATACCATATGCCTTCTTCACCACCATCTCCACCTGTGTTGCCACCTTCAAGGATTTGTGGACTTGCACACCTAGGTCCCTCTGTGTTTCTATACTCTTGATGGCTCTGCCATTTATTGTATAACTCCTCCCTACATTATTTTTTCCAAAATGCATCACTTCGCATTTATCCGGATTAAATTCCATCTGCCACCTCTCTGCCCAATTTTCCAGCCTATCTATATCCTGCTGTATTGCCCGACAATGCTCATCGCTATCCGCAAGTCCAGCCATCTTCGTGTCATCCGCAAACTTGCTGATAACACCAGTTACACCTTCTTCCAAATCATTTATATATATCACAAATAGCAGAGGTCCCAGTACAGAGCCCTGCGGAACACCACTGGTCACAGACCTCCAGCCGGAAAAACACCCTTCGACCGCTACCCTCTGTCTCCTATGGCCAAGCCAGTTCTCTACCCATCTAGCCACTTCACCTTGTATCCCATGAGCCTTAACCTTCTTAACCAACCTGCCATGTGGGACTTTGTCAAATGCTTGGTGAACTGGGTAGTTTCTCTAGTAGAGCATCTCAAAAGAGAGAGATAGAGTGGTGGAGGGTTTACGTGGGGAATTCCAGAGCTTAGGTTCTTGGCAGCTGAAGGCACGCCACCAATAGTGGAGAGATTAAAATCAAGGGTGCTCAGAAGGCCAGAATGAGAGGAGAGCAGATATCTTGGAGGAATGTGGTTCTGGGGGGATTTAAAGAGTTAGGAAGGGCTGAGGCCACGGAGGGACTTATTGTCGTGGATGAGAATTTAAAAATGGAGGCGTTGCTTAACCAGGAGACCACAGAGGTCACCGAACACAGGGGTGACGAGTGAGTGGGGCATTGTGGGAGTTAGGACGTCAACAGCAGAATTTAGGTCGATCTCAGGTTTACAGAAAGTATATGAGCAACTATCCACAAGAGCACTGGGAGAGTCAAATCGAGTGGTAACAAGGACATGAATGAAAGTTTCAGCAGCAAATGAGCTGAGGCAACAATAAGTTCTGAAGATGGGATTGGGTGGTTTTAATGATGGCACAAGTATGTGGTTAGAAGCTCATCACGGGATCAAGTGTCACACCAAGGTTGCGAACAATGAGGTTATCAGGGAGAGGGATGGAATGGACAGGCAGAGAATATGGCACAAATGTTAGATGATCGCTTCACTCTTCACAACATTTAATTGGAGGTCAGTTCTGCTCATCCAGTACTGGTCAGATAAGCAATCTGATAGTTTAAAAGACAGTGGAGCTGAGAGGGGCGGTGGTGAGGTGGAGCTGAGTGTCATGGCACATGTGTAATAAATGGAGTTTGTGCTTTATGAAAGTCCTTAATGGTGAAGAGTTTGAAGAGCAAAGGATGAATGGACAGTGGGCCAGAAAGACTGGCTGATGCCTAAGGGCAGAGCCTTTACAGTGAACAGCCCAACAAAGGCCGGGAATGCTGAATTCTAACCACCCTTCTCTTTTTCAGTTCTTGACAAATTAAGGATCAATTTCAAACCAATTTGGAAATGATAGACAGATTTTTAATCCATAAGGAATCAAGGGTTATGTGGATAAGGCAGGAAATAGAGTTGAGGATTTTCTTATGAGGAGAGGTTGAGTAGGTTACGTATGTACTCATTGGAGTTTAGTATTGAGACATATAAGATTCTCAGGGGGTTTGACAGGGTAGATGCTGAGAGGTTGTTTCTACTTGTGGGAGAGCCTAGAACCAGAGGGCATCATCTCAGAGTAAGGGGTCGCCCATTTAAGACAGAAATGAGAAGGAATTTCTTCTCTCAGAGGGTAATGAATCTGTGGAATTCTACACCACAGAGGGCTGTAGAGGCTGGGCGGTTATGTACGTTCAAGGCAAATTTTTAATCAGTAAGGGAATCAAGGATTATGGAGGTAAGGCGGGAAAGTGGAGTTGAGGATTATATCAGATCAGTCATGTTCTCATTGAAATGTTGAGCAGATTGATGGGCCGAATGGCCTACTGCTACCCCGAAGATTTTTGGTCCTATGTCTTTTCTTGACCATCCCTATTTCTTCATTCTGTAGGAAATGGAAGGCCCACTGTCCACGAGAGACCTGTGCGTGCTTGCTACTGCTCAGACAGTCAAGGTTAATGACATTAGTCATTGAGTTCCGCACAATGCTGGTGTAATTGGGGAAAACATACAAGTGGAGTCACTTAATCCACATTAGAGTGATCAAGATTTGATTCAGCATCCCTCCTCCCCCTTTCCCAGTCAAACACAGCACTTAGTGCATGAATTTGCTATTGCTTTTTGCTGGTTTAGGTCATTTATTCTGCAATAACTGAATACAATTTACACATTTGGAGCATTAGGCACAATGCACAATATTTGCAGTGGTAGGTAATGGTGAACTGATTGACTGTATTAGCAACGCACCATTAGCATAACATCAAATGACTTTTGCAATGCTTCGAGCAGCTAACCCAGGGCTGACAGCACACCCATCATATCTGTATCCGAAATTAGCTCAATGAATAATAATAAAAACCTTTCTGCATGTCCCTTGCCAACTGATAGAACTTTCATTAGAAATGATTAGGTTGGAGCTTGGCTCAGCTGGGACTGTGAAACACTTCCATAGATATGAGGGCACGCACTGTTGGCCTTGTTCATTTTTATCATCAATTCCCTTTCTGCTCAGAGATTATTTGGGGACTTGGTCAGGAAATGGAACACAAAACTTTTTCTCTGAAACACTGGTGAGAGTGAGGAGGTACAGAAAGAGCCAAATCAACAAATGTAAAACAAAACAGGTGATACTGGGAATATTCACTGGGCTTGCAGGTACCAGAAGAGAGGAATTTTTGCGAGCAAACACCCTCGGTTGGGACAATATCCCCCTTTGAGGGGGCGGAAGGGAACAACCTGCTGTGCATTTGCCACCCTTTCCCCTTAGATTTTAATGAAGAGAAACCAAAGGTACTCATTATCTTGAGGCCTGCTGGGCCACTCCAGAGGCCTGAGCACACACTCCAGGCGGACTCTTCCACTGAATACTGAGAATACTGTTGCCTTGTCAGAGGTGCCAGCCTGTGGATGAGATGTTAAACCGAGCATTTGACTGACCTCTCAGATGGCCCTAAGGGATCCCACGGCACTCCTTCAGGGAAAGGCAGGGGAGTTATCCCCCGGTGTCCTTGTCAATATTTATTCCTCAGTCCACATCACCCAAAACGATTATCTCGACCTTGCTGCTGTTTACTTTGTGCACAAACTGGCTGTTGTGTTTCCAGGACTAGAATTTCATAGAATTCTTACAGTGCAGAAGGAGGCCATTTGGTCCATCGCGTCTGCACCAACTCTCCCACAGAGCATCTCACCCAGGCCCTATCCCTGTAACCCCATATATTTATCCTGTTAATCCCCTAACCTAGACATCTAGGAACACTAAAGAGCATTTTAGCATGGCCAATCAATCTAACCTGTACATCTCAGGACTGTGGGAGGAAACGGAAGCTCTTGGAGGAAACACACGCAGACACGGGGAGAACGTGCAAACTCCACACAGTCATCTAAGGCCGGAATTGAACCCTAGTCCCTGGTGCTGTGAGGCAGCAGTACATTAGAGATGACATCTGGAAAGTATTTAATTGGCTGTAAAGTGCTTTGGAACACCCTGAAAAGATGTCACTGAATTTATTTTCATTCATATGATGCGGATGTTGCTGGCTAGACCAGCATTTATTGCCCATCCCTAATTGCCCTTGAGAAGGTGGTGGTGAGCTGCCTTCTTGAACCACTGCAGTCCATATGGTGTAGGTACATCCACAGTGCTGTTAGGGAGGGAGTTCCAGGATTTTTCCCAGTAACAGCGAGGGAATGGATACATTTCCAAGTCAGAATGGTGAGTGGCTTGGAGGGGAACTTGCAGGTGGTGGTGTTCCCATGTGTCTGCCACCCTTGTCCTTCTAGCGGGTAGATGTCGGTGCTTTGGAAGGTGCTGGCAAAGGAGCCTTGGTAAGTTGCTGAAATGCATCTTGTAGAAGGTACACATTGCAAGTCACTGTACACCAGCGGTAGAGGGAGTGAATATGTTTAAGCTGGTGAATGGGGTGCCCATCAAAATGGCTATTTTGTCCTTCATGGTGTCAAGCTTCTTGAGTGTTGTTGGAGCTGTGCTCATCCAGGCAAATGGAGAGTATTCCATCACACTCCTGACCTGTGCTTGTAGATGGTGGACAGACCTTTGGGTGTCAGGAGGTGAGTTATTCGCAACCTCTGACCTGCCTCAGTATTTAAATGGCTGGTCCAGTTAAAGTTTCTCAGTAATGTTAACTCCCCAGGATATCAATGGTGGGGATTCAGTAATGGAATGTCAATGTTAGATTCTCTCTTGTTGGAGATGGTCATTACCTGACACTTGTGTGGCGCAAGTGTTATTTGCAAGTACTGAAGAAACATGCAATCTTTCTTCATTTGAAAGAATTGTGGTAACCTGTCAGCTTGATGGCCACAAAGAATTTAGGTTTGATTAGCAGAATGAACCTAAAAATTGGAGAAAATGATTTTAGCAATGACTGTATTGCTGTGTTATAGTATGGGAGTAGCAGCCCAAGGAAGAAAGTTCAAAATCCCAACACTGGCTTGTTGCAAAATCGCATTCAATAAATCTGGTCAGTAGCTGCGAAAAGAAAAACATGCAACAGTATTATTGGTATTTTTAGGCTAATATTCGAGAAGAATAGAATCATAGAATCCCCACAGTGCAGAAGAGGCCATTCAGCCCATCGGGTCTGCACTGATTCTCTGTCAGAGCACCTTACCCAGGCTCTATCCCACCCTATTCCTGCAACCCCACATATTTCCCATGGCTAATGTACCTAAGCTACATATCTTGGGACACTAAGGGACAAATTAACATTGCCAATGAATCTAACCTGCACATCTTTGAGCTGTGGGAGGAAACCAGAGCACCTGGAGGAAACCCACGCAGACATGGGGAGAATGTGCAAACTCCACACAGTCACCCGAGGCCAGAATTGAACCCGGGTCCCTGGCACTGTGGGGCAGCAGTGCTAACCACTGTGCCACCGTGCTGCCACAGCATTGATCCTTACGGCATTCCTGAGTCTGCAGAGGTAGATGAAACAGGAGATTTGTCAGAACACACCTTCCACGAAAAGCTGCAAGTAAGGATATATGCCTCAGTTGTATAGGGTACTGGTGAGACCATATCTCGAATACTATGTGCAGTCTCGGCTCCTTATTTATGAGAAGGATGTTTCCTCTTGTGGGTGAGTCCAGAACTAGGGGACACTGTTTTAAAATTAGGGGTCGCTCTTTTAGGACAGAGATGAGGAGAATTTTTTCTCTCAAAGGGTTGTGTGATTCTGGAACTCTCTGCCTCAGAAGGCAGTGGAAACGGGGTCACTGAATATTTTGAAGGTGAAAGTAAATTGATCCCCTTGCTTCACAAGAATCAGAGGTTAGAGGTTAGGTTAGCCACAATTTTATTGAATGGTGGAGTAGGCTTGATGGGCTGAATGGCCTACTCCTGCTCCTATTTCAAATGTTCATATGTTAGTCCCACATGGGATCTTGTGCACAAATTGGCTGCCACAACACCTACAAAACAACCACATTTCAAAGGCCATTTAACTGGCTGCACAGTGAGTTGTTTTTAATGAGATGGACCCCGCAAAATGGACTTTGAATGAGGGACTGCAAGTATCACCATCAAGAGTAGCTTAGTCGTTTTCTTACTGATCCAGCTGGCGAAATCTGGCATGTCCAAGTTGCCTTGTGCCAGGCACTGGGAAAGTAACCATCTCGATCTTGCCTTCACACCAGGAAGTCGATCCAACATCAGTACAAGCTCAGCAGCAACTTCAGATGTTTTGTACTTTCCTCCCGAGTGCTGGAGCAGGATGGAATACTCCTTTAGGCCTAAAGGAAACCACAGATCACCACGTCCCACAACTCTCCCCAACTCCTGAGTCCTCAGCTCCCGTCCTCCCGTGCCAGCCTCTTTCTGACCACTTGCCTTGGTGCTGGGGTCTGATACTTTATGCCCACCTTTGTAGCCACGTGCTGCCTGATCTTCCTGGCTGAGCAGCCATTTCCAGTTGGCACGTTGACCAGCCACCTGCTCAGGAGGTCTAGACATTAATATTGACAGTGCTGCCTGCTTGCTCAGCCACTCCCCTGCCCCATACCTGAAAGGGGCTGGATTTTTACAGGGCAACATGCACCCTACCTACCCCCTCACCATTCCCCCACCTGAAAAGTCCAATTGCAGCCCGCCCACCCAAAGCCCGGCTGCCCCACAGCCATATTGAGTTACAGTGGGACTTCCTCCTCCATTTGGAAGGTGGAGCCACCTTAGAGAGCTGCTGGCCAATAGTCCCAGCAGCGTCACAATCGAATAGTGGCCACTGCTAGAACTACAAGCAGCCCAGAAAGAAGGCAGCTGGAATTTTACTGTCCCCCTGCCACGGGAATGGGAGCAGGCGAGGGGCAGAGCACGGGAAGGTCTACTGATCTGGCTGGGATTGTACGGTTTTGGGAAGAGTGAGGTTGTAAAAGCCCGCACAAAGAGTCATGAAGTCCAGACCAAGTAAGTGCAGGGATTTAGGACCAGCCTGCCAGGCAGACCCCAGTGAGGCGGGGCGGGGGCAGGGGGGGGGGGGGGGGGGGGAGGGGGGAGGGAGGCTTAAAGGAACAAGTATGATTTTGAGGGGTCAGGGATGGGAAGAGGGGAACGGAGGGAGGAGTGATGTCTCCAATGGGCACAGGGTACACAGAACAACTCCCATTCCTGCCCGACAGCAGACTGTGTAGTGACAGCTGCCAGGCTACTAGCTTTGTCCTGCCTTCTCCTGCTGCATGTAATAGAGCAGCGGAGGCAGAATGAGGCCTTCAAGTGGCCATTCATTAGCCTCCATTGGCCCAAGCCTTGGCCGGCTGCCTTCTCTGTCCAATGCATGGGAGACAGGACATGGTGAACTAGAGAGCAGCATACAGGTCACCCATTTTATTTCACAGGCCCCACCTTCAAATACATCACCCTGGGCTCATAAAATCCAGCCTCTGTAAATAAAAATTGCCATTCCTGCTGGGAATGATCCTGGGCTGTCAAACGTCTCACCTGACACTTGCTTTCCCAGTAGAGGAAAAGGCAAATAATGGTTGAGATTAGTGGATGCTAAGAGCCTCGTCCACAGCGCGATGAGTAGATTGTTTTTTCTCTTGTTTTATGGGACTTACCGATTTGCAATTGCCCATTTTGTGCTACAGCCCCGATGACTGTCACCCATATGGTCTTTCAAGAAAAGGTTTGGACACTACTGAAAAGGAAAATGGAGAAAGACTAGGCACGGTGGTACAGTGGGTAGCACTGCTGCCTCACAGCGCCAGGGACCCGAGTTCGATTCTCGGCTTGGGTCACTGTCTGTGTGGAGTCTGCATGTTCTCCCCATGTCTGCATGAGTTTCCTCCGCATCCTCTGGTTTCCTCCCACGGTCCGAAAGATGTGCTGGTTAGGTGCATTGGCCATGCTAACTTCTCCCTCAGTGTACTCGAACAGGCGCCGGGGTGTGGCGACTCGGGGATTTTCTCAGTAACTTCATTGCAGTGTTAATGCAAGCCTACTTGTGACAAATAAATAAACTATTTAAAAAATTTAACTTTAACTAGCGAGAGAGAGAGATGGCGGGGTGTGCTGGAGGGTGAAAGAAAATGAGAGAGAGACAGACAGAGATAGATCGATAAATAGATATAGATAGAGAGACAGAGAGATAGATACAGAGACAGAAATAGATACAGACAGAGGGATAGATACAGAGAGAGATAGATACAGAGATAAAGATAGATACAGAGAGATAGATAGATACAGAGACAGAGATAGATAGAGACAGAGATAGATACAGAGAGAGAGATAGATACAGAGACAGAGATAGATAGAGACAGAGATAGATACAGAGAGATAGATAGATACAGAGACAGAGAGATAGATAGTCAGAGAGAGAGATACAGAGAGAGAGATAGATACAGAGAGAGAGAGATAGATATAGAGACAGAGAGATAGATAGATAGAGATAGATACAGAGACAGAGATAGATACAGAGAGAGAGATAGATACAGAGACAAAGATAGATACAGAGACAGGGAGATAGATACAGAGAGAGAGAGAGATAGATACAGAGACAGAGATAGATACAGAGAGAGAGATAGATACAGGGACAGAGAGATAGATACAGAGACAGAGATAGATACAGGGAGAGAGAGTTAGATACAGAGACAGAGATAGATACAGAGAGAGAGATAGATACAGGGACAGAGATAGATACAGAGAGGAAAATAGATACGGAGAGGTAGATACAGAGAGAGATAAATACAGAGACAAAGATAGAGACAGAGATAAATACAGAGAGAGAGAGATAGATACAGAGAGATAGATAGATACAGAGAGATAGATACAGAGAGATAGATAGATACAGAGAGATAGATACAGAGAGAGAGAGATAGATACAGAGAGATAGATAGATACAGAGAGATAGATACAGAGAGATAGATAGATACAGAGAGATAGATACAGAGAGAGAGAGAGATATAGAGACAGAGAGATAGATAGTCAGAGAGAGAGATACAGAGAGAGAGATAGATACAGAGAGATAGATACAGAGACAGAAATAGATACAGAGACAGAGAGATAAATATAGAGACAGAGTGATAGATACAGAGAGAGAGAGATAGATACAGAGACGGAGAGATAGATACAGAGAGAGAGGTAGATACAGAGAAAGATATAAAGAGAGATGCAGAGACAGAGAGATAGATATATATATATATATATATATATATATATAGAGATAGACACAGAGACAGAGATAGATACAGAGACAGAGATAGATACAGAGAGAGAGATAGATACAGAGACAGAGAAATATATATATATATATATATATAGAGATAGATAAAGAGACAGAGAGATAGATACAGAGAGAGAGATAGATACAGACAGAGAGATAGATACAGGCAGAGAGATAGATACAGGCAGAGAGATAGATACAGGCAGAGAGATAAATACAAAGAGAGAGATAGATACGGGGGAGAGAGATAGATATAGAGACAGAGATGGATACAGATAGAGAGATAGATATAGAGACAAATAGATACAGAGACAGAGATAGATGCAGAGACAGAGAGATAGATACAGAGTCAGAGAGATAGATATAGACAGAGAGAGATACAGAGAGAGAGAGATAAATATAGAGAGAGAGATAGATACAGAGACAGAGATAGATACAAAGACAGAGATAAATACAGAGAGAGAGATAGATGTAGAGAGAGAAAGAGATACAGAGACAGAGAGATAGATACAGAGACAGAGATAGATATAGAGACAGAGAGATAGCTACAGAAAGAGAGAGAGATAGATACAGAGGCAGAGAAAGATATATACATAGAGAGAGATCGATACAGGGAGAGATAGATACAGAGATGGAGAGATAGATACAGGGAGAAATAGATGCAGAGATGGATACAGAGAGATAGATAGAGAGATATAGATACAGAGACAAAGATAGGTACAGAGACAGAGAGATAGATACAGAAAGATAGATATAGTGACAGAGAGATAGATACAGAGACAGAGAGAGATACAGAGAGAGATAGATACAGAGAGAGATAGATAGAGAGACAGAGATAGATAGAGAGACAGATATAGATAGAGAGACAGATAGATATAGGTACAGAGACAGAGATAGATACAGAGACAGAGAGATAGATAGAGAGACAGAGATGGATACAGAGAGAGAGATAAGTATAGAGATAGATAGAGAGAGAAATAGATACAGAGAAAGAGACAGATACAGAGACACAGAGAGAGACAGATAGATAGACAGACAGACAAACCTCACAAGACCACAAAAGATTCAGTGGATAATCTGTCCTTTCTGCTGTATCCGATGCCATTGAATATGCTTCATCTATACAGCCAGTTAAGTAGATTACGTCCTTCATTATTTTCTAGCTGCTTGACAGACTGGGCAGATTTAAACATTCTGCTGTAAAGGAAATGCTCCATCATCAGTTGGAAATGATTGTTCTTCAGTAGTTATTCTTAAATGGTCTTTACTCCAATTACTGGGAAATCCTTCCAGTCACAAGCCTCCTACAACTTGTCCAAAAGGATTCAGTGCAAGCTGAAAGTGCTGAATATAGAGTGAAATTAGAGCAGGATTTGGGGTGCTGAGTGTCAGCTTTCACACTGGCAGACCGAGAGCTCAGCCCTGGCCATTTTAATTAGCTGACACGGTAAGCATTGCTTCAGCGCAAATGCCCAAATGCTTGACCAAGGCTGACTACGGCTCAATAGCAAAATCCCAATCTTCACAAGTGGTCCTGCATCTATTCTCTTCCCCCTTTCATCTGGTTACCATGCTTTTATTTCAATTTTAAAAAACAGCAGCAAGCTTCTGATACTTCATTCGACGTCAGTAAGCTACCTGACCTGGGTTAAACAGAAAACAAACTCACACTTCACATGCCTTCCGTGATGTATGCTGACTCTAAACATTTTACAGCTAGATTTGGCATTTGAAGAGCATTCATTGTTGTAATCTATAAAGTACAAACAGCCAATGTGGACACAGAATTCCCACAAATAACTGATTATGTTAGTGTTTTTAGTGATTCAGCGATAAATATTGACCAGGACACTGGGAGAACTCCCCGATGTGTCTTTGAAATACTGCCTGGGGTTGTTTTACATCTCCCTCATCGGAGAGATGAGGCCTCGGTTTCACTTCTCAACCAAAAGATGACCCCTCTGACAGTGCTGCACTCCTGCAGTGGAATACTGGAGTGTTGGCCTAGATTCTACACTCAAATGTCTGGAGTGCGAACCTGCCAACACTACCACTCAGGGTTTAAATCTGTATACTTTAACTGAGATAATAGACTCTATAAAACCAAACAAGGATCAGGAAGCAGCAAAGGCAGGAAAATGAAACATAACATTTTCCAATCTGTGCGACCAGGAGTGCCTCCGTCGATTGGAGGAGCAACCTCCAGTTTTGTGTTGGTTGGGGAACTTATCCTGGGCCTCCCCACTCTCTCGTGACTACAACAGATCATAGAAACAGATCATAGAAACCCTACAGTGCAGAAGGAGGCCATTTGGCCCATCGAGTCTGCACCGACCACAATCCCACCCAGGCCCTACCCCCACATATTTTACCCGCTAATCCCTCTAACCTACGCATCCCAGGACTCTAAGGGGCAATTTTCTTAACCTAGCCAATCAACCTAACCCGCACATCTTTGGACTGTGGGAGGAAACCGGAGCACCCGGAGGAAACCCACGCAGACACGAGGAGAATGTGCAAACTCCACACAGACAGTGACCCGAGTCGGGAATCGAACCCGGGACCCTGGAGCTGTGAAGCAGCAGTGCTAACCACTGTGCTACCGTGCATTTTTGACAGATTGTTATCACCATAATCTCTCTTGCATGTGAAACCTTCTTTGAGTAAAAGGTTCTCCCCTATATATCGTAAAACGACCCGGAGGCACTTCAGGAGGTTATCAGACAAAATGTGCACTGAGCTACTTAAGCAGGCTTCATGCTAACCAGAAACTCAACTGCATCAGCCACATAGACATTGTGGCTACCAAAGCAGGTAGGAAACTGGGAGTTGTGCGTGTGTGGCTCACCCCCAGAATCCCTAAAGTTTCTCCACCAGCCACACAGGGCAAATTGGGAATAATCTCCACTCGACTGGATGCTTGCAACACTCAGGAAGCTTGTCACCATTTGGGAGAAAGCAGTTCGATTAACTCAGCTCCATCCCTAAACATTGAACATCCGTTGCCTTCGCCATAAAGGCTGAGGTGTGAACTAACCTCAGAAATCACGGCAGCATCTCGCCAAGGTTTCTTCAGCGTTACTTTCCAAACCTACAATCTCCACTATCTAACTTAAAGAAAAATTCATTCATGGTTGTGGGTGTCGCTGGCTAGGCCAGCATTTACTGCCCATCCCTAATTGCCTTTCGGAGGATGGTAGTGAGCTGCCTTCTTGAACTGCTGCAGTCCATGTGGTGTATGTACACCCACTGTGCTGTTAGGGAGGGAGTTCCAGGATCTTAACCCAGTGACAGTGAAGGAACAGCGATATATTTCCAAGTCAGGATGGTGAGTGACTTGGAGAGGAACCTCCAGGTGGTGGTGTTCCCAGATATCTGCAGTTCTTGTCCTTCTAGGTGTCAGTTTCGTGTGTTTGGAAGGTGCTGCCTCAGGAGCTCGGTGAGTTTTGCAATGATTCTTATAGGTGGTAAACACTGCTGTTACTTTTCATCAGTGGTGGAGGGAGTAAATGTTTATGGATGGGGTGCCAATAAAGCAGGGCTGCTTTATCCTGGATGGTGTCAAGTTTCTTGAGTGCTGTCGGAACGGCACCCATCCAGGCAAGTGTAGAGCATTCCATCACACACCTGACTTGTGCTTTGTAGAGGGTGGACAGGCTTTGAGTGGTCAGGAGATGAGTTACTTGCCACAGGATTCCCAGCCTCTGTCCTGGTCCGGTAGCCACAGTATTTATATGGCTGGTCCAATTCAGTTTCTGGTCAATAGTAGTCCCCAGGATGTTGATCGTGGGGGATCCAGCGATGGTAATGCCATTGAATGTTAAGGGATGATGGCTGATTCTCTCTTGTTGGAGATGGTCATTGCCTGGCACTTGTATGGCACGAATGTTACTTGCCACCCATCAGCCTAAACCTGGATATTTTCCAGGTCTTGCTGCATTTGGACATGGATTGCTTCAGTATCTTAAGAGTTGCAAATGATGCTGAACATTGTGCAGTTATCAGCGAACATCCCCACATCATCAAGGTCATTGGTGAAGCAGCTGAAGATGGTTTGGCCTAGAACACTATCCTCAGGAACTCTAGATGGACAATTCAGCTGATGCATGGGAATACCATCACCTCCAGATTCCCCTCCAAGTCACACATCATTGCAATTCAGATGCCTATCATTACTTCTTCATCGTCACTGGGTCAAAATCCATGACTTCCTTTCTAAGAGCCCTCGGGGAGCATAGGCCCCACACGGACTGCAGTATTTCCAGAAGGTGGCTTACCATCATCTTTGCAAAGGCAATTAAGGATAAGCAATAAATATTGGACTTACTAATGATACCCAGTAATGAATAAAGTAAAGCACGGGTACTTTCTTCATTTCAATAATCTATTATCTAAATTTTAGTGGTTTTCTGACACTATAGCATAGGTTACAAAAACATTGCATTGACTGATTCATTCCCTTAAGGCAACAAAACCAGATGTTTTTAAGATGTTACTTTTTAAATTATAGTTTAATTGAATTTTTGATATGATTGTGAATGGATTCAATGTGCTGCTTTTACTGAGTAATGACGTTTTTCCAAGCTTCAGGGAAACAGTTTATAAATTGTTTTGTTTACATAAAACTCGTTTTATAACATTTTTCTCCAGGGGGGGAGGGCAGATTTTTTTCTGCCAACTTCCAATCAGGTACAAACTGATAAAAATATCAACTTTGTGTTGAATTTTTCTTTTGCCAAGTTTTTATTGCCTGTTTCATCCATCGCAAAACTGCTTACGTGTTATAATTCCGTTCTGGCCATTTTCTCCTTTCCAAGGGGTTATTTTCCTCAATGCCCGTGGGTCTGCCTTACTCGCTTGTCTTGGGTCGTGATGTGCTGTTCAAAGGGAAATTAATTGGCCTGCAATCAGAGCACTGTCTTTGACAATTGCTCGTTTTAAACGTGGACGTTTTAAGTGGTGAGACTTTACCTCAAGCATCAAGCCTCATCCCTTTGTTATCTTGCTTTCTGTTTTATCGATACTACTCTGTAAACACATTAGCTGGCCAGTATCTTCAGGGTACTGAAATCGAAACTCATCACAGGTTCACAAGACAATTATTGGTGAGGAACACAATCTAACCCACCCTCATTCATTCACCCAGAGAGACCCTAACGCTCCCACCTCCCCAATGTTGTAACATCTAGCAATTGCTTAAATAAATTCTAGGGTTGATGCCTTCTCTACTCCCCACACTCTCTGTGTGAAGGAAATGTCTCTCTCAGCCATCAAACAACTCTTGATTATGATGCCTTTGCCCTTGCAAACTTACACTCTCTAGGATCACACGAAGAATAGTCACTGCGGTGAGTTATCGGAGGCCGACACTACTGGCACCATTCTTGGGGAAGTGGTCAACATTGCTAGGTATGGCCACAGTGCAGTGGGCCATATTCTTGGCCAGGGATTCAATGCTATCAGAAGAGGGAGACATCTAATGTTGGGGTCATACATGGGCTACAACTGAAGCTCGACGAGATCGCAAAGATTTGACACTTGAACTTGTCTAACCAGTGCAGAGCAACAATTAAAAGAGAAAATGGGATGTACAAGGACATTGACAAAACGGGATAATCTAGGATCATATTGACTGGAGTTTAGCAGAGTGAAAGGGGATCTCATAGAAACTCATATAATTCTAACAGGGTTAGACAGGGTAGATTCAGAAAGAAAGTTCGCAATGGTGGGAGGCTCTGGAACTAGAGTCATAGTTTGAGGATACGGGGTAAACCTTTTAGGACTGAGGTGAGAAGAAATTTCTTCACCCAGAGAGTGGTGAATGTGTGGAATTCACTACCACAGAAAGTAGTTGAGGCCAAAATGACATCTGATTTCAAGAAGAAATTAAATATAGCTCTTAGGACTGAAGGGATCAAGGGATATGAGGGGAAAGGGGATCAGCCATGATCAAAATGAATGGCGAAGCAGGCCTGAAGGGCCGAATGGCCTACTCCTGCTTCTAGTTGCTATGCTTCTATAAGACTTACAAGACAAGTGATGATCAAATTTTTGTTTTGGTGCTCTGATTGGACCCAGCCGTGAATACTACAATATTTCCATCATCAGGAAATGAGAGGGAGCCCAGAGGCAATGCAAAGAAGATCAAAGAGGTAGATCCCCAGTCAGGTATAAGATTTATGGGGGAAAAATATCTGGAGAAAACTGGTTTTCTCAGCAAAGAAAAAGAGGTTTATGAGAATGGTACTTATCGAGGTTTATAAGAGTGAACTACTGCACTGACAGGGTTGTGAATCCATGGATCCACTGCAAAGTGCAGTGGACGCTGGAACACCGAACAACTGTAAGGAGGAAATAGACAGTTTTTTTAATGAGTAGCAGGATGAAGGTTTATGGGCAGGAAGGTGGAGCTGAGGCCTCCAGTCTGGACCTCTGTCCCTTGTTCTTGCAATTTAATATGAAGAAATATTCTGCATTTATTATTTTGATATTCTTTATAATAAAACATAAGAGCTAAGAGCAGGAATAGGCAATTCAGTCCCTTGAGCCCGTTCTGCCATTCGATACGATCATGGCTGATCTCATCTCGGCCTCATCTCCGTTTTCCTGCCTGCTCTCCATAACCCTTCATCCCATAATTAAAAACCTGTCTACCTCCATGCTGGGGTACAGAATTCCACCGATTCACGATCCTTTGAGTGAGGTAATTCACTCTTATGTAATATTGACCACTTCCCTAAGAATGGCGCCACTAGTGTCGGCCTCCAATAACTCATCCCAGAGACAATTCTTCATATGTGATCCCAGAGACTGTACGTCTGCAAGGGTAAGGGCATCATAATCTCACACACCAGGGCTTCTGGCTTATTTTTTAACTTCCTAGTTCACGAGTATAGAAGTCAAATCCAGGCAAAGCAAAACTAAACAATTTCACATGTGCTTGACTTCTCATCAAGGAAAGAAATAAATGTAGTTGAGGACCAGTACTGGTTTTCTTCCATAATGTTACCCAACATTTTGTAGAGTAGTGGAGAGATTTATTTTTCATATTTCTTGTGCTGTCCACACTTTTCCCTACTTTTCTCCCAATTGCAGAATAGGGAATGGGTGAATTGAATCATGGGTTTACAAGTCACTGGCTAGTTGAAGTAACCTAATCAAGAATATCTTCTTCATCTTCTTTGCACACTGTGATCATGACACAATTTATATAGTGAAGGAACAGATTAACCGCAGTCATAAACCTTTGAGAATTGCTTCACTGAAATTGGAGATAAAGCAAGAATCTATTTCAAGTATAATTATCTGTAAAACAAGCTCAGAATGGTACGAGTTTCTTCCCTTCTCAACTAGGACTGACTGGCTTCCATACACACCTACATGAAGGCAGAGAATACTAGAAATAGCAAGCTTGGAAGCATCTTAGGGAGAACAGAATGAAGAGTCTCCACCTGAAACGCTAACCTGTCTTTTTTCTTTTCCAATACAGTCGATCTGTGGTACATTTCTAGCACTGCAATTTTCTTTGGACTGCATCTGCAGTACTTGACAATTTTGAGTCCACATATTTCCAGGACATTTCCTTGGACAATGTCCATACTGATTGTCAACAAGGAATGTTCAGGAAGAACAGGCTAAGTGGATGTCCCTTTGGGCAGTGGGCCCCAGATTAGGAGCATCTGGCCAACTTGCCATACAGAGAAGACAGAGTTAGATGATAGTGGCTCGAGCAATTCACATTCACATGGAGCAGCAATAACAACTCTCAAGCTGCAAAGAAGTGCGACTTAGTTCCGTATATTCTTGAAATATAAGATGTTGATTGCTGAAGAGAAGACACAATTCTGATTTTCCACAGTGGAAAATAATGTAGGTAGGCAGTTAAAATGAATCAAGTTCCATACCGATGCTTGTGGGTGGTTCCCCCATATCTGTCAAGGGGTGGTGGGGGGGAGGGAGGCGATGGGGGGGGGGGGGGGGTGGAGCCAGAGAATTTGGAGAGCAAATGCACTGAAACCCGACACTGACAAATTATCGTAAGATTCTGCGATTAGTTTTTTTCCTGCTATGTTAGCACCAACGGGACCAGAAGCCACAACAAGGAAACTTTCAGCACATCATACCAGCACCGGCCCCCACATACTTCCCAGGCCCAGCATCTGCCCAACCCTTCCCAATTGGTGACCACAATCATACTTTCTCCTTTCTCACCTCGAGTTCAATATTGCAATCAATCCAAAGGTGTGCAGGTTAGGTGGATTGACCATGCTAAATTACCCATTAGTGTCCCAAGATGTATAGGTTTAGATGGATTAGCTAAGGGAAATGTGTGGGTTACGGGAATAGGGCAGGGGAGAGGGCCAGGGTAAGATACTCTATCAGAGAGTTGGTGCAGGCTTGCTGGGCTGAATGGCCTCTTCTGCACTGTAGGAATTCTATGATTCTATGGATTTCATGTTAGCCAATGGTGTCTGGGCCAACTGATTTTCCACCACTTCCTGACGACGCCGAGCTCCAAGAGGGCAGAATTTGGCTACTGCAATTTCAACAATATCTGGCTGTTAAAAGTAGCCATCCTGATGTGGCTGCGTAGAATGAACCACACAGACAGTTAAAGGTGAACTATGCATGTACAATTCATTGGAAGGATCCTTTCAGTAAAGTCTTTCTCCTGAACTGTTCTGCAACCCAGTGAATTTTGACAAGAATGGAACTTGTCAGCTGTCTCTCAGTGGGTATCATTGTCAACGCTGAGTCAGAACGTGTGGGTTCAATCCTACTCCAGAGGCTTCAGCATGTAATCAAGGCTGACCCTCCAGTACAGTGGGGGAGATGCTGCCATACATCAGGTGAGATATTAAACTGGGGCCCCGTCTTCCTTTTGAGCTGAAAGTAAGCAATCCCATGGCACCATTTCAAAAAAGAGCAGAGAAGTTCACCCTGGTGTCCGAATCAATATTTATCCCTCAATCAACATTTCAATAGAGGCTATCTGGTCATTATTGTGTTGCTATTTGTGGGATCTTGCTGTGCACAAATTGGCCATCGCGTTTCCTGCATTACTATGGTGATTACACATTAAAAGTACCTGTCGAGTGCTTTGGATGATCATGAAATGCACATGGATAAACGCAAATCATAGAGACATAGAGGTATACAGCACAGAAAAGGCCCTTCGGCCCATCACGTCTGTGCCGGTTAAAGACAAACTACCCAAATATTCTCATCCCATTTTCCAGCACTTGGCCCATAGCCTTGAATGTTATGATGTGCCAAGTGCTCATCCAGGTGCTTTTTAAAGCAACTTCAACCCAAGCTGTACGTCTGTCGCCTGAACTACGGCTAAGCCTGAAATGTAGGATTCAGTGTGAGACATGGGCCTGATTTTACCGGTACGTCTGCCCCAAAATTGGGGCGGCCGAGGCTTGCAGAACGGCATTCTCCGTCGGCCTCGGACGCAATCTTACGAGCCTCAGGGAGCCCAGTAAAATTCTGGCTGTCCTGTCCGGAGACAATACACATCTCTTTAACCTGTCTTACTGCTCTCTCCACTCACATTGTTTGTATCTTAAAGACTTGATTAGCCATAAGTATTCGCATTCCAACCATTATTCTGTAAATTGAGTTTGCGTCTTTATATGCCCTGTTTGTGAACAGAATTCCCACTCACCTGAAGAAGGGGCTTAAGGCTCCGAAAGCTTGTATGGCTTTTGTTACCAAATAAACCTGTTGGACTTTAACCTGGTGTTGTTAAACTTCTTACTGAGTAAAATTCCGGCCATGGTCTCCAAAATACTTGTGTTGAGATCTCCGATGTCATCATTTTGTGAAACCTTAATGGCAATCATTGAGAATGACCGCTTTCTACCCCTGCCTTTACAGGCTGGCAGGCAGCAGCATCACCTCGGCAAGCGCGGAGAGGAGAAAGTGTATTTCAACTAATATCTGAAGGGGGGGCCACACAACAGTAAATTATTCAAATCCCTTTAAAAGCTTACAGATCTGCCCTGCTCCACCTGGACATAATGAAAGTGATTCAAATGACCGCAGTCAGAGTCAATATGATGCACACTTGGGCTGGACTGAACCTGGTACTTGACCCTAATATAGGCATTTTAATCACACACTGGTGTCTACTACCAGAGAAACGATATAGTACCACCTGAAAGATACAAAAGCTTCCCTCACTGATTGTATACTTCAAAGAGCCCAGCAAAATCACTGGCTTTCAGAGGCTTTGAAATGGAAATAAAATCAATTTGAGAGAATCTGGACTGCTTTGATAGAAGCGTGTAGGAGGAATTAATCCAGTCTTGTTGTGGGACTGCGGTTGACTACCCGATTCATCGCACAAAGCTGGAAGAACAATGGTGTGCTGGCAAGAGTGTCAATAACAAATCCACTTCTCTTCCCCCCACTCTCCCCACTGAAGGCAACCGATAGGTCAAACGACCCTCCTCACATCATATGTAAATCAACTCCAATCTGTAACCCACCACTGACCACACATAAACGGCTCCAAGATTACACAAAACAATTCTATCACAGATGTGCCGGCAAACCCTTCTTTAAAGGGAGCACACTACTAGCTTTTGCTGGAAATAGATTACGAGTCTTGAAGAAGTTATATTCCTCGCTTCATTGCGATTTTAACCTTTCATCTTTTGCAGCCTGCCTGCTGTTCTCCCATTCTTCCCTTTGTTTCGTTTAGTCCTTTATTCAGTTGATTCTGCCTCTCTGCTGGTTTTCTTATTTCCTAGTTGTCGGCAATGGGGTTTTTTTGCTCCTTCTGAACAGTTGTGGGGTTATCTGACAGGGCTATGAAAATGCATGCAACTCAGAAAGCAGAGTGCTCACTCTGAGGTAAGATAGTCCAACCACCTCGACCTAGCTACCTGAAATAACTTCAGAGTATTAATGTATAAAGAGTAGGGGAGTCAGACTAAATGGTTTGCTCGTTCAAAAAGCCAGCCCTACCACAATAGAATGACTAGCCTTCGGTTCAGCTCTAAGCTCTATAATCTCGACAGCCCGAGCTTTACACCTTCCCACCGGTGAGCTTTTGGGCAGAGGGTGGTGGGGAGGGAATGTGAAATTGAAGGAACGGGATTCCCTCCGGATTCCTGCCCATCCTAACCACACTGTGACTCTATACTGGGGTGGACAAGGCCTAGGACGCCTGCCCTCCCCCCAATTGAGGCCCTTTATTCACTTATAGAATCCCTACAGTGCAGAAGGAGGCCATTCGACTCATTGATCCTGCACTGACAACAAGCCCAGCCAGGCCCTATCCCCATAACGCTACATATTTATCCTGCTGGTCCCCCTGACACCAAGGGTTAATTTAGCATGGCCAATCCACCTAACCCGCACATCTTTGGAGCGTGGGAGGAAACCGGAGCACCCGGAGGAAACCCACGCAGACACAGGGAGAACATGCAGACTCCACACAGATAGTAACTCGAAGCTGGAATTGAACCCGGGTCCCTGGCGCTGTGAGGCAGCAGTGCTAACCACTGTGCCACCATGCCGCCCCTTAAATGGCTAACTATTATCCGCCTAGCCTCAGGTTTTAGGCTGGCAGAAGGATCAAACTTGCGTGGGGGACAGATGAAAATCAGTGAGAGTTACATCTGAGAAGCTGCCTTTGGATGTTGGGCCCCTCCCAACTTAAGGTCCGATGGCCTCCCAATCTCCCCAAACTGGCTTGTTCCCTAAGACCCAATCGCTCACTTCATGCTGCCCTCCCCAAGGCTATCCCTGCCCTCCCCGCCAAGGGACCTCTTGAATTATCTGGCCCTCAGGTGCCCTGACTTAGTGAGAAGTCTGACAACACCAGGTTAGACTTCTTACTGTGTTTACCCCAGTCCAACGCCGGCATCTCCACATCATGACTACCATCGAGCCCTGACTTAGCCTCAGGCCTCTCCCGCAGTCCCTCTTCTGTCCACTGCGGCGTTATCGCTGCGGGGACTGGAGAGCTGCCGGCCAGTCTGGTTGGTGGGAGTGAGGGGTGGATGCCCGCCGGCAGCCACTCGTTTGAGCGGGAAATGGCAGTGGGGCACTCAAGGTCAGTGCAGACGACAGGAAGTGAGACCCTTCCATCCACTTTTCCATTGTTTCTCTTTGCCCTCGAGGGGTTTTGGGTTGTAATTCCAAGTTTGCATCAATTCAGAACCAACCCTTTCATTACAATATCCTTGGCTATAGCTTTCATTTGCTTAATTGTTCTAATTGACTCATATTGCAGTAGGCAGCAGGTATTTAAATGAATGACAATCCACAGTGAGATTTTACAGGTTAACCGCCAGGTGTATATTGTTCAAAAGCCAGCATTGTCACTAGGTTTATCAGTGTCAATACGACACGGTGGGAGGAGACAACTTCTGATGAAGAGTCATATTGAACTCAAAATGTTAACTCGGTTCCTCTCTCCACAGATGCTACCAAACCTGCTGAGTTTACCCAGCACTCTCTCTTTTGATCACGGTTTAAAAACCTGTGTGTGTTTTAACCATTGCGCCAGCAGCTTGAGATTTTTAATTCACGACCTCAAACTTCCCCACCCCACCCACCCACCATGAACCGTCACTGGCGACAAATCTGCGACCATTAGCTCTTCAGCCTTGGGGGGTGTGAGTGGAGGAGGGAGGAAGTGGGGGAGTGGGGGGGGGGAGGGGGGGGGGGCTGTTACGTAGCCTTAAAACACTCTCCCCGAGCTTAGAGATGCAGAACCTTCGTATTCTCTCTGCTTTCTTAGTTCATGTAGCCTCGAATTTTACGTGGAACTGAAACCCCAGTGATCTGAGAGTGCAAGTAAGGCTTGTCACTCAGTACCTGTAGTCACCCACAAGGAAAAGGGTTATTCGCGAAACTCTGAACATGGGTACTGGGGTCAGGGGATGCGCTGCACAGCCTGTGACTGGGTATCCTTAGAATCTCCCAATTCACGGGCGGTTTAAGCAAATCAGGATCCACACAGACAGACTGACCATCCGAGTGCAGAGTGGTTGCTACAGTACTCACGGTACAAGCTGCTCTGCAAACTCCAACCCACTGCCAGAAAGAAGAATCAATGAGTAATATACAGAGCTGTAACAGTCCGCATTCAAAATCTCTTCCCGAAGGAGGGTCACTTGTAATTTCAGTGCAATCCTCAAACTGTCAACAAAACGGGGAAAAAACTGTCCATTGAGCTGGCAACATTAGCTTCGCTGTTCTTCAGTGAGAACGAGCGGCGTCTAATGCCTTGTCCCTGAGCACTGCCTCAGCACTTAGAGAAGCTGAGCTGGGCAGCGTTCTGTTCAATAGAATGTTTCCGGCTAATATTCATTCTGCACAACAAGGAGAAAGTAATCTCTTTCTGTGATTTTTAAATTTATTGCTGCACTGACAGAGCTACACATTTGGCTGAATTCACACATCAGCTGTTTTGCCAGAACCACCAGACAGACATTCAAAATTGCCTCACTGGCTAATAACCTTACCTCATCTTCCGATTATCCATTAGGCTGTGTAATGAGAACTGCCCCATGCGTTCGAGAGCATTCAGTTGTGACTGCGGGTTAGCAGGCAGGCTCTGGCAGAAGAATCTATCTCTAAATCGTTCATGGGATTGCTGCTCTCACATACACACACACACACACTTGTGTTCAAAAAATGCTGTCTGGCACAGGGGCTGATCTTGTGATGCAGTGTGCTGTCCTCTATTGGTGCCACAGCATTACAGGGTGGGAGGAGAGGATGAGATGGAGCAATGGGGAAAAGGAAGGAGTGCACTGGGGAAGAGAAGAGAAACAGTGTTCCCATCCCCATGCCACAGGGCTCTGAGTTTTGAAAAACCCACTGGCCGTCAGAAATTCACCTTGGACAGTGGCATAACTTGGGCTTTTTTGAATCATAGAACCACAGAAAAGTTACGGTGCAAAAGTGGCCATTCAGCCCATCATGTCTGAGCCAGCCAAGAAAGAGAAAAAAGAAACTAGCCGCTCATCTTAATCTCACTTTCCAACACCTGGCCCGTAGCCTTGTAGGTTACAGCACTTCAGATACACATCCAGTTACCAGCTGAAAGAGTTGAGCATTTCAGCCTCAACCACCAACTTAGGCAGCGAATTCGAGACACTCACCACCCTCTGGGTGAAAAAGGTTTTCCTCATGTTTCCTCTAGTCTTCCCAAAAGTCACCTGGAATTGACCCCTCAGCTAGGGGAAACTAGTCTTTCCTCGGCTCCTCATAATTCTGTACACTTCAGGTCACTCCTTAGCCTTTGTTCTAAGGAAAAAAACCCTAGCTATCCGATCTCTCCTTATAGCTGCAATTTTCAAGCCCTGGCAACATTCTTGTAAATCTCCTCTGCATTCTGTCCAGAGCAAATATGTCCTTCCTATAACGTGGTGACCAGAACTGTACACTAAATCCCAGCTATGGCCTAACCAGCATTCAGTACATCATTACACCCCTGCTTTTGTATTCAAAACCTTGCCTAATAAAGGAAAGCATTGCATGTACTTTCCTGATCACCTTGTCCACCTGTCCTGCCACCTTCATGGACCTATGGAAATGCATTACCAATCAAGCGACCATGCAACTCCATGCAGACCCACCCTGCAGCCATAAAGTTCTTCGGGCTGGACAGATGAGGGCTAGGTGGGACTTCCGTTACTTGTTGGAGTGGAAGTCCTGCCACCTGTAATTATTGGCAGTCCCGGCAGCAGCCGCTGACTTCTCTGGGACTGCAGAAGGAAAAGAAGATCCAGGCCCTTGGGGTCCTGAAGCTGTAAGTCCAGGGTCTTGGGATGGGTAGTCCTAAGTAGGTTAGGCAGGATGGCAGGGGATAGGGGGTGGATTTGAGGGATGGAATGAATGGGAAGGGTTCGACCTCAGTATGATTGGCCAAAGGCAGCTTCTAAAGAACGACCCCCCCCTCCCCCGCAACTCTGACGAAGGGTCATCCAGACTCAAAACGTTGGCCCTATTCTCTCTCCACAGGTGCTGTCAGACCTGCTGAGATTTTCCAGCATTTTCTGTTTTTGTTTCAGATTCTCGCATCCGCAGTATTTTGCTTTTATCTGCCAATATAAATGCCCACCTGACCCTATATTCTGGGGGAGAGCTTGGGGGTGAGTGGAAAGGTGGCGGGATAGGTGTCTGCGGTAGCATGGGTGCCCACCCCATTTTATGTGCCACCTTCCCCAGGGGGAAACATGCCTATTGGGGGTGTATAAATTCAGCCCAGAACGAGAGCACATGTATCCAGGCTTTCCAATTGAATGCAATACAGTGATTGTTAAACCAAAGCCCTATCCATTTCTCCGTAGAAAATCCTGGCACTCACTATTTCACAGAAGAGCAAGGGAGTTCTCCCTGGTGTTCTGACCAATATTTATCCCTCAGTCAACACCCCATAAACAGATCATCTGATCATGATCTCATTGCTGTTTGTGGAGTTCGCTGTCTGTAAAACGGCTGCTGTGTTTCTGACATTGCAAACGAGGACACTTCAAAGTGCTTCATTCGGATGTCAGCTGAGGGTTGGTCAGCTGTAACCTTGCCTCTCAGACAAGAGGTTCTGGCTTCAAGTCCCACTCCAGAACCTGAGCGTAAAAATCAAAGCTGATGCCCCAGTGGAGCATTGAGGGAGTGCTGCACTGCCAGAGATGCTGGCGAGAAGTTTCCGGCTGTTCATGTCAGCGGGATCTTCTGGCGCATCCCTGCCACAGGTTTCCTGGCGGCGTGGGGTGAAGTCAATGGGAAGTCTCATTGACAGCAGAGGGACCAGAAGATCTTGCCGCTGGCGAATGACGCGCCACCTCCCACTGCGCGAGACACGCCATGGGGAGGCCAGAGAATCCACCCCCACCTCTCCCCGTTGTCTTTTGGATGGGATGTCAAATTGAGATTCTTGCCTGCTCCCTAAGGTTGACATAAAAGATCACACGGCACTATATTAAAGATGAGCAGACGAATCAGCACAATGTCTTGGCCAACATTTATCCCTCAATTATACCATCAAAACAATTAGCTGGTCAGGAGCACTCTGTTATTTGTGGGAACTTGCTGTGCATAAATTGGCTTCCACGTTTCCTCTGTTACAGTGTTTCAAAAATACTTCACTGACTGAAAAGCATTTTGGGACATCCTTTGATCATGAGCAGTGCTATATAAATGCAAGTCTTTATGTTCTGAGGTTGTGAAAGGTTCCATACAATTGGAAGTCTTTTGCCAGGATTCTCCCAGCCCACTCCAGCCCACTGCGCTGCTCGAACAGGCCAGGAGACGCCAGCAGGGGGGGCAGGAGGCACCAGAGGGGGAGGGGCAGGAGACACCAGCAGGGGGGGCAGGAGACACCATCGGGGGAGGGGCAGGAGACACCAGCGGAGGGGGGCAGGAGACACCAGCAAGGGGGTCAGGAGGCACCAGCAGGGGGGCAGGAGGCACCAGCAGGGGGGCAGGAGGCCCAGCAGGGGGGCAGGAGACACCAGCAGGGGGGCAGGAAACACCAGCAAGGGGGTCAGGAGACACCAGCAAGGGGGTCAGGAGGCACCAGCAAGGGGGCAGGAGACACCAGCAAGGGGGCAGGAGACACCAGCGGGGCCAGGAGACACCAGTGGGGGGGCCTGGAGACATCAGCAGAGGGGCCTGGAGACACCAGCGGGAGGGCAGGAGATACCAGCAGGGGAGCAGGAGACACCAGCGAGGGGAGGGGGGCAGGGGACAGCAGCAAGGGGGGGGAGAGCGTAGGCGACACCAGCGGGGGCAGGAGCCAGGAGATACTAGCGGGGGGAGACACTAGCGGGGGGGGGGGGGGGCGGCAGGAGGCATCAGCGGGGGAGCAGGAGCAAGGTTCTCCCATGTTCTTTTTCTGAGCGTAATCAGGGCGGAGATGATTAAGTATTGAAATGAGGATTTCCATATGATTAATGGACCCAGGACAGTATTCTCTGGTCCTGCTAGAGTCTCCCTCCCCGCTGGGAGTGCTTCCCTCCAGTGGTGTTTACAAATGCTCCCCACTAACGGGAAGAGGCGTCCTGACTCCTCTGGAGGAAACAGAGGCCATTGAGGCCCTCCCCCCCAGGAAATCGGGGCAAGGAGAGTGCCCCTGGCACTGCCCAAGGGGCAAACTGGCACTGCCCACCAGATACCTTGGCACTGCCCACTGGAGACACCAGCAGGGGGGCAGGAGACACCAGCAGGGGGACAGAAGACACCAGCGGGGGGGCAGAAGACACCAGCGGGGGGGCAGAAGACACCAGCGGGGGGGCAGAAGACACCAGCGGGGGGGCAGAAGACACCAGCGGGGGGGCAGAAGACACCAGCGGGGGGACCTAGAGACACCAGCGGGGGGGACCTGGAGACACCAGCAGGGGGGCCTGGAGACACCAGCGGGGGGGCCTGGAGACACCAGCGGGGGGGCCTGGAGACACCAGCGGGGGGGGGGGCCTGGAGACACCAGCGGGGGGGGGGCCTGGAGACACCAGCGGGGGGGGGGCCTGGAGACACCAGCGGGGGGGGGGCCTGGAGACACCAGTGGGGGGGGGCCTGGAGACACCAGCGGGGGGGGGCCTGGAGACACCAGCGGGGGGGGCCTGGAGACACCAGCGGGAGGGCCTGGAGACACCGGGGGGGGGGCCTGGAGACACCAGCAGGGGGGCCTGGAGACACCAGTGTGGGGGCCTGGAGATGCCAGCGGGGGGGCAGGAGATGCCAGTGGGGGGCAGGAGATACCAGCAGGGGGGGGCAGGAGACACCAGCGGGGGGGAGGGGGGGGGGGGGGCAGGAGACACTAGCGGAGGGGGCAAGGGGTGAAGCCAGAGGGGGCAGGGCCTATTGAGGGGGCAGGTCCAATGGGGCAATAGATGGGGATGGGGGACTCACTGCCACTCTGCAATCGGGATTGCCGGGAGAGGGAGGGAGGAGGTGATTGGGGCTGGCCATTGGGATGTGGGGAAGGTGGGGGTGTCGGGGCTGCCCTGGAGGTAATCGGGGCTGGTCATCAGGGTAAGGCGGAGTGGGGACTGGATCTGGTCATCAGGGTGAAGGGGGGTGTTGCGAGGGGGAGGCGGTAGTTGGCACTGTCCGGACAGGGAGAAAGGGGTTGGCCTGGGGAGATCCGGAAGGCTAGCGATCGGGGGTGGGTTGTGGGCTGGGCAGCAATTGGCAAGGCCAGCAATCGGGAGGCCAGCAATGGGGCGCCACTGCACATGCGCCAATCTCCGCTCTGACAGATTGCTGCATGCGCAGTGGCCCACTCAGCGCTATGCTGCCGATCTCTTGGGCGGGAATAGGCCCCGTCCTCTGCTTACCAGAGTGAATCACACTGAGGCACTCTGCAATGCTCAGAGTGTTGAAGATTCGCTCTGGTGAGTATGCCCAAGAACGGGCGGGAAATACTCCCGCCTTCCGGCACGCTGGGCACTTAGATTTTTTTTGAGAGAATCCTGGCATTTATGTTCTGAGGCTGTGAAAGGTTCTCCATAAATGCGAGTGTTTCTATTTTTATTACTGTATGTGTGCGCGTGTGTGAGGGAGGTGGGGTGGGCAAGATTGGGTCTTGTTATAATCCACAGTGACAAACATCCTCTGACACAGAGGGCGGGGCTTTCCAGCCCTGCTTGCCCCAAGGCTGGAAATTCCTGCCCAAGGTCAACGGACCTTTGCATGGTCTGCCCCCACCAACGACGATTCCCGTGGCAGGCAGGATGGGAAAATTCTGCCCAGAGTGTCAAAAACTCCCATTTGGATAAGTTACCAAGGAATGTTGGTGCTTGTGGAATTGTACCTCAGCAAGTTTTTGCACCAACACAGGCTATACCATCACCTCATTATATTAAAATATTTAAAAAGTCAAAAAACATACACTTTTATAACAGCAGCAGCACATTCTGCAGCCATCAGCAAGAGTTTCTGGTCTTAAGGCAATTGTTCATGTCAATATATGATTTATGATTTATTATAGTTTGTAACATTTGTTAGTGTAAGGTTCACTCCAAAGCTGAGTGTAATCCCTTGGCTCCCTCAAGTACGACAGAGCTATTTGGCAAAAACCTCCGGTTCTATTGCACACACGCAAGATCAAATAGTTATTATATCCAGGAACAAAAAACTGAAATTGTTGTACTCATCCCATTTCTGACAGCTCCGCGGAGAATACTGCAAAGGATCACAAACTGGGGGAGGTGAGGAGTCCCCTACACAGAACATATCCTTCTCCAATTGAAGGACATCACAAAGTGTAGGGGAAAAGAGACACTTGTAATGTTAAGTATAAAGTGTAATGTTAAGTGTAAAGCATGAAGAGACAGTTTCATCGAGATGGTCCTGCTTTGAGAGGGGTTGCAAAAACAAAGGGTTCTTGTTACCAAGTCTTTGTGAAGGTGACAGGGCAAGTTGATTATATGGTCAAGGTGACATATGGGATTCTTTGGAAATTGGGGCATTACATAGTGGAACAAAGAACTTCTCCCAAATCTTTTAGCAATTGCTGGTTCAGTCACAACCAGACGATTCTGGGCACCACGCTTTCAGAAAAATGTCAAGGCTCTGGAAAGGGCTTTACCAGAATGGCCTACAGTTATGTGGACAGACTGGAGAATTCTGGATTGTTCTCCTCAGAGGGTTAAGGGGAGACCTAATAGACGTCCTCAAAATGATAAGAGTTTTGACAGAGTAAATAGGAATGCACTATTTCCCTGGAAAATGTTTCACTAACCAGAGGGCAGAGGTTGAAAAATTTGGCAAAATAATAAATGGGGACTTGAGAAGCTTTTATTGTTCACTCAGAGGAATGTACTACCTGAAAGAGTGTTAGAATCAGATTCCATAGTAACTTTGAAAAGGCAATTGGATATTTGAAGAGGATTCATTTGCAGAGATTATGGAGAAAAAGCTTAGTGTGGGTCTGAATTGGACAATTCTATCAAGGAGCTGGCACAGGCATGATGAGTCAAATGTCCTTAGATTATCGGGTTGCTATCAAAGGTTGTTTGGGTTCAGCGCTGTTATTGGAATACATAAGAGGAGGAGGGGGCCATATTGCCCATTTAAGCTTGTTCCACTAAAATTATATCATGGCTGATTTGTACTTGAACTCTATCCATTCCATATCCATTCATATCCTTATCAAAAACCTGTCAATCTCACTCGTAAAACTTTCAATTGAACCTCAGCAACTGCAGCCTTTGGGGGTGGGGAAGGTGGTTAGAGAGGTTTCCAGATTTCTACTACTTTTTCAGTCAAACAAGTCCAGCTCAAAGTTTAGGACTTTTTCCCCTTGGGATTCCTCTACCTGTGGAAGTCATTTCTATTCCATCAATAACATATGAAATACCTTGATTGGTTTGCATCTCAATCTTTTAAACATAAGAAATTTTTAGCAAAGTGTATCCAAACTGTCCTTACCCTTTAAGCCCCATTGCCATTCTGGTGACTCTGCACAGTGCCCCTCCCCAAAGACAATATATATTTTCTCAGCTTTTGATACCTAAAACTGAACGTGGTGCGTCAGGTGGGGCTCTGAGAGAGCTAGATGAGAATAGGACTTGTAGGGTATTGAAAATTGCAATGTGCATTTTGTCCACTTGAGGCTACCATTCACATGTTACCACTGAGTCTAGAATAAAAGAAAGGAATTCATTGTTTAACAACAGAGCATAACTTTCTGATTTTTGTATTCTAATTTGCCTTAAGATAAAACACATAATTCTATTAACCTTTTGAAAACTTCCTGTACCTGTGTACCAGTTTTCAGTGATTCCTTGCATCTCTACATTTACATCTTCCACAGCTCCTAGTCTCTCACATTAAGAAATGATTCCAGTTTCTCATTTTTGGATCCAAACCTCACATTTCCTCACATTCATCTGCCACAGTTTCACCCCCTCACTTAGTCTGTCACTCTGCTTTTGTAACATCATACTTCAAACCACACAACTTATTGTGCATCTGAACCTATTGCCATGTGCAAGCCAGCTCCTCAGGACATCCCAATGTGTTTCTCTGTGAAAGAGGTATATTTGAAGTGTAATGTGGAAAATGTGGCAGCCAACAAGGTTCCACAAACAGTAGTGTGCTAATGACTGGACAATCTGTTTTTAGTGATGGTGATTGAGTGATATTGGCCAGGATACCAGGAGAACTCCCCTGCTCTTCACATCCACCTGAGATGGGTGGACTGGCCCTCGATTTAACATCTCATATGAAGGACAACACCCTTCAGCTGTGTAGCAATTTCTCAGTGCTGCACTGGAGTGTCAGCCTGGATTATGGGCTCAAATCCCTGGGTTGGGATTCTGAATCCACAACCTTCTGACTCCAGGGTTGAGAGTGCTCCCCACTGAGCCATGGCTGACTTCATAGCTGTTGACCACTCTCTGAGTCATCATCTACTTGTTGATAGTGAAAAGCTGAGGCCTCACTACAGAGCCCTGAGAATGTCACATCCTGACAAGCAGAGCATGGTCCCTTTATTCTTACTCTCTGCCTCCTCTTTTCCAAGCAATTACTAACATTAACCATGGGTTTACTCGCAATTTATTTATTTATCAGTGTCACAAGTAGGCTTACATTAACATTGCAATGAAGTGAAAATCCCCTAGTCGCCACACTCTGGCGCCTCTTGGGTACACTGAGGGAGAATTTAGTATGGCCAATGCACCTAACTAGCACGCCTTTTCGACTGTGGGAGGAAACCGGAGCACCCGGAGGAAACCCAAGCATATGCAGGGAGGACGTGCAGACTCCACAGATACAGTGATCTAAACTGGGAATCAAACCCAGATTCACAGCACTGTGCCACCATGTCACCTATATTCCATATACTGTCATGTTTGCTAATAATCCCTTTTGAGGATCGTTGTGAAAATTGGCTCATTAATGTGCTTCAGGGAATAAAATCAGCCATCCTATATGTGACTCCAATCCCACCCCAATATGGTTAACTCTTAATGTCTCTAGCCCGCCATCCAGCTGTCTGGAACCTACAAAGGATGTGGAGTAGCAGTGTAAGAAGGTGTCCCAGCACTACCTTCTCAGAGCAATTAGGGATGGGCAATAAATTCTGGCCTTGCCAGTGACGACCCCATCTGATTATGAATTTTTAAAGGGTAAGTGGGACATCAGATTCCCAGAGCGTTTGACCTTACTGAACTGTATCATAACCTTCACCGGGAGGCTGACTGCTGTGACTGGATGCATGAATTTGCAAAGAGAATAATGGCAGAACATTTACACTTTCATTGGTAGCATTGCCGCTAGCATCGGAGAAGTGCCTCCAACATGACAAAGCCCAGTAGCTCACGCTAGTTAATAGTTAAACTCCTTTTGGTGTGCAATCTGCAGCACTTCACAGCTGTGCCACACTCAGTTAGTGAATATTACATACAATAGAAACAGTTCAATCAACAAAAATAGGCATTCCCTCAGTCTGGAAGACTTTCAAGATTTGTATTCTGATCCCTTTGATATTTGGACTGATTATTTTCCACCTTAGCGCCATTCTTCATCAGTAAGGAGCTCCTCACTTGTGCAATAAAGTCCTTCAACTGCAGTATAGACTATTATGCATTGCTTGTGGCCTCTGGAACAGTTTGATAACAACACTGTGAGACCACTGGTGTTATCTTTAGTCCTTGCAGGTAGCACAGCATGACTATACTTTGTTCTCGCTCATGATTCCTTTGTTTATTAAAAGCTCACGAGGGCTCAATTGGTAAATGTCCATTGTGGCAGTCAGCCATACAACGATTTCTATATAGATATTGTTGTAGACATTCAAATTGGCCCAAAGAGGTATGAGGGAAACAGGTAGGCTGCAGCATTTGCAGTTATGTCCAAATGAGGCAGGAAAGGAGGTTAGGAAGAATGAGCAGAGATTTGAGGTTTTTAAAGGAGGAAAGAGAGGTGCAGATGTGGAAGGGCATCGGCAGACTAGGACCTGCAGTGTATTGAAAACGGCAACGTGCATTTTGTCCACTTGGGGATACCATCCACGCATTACCACAGAGTCTAGAATAAAATAAGAAAATCCATTGTTAGGGATTTCTGACCCCGAATGCTTCTTATGATACTTTATTGTTTCTTCCCAATAACTTCAAAGGACCCAGTGGTAGTGCTATGTGAGAGTCTGGATTCAGATGAGTAGAGAATTCAAAGCAAAGGTATCGGGCCAGGGCATGGAAAGATGTGACAATGAGGAAAGCATTTTATGGGGAGCAGGTGGTATAGTGGTATTGTCTCTGGATTAGTAATCCAGGCTAATGCCCTGGGGATCAGGTTCAAATCCCACTATGGCAGATGGTGAAATTTCAATCCAATAAAAGCTGGAATTAAATGTCCAATGATGACCATGAAACCATTGTTGATTATCTTAAAACCCCATCTGGTTCACTAATGTTCTTTAGGGAAGGAAATATGTTGTCTTTACCTGGTTTGGTCTACATGTAACTCCAGATCCATGGCAAAATGTAGTTGATTCTTAATTGCCTTCTGAAACAGCCAGGTCTGTTAGGGATGGGCAATAAATATTGGCCCAGCCAGTGACACCTTCACATCCCAGAGTGAACAAAAAAATACTTGAGGGATCCAATATGGGTTCACGAGGATGGGTAGACGGGATAGGAAATATTGAGAATTTTAGACAGATTCAAGTTTTTAAGGATAGATAGAAACAGGGAGGCCAGCAATCCGGGCATTAAGTCATTCTATTGAGATGTGCCAAAGGTCTTTCAGCTGCAGGGGTCTGAGGTGGGTTGATCTGGGTGTTATGAAGGCAGAATTAATCAGTTCTGGCCATGGCAATTGTATACAGTCAGTTATTTAACTCAAGGTCCAACAGGACATCAAGTTTGCAAGCAGTCTGGTTCAGGGGGAGAATGAGGTTTGAGTAGGAGGATGACTTGGATCTTTGCAATGTAGAGATGGAGTTAAGATGAGACTCATCTGAGACTGGATGGCAGAGTAGCTGTCTGTAATCCAGAGACAGTTGAAGGGTTGAAGAATGTGGTGGGGAAGCAGTGTCATCCACTAATATCAGGGAGCTGACCCTGTGTCTTTGGATATCACCAAGTGGCAGAATGTGGATAAAGAAGTGAAGAGAGCCAAAGTTAGCTTGGCAGACTCAAAAAAAGGAATGGCGAGGGAGTGGGAAGATAAGTCAGTGTTGGAGATGTTGTGGCTACATTTGGACAGGTTGGAGTTGACCCAATCAAGGGCAGTCACACAGGGCTGGACACCAGAGGAGCCAAGTTGGAAACAATTCTTGATGGTGCTAGACACTGCACAGAAGACAAAAATGTTTAGGAATCACAGTTACGGAAAATGTTCTTTGTGACTTTGGTACATATAGACTGTCTGTATTTGCTGGTCTTACACAGGGCAGCCGTATGAGCCTTAACACCTCTGGGCCAGTGAGGGGAATGTCAGCAGCGACAGCTTGGATTTTTGTAGCACTCCAACATAATAAAACATCACTAAATGCAAAATCAGACAATCGTGGATGGTGAGACAAAGAGGAGATATTAGGAAAGGTCTGAAGAAAAGTCATAAAAATGAGGAAGGGGGAGAGGCACAGAGGTTTAGGAAGGGGATTAAAAGCTAAGGAGAGAATGAAGAGGGCGGGTGTTGCACAGAAGTGGGAGGACCAGAAGACTCTCTTCATTCTCTCCTTAGCTTTTAATTCCCTTCCCAAACCTCTGTGCCTCTCTCTCTTCCTCCTTCTTATGACTTTTCTTCAGACCCTCCCTAATATCTCTTCTTTGTCTCACCATCCACGATTGTCTGATTATGTGTTTAGTGACGTTTTGTCATGTTGGAGTGCTACAAAAATCAAAAGTCTGAAGTCACATACCAACCAACTCAAGAACAGCTTCTTCCCTGCTGCCATCAGACTTTTGAATGGACCTATCTCGCATTAAGTTGATCTTTCTCTATACCCGAGCTATGACTGTAATACTACAGTCTGCACTCTCTCCTTCTCTATGAACGGTGTGCTTTGTCTGTATAGCGCGCAAGGAACAATACTTTTCACTATATACTAATGCAGGTGACAATAATAAATCAAATCAAAACGTTGACACTGCCCTGGCACAGGTTCGCACTGCCGCATGGTACAGCTTGGCATTGATCCTGGGCACAGGTTGGCATTGCCCCAGCACAGGTTGGCCTTTGTGGCACAGTACCTTGCAGTACCCAGGCTCCATTCCAGCCTTGGTGACTGTGTGAAGTTTGAACCCCGTGTCTACGTGGGTTTCCTCCGGGTGCTCTGGTTTCCTCTCACACTCCTAGGATGTGCAGGTTAGGATTGGCCATGCTAAAATTGCCCCTCAGTGTCCCAAGATGTGCGTTAGGAAAATTAGTGGGGTAAATATATGCAATTACGGGAATCGGGACTGGATAGGAAGCTCAGTCAGAGAGTCAGTGCAGATTCAATGGGCCAAATGGCTTTCTTCTGCATTGTCGGGATTTGGATATCTCCATGGCTGTGGCTGGGCGTGAGGGGCGGATGAGAGCCATCGATACCTCTGTGTTGTGGCGGGGGGGGGGGGGGGGGATTGGTGTTACCCTGAAGCTTGTGTGGGGGATCCTCTGTGTCCATGAGGGGGTCGGGGGAAGGTTATGTTCAGCACGGATTGGGGTGACCTTTAAAAATGGTGCCCCGATCTCTCTGGAGCCAGTCCTCCTGACTCTATCAGGCTCTGTCCTACCAGAGCGATGGCACAAACCATGTCCCCAGATTCCCTGTGTTCAGAGTGCCAGGAAATCTGGAATGAAAACTGGACAGTACATCTGGAGAGATGGAGATCTGGCCGGTTTTCAATCAGAGCCTGACACTCTGACAAATTGGATAAAATTCCACCCATACTTTACACATGTTCACAGAGAGAGTCTGTAACTGTGGCCTCCTATCAGGCTACACTCACTGATCATGGCGGAGGGTGGGGGGGGGGGGAAGCATGGATAAAAAAGAACCAAAGAATGAACATATCTCCCAAAGACAAAGGCACGAGGGAATTGGATTAATTGTTTCAGGAGGGCTTGCAAGGAATTCAAAATGCTCTTTAATAATTCAATTCCCAGGGGAGTTTTGGACAACTTCTAAATATAGAGCCCTTTTCTCCCACCTGCCCTGCCATCTTTTTTTATAAGCAAACGTAATATTTCTGTTATGTGAATGTTCTGGCAAAGTGAGGCAACACGTGGTACTGACCTTACATTGCTCACTGAGGCATATCAGTACATCTGTGGCACTGTCAGATAATCCTACTCAGGCTGAAATGCAGCCTATTGTACTCTGCCCACTTATATCACAGAGAAAGGTCGGTCTTTATGGATTTCTAGTAAACAATCAACCATGAACAAGAATCACTTGGCCAGCTGCCCTGACAAGCATTCAAAGTCTGGGCCGAGAAATCCGGGAGCGCTAATTTGGAGCTTTTGACTGCTGAAGAGCAGCAGGGTACATTCCCCATAACTGAATGTTTAAGCCCAAAGCACTCCACCCTGACTCTGATACCTCCATGAAGCCAGCAAGCTCTGCACAGCTGCCAGTGTCCAGAGGAAGTATAGGGGCCTGCCTGCCATCATGAGAGCTTAGGCGGCCAGTGAGCGACTGCTTTTCATGGTGGGTTTCTGAGTTATGATTATTTTTCTCTGTCTGACACTCTGCATACCCTGAAGTCACCAGCTTTTGATCCAATAAAGCTCAAGTGGGATCTAGTAGGTCACTGGTACCTCATCCACGTAAGTGCGCTCCATGGAGTGTGACTGTGTTGGTGGGCTATTCGATTGTGGAGGGAGGGGATCACATGTAGAGCCAGATTCTGTCCTCACTCACCATCTACTCTTCTGTACAGATCGTTTTTCTCTTCCGCATCCCACTCATTGTGATGCTCACTTAGCACAGGCTATAATGAAACTCGAACCCTCTGGTTTGTATGGATCGCTGATACGCTGGCTGCTCTTCTAACACCGGGTTGATGCAGAGGTTGCAGAATAGGCCGAGATACAAAGACAGTCCCCTTCAGTGGCAGACTCTTCTGACAATAAGAAGTCTCATAAACATTTAACCAGGTTAAAGTCCAATAGGTTTATTTAGCGTCATGAGTTTTCGAAGTGCTGCTCCTTCATCAGGATGATGAAGGAGGGGGGAGTGATTCCGAAAGCTTGTGATTTGCAGGATAGCTTTATACATAGGTGAGGATAGGAGATTTCAAAAAGAATCATAAAATTCCCTACAGTGCAGAAGGAGGCCATTCGGCCCATTGAGTCTGCACCGACAACAATCCCACCCAGGCCCTATCCCCTTCACCCCACATATTTACCCCACTAATCCCTCTAAATTACACATCCCAGGACACTCAGGGACAATTTAGCATGGCCAATCAACCTAACCCGCACATTTTTGGAGTGTGGGAGGAAACCCATGCAGACACTGGGAGGATGTGCAAACTCTGCACAGATAGTGGCCCAAGCTGGGAATCGAACCCGGGTCGCTGGAGCTGTGAGGCAGCAGTGCTAACCACTGTGCCACCGATGCTTGTAGATAGTGCAGAGGCCAGAAATGCTCTGCAGTGAGGCCCTCCACCGTCAAATAGCCCGTCGCTATTCAGTAGCTACAGTCACCGATGGAGCATGCTGCTTTATAACATGAAACATTGCAGTAAAATCCTTTCTTTTCTGTCAGTAAACTAGATGCTGCATCGATGTTTTCTGAATCGATGAAGAAATGCAATAGTTAGAGGAGAAACAACTGCTGACATCCTGTGTCCTGAGGATCATTGTAAACCAGTGATTATAACTGTATATACTCTACATTACAACAGTGACTACACTTCAACAATGCCTTGTGGGATTTGAAGCCCTTTGGAATGTCCTAAGTTTGTGCCTGGTGCTATGTAAATGCAATTTACTTCTTTGCTCTGATTTCAGTGCCTGTTCTTAGCTTTTTTTTGCCAGTGTTTGTGGCTGTGACCTGTTTATTGAAAGGTTGCTAACCACCCATTCAGAGTGTTCCCAATATCATGCCCAAGCAGGCTGACTACAGGGTGTTGGCACAAGGAGAGTGTGCAAGTATGGTGTCAATAGGACTGGCGAATCTGTAGCTGAAGAGGGAGCAGTGAAGTGGAAAGACTCAAGGCTGGAGGAGGCTGCGGAGACAGGGAGAGGCTTGACCGTGAGGGAACTTACAACAAGGAAAAGGAGCATTGAATGAGATGGGTTGTGGGAGTAGAAGGTCAATGGGGGTGGGGTTAACGTGGACAGTAGAATTTGGCACAAGTTGGAAGCCATGTCGGATCATGGAAATGAAAGAAAAATATAGCGGACGCTGAAGATTGGAAATAAAAAAATAGAAACAGAAATTGCTGGAAAACCTCAGCAGGCTTGGCAGTATCTGTGGAGAGAGAGTCAGAGTTAATGGGCAGCATATTACAGGAGGGCAGGTGGACGGATGGTCCTCCTTCCTCGCTTGGAAGCAATGCCCACCTGCTCCATGCCAGCCCACCTGCCCACAACCAGAACACACTCCAGGTGGGTAAACAGGTGCAGTGTGGGATTCTGCCCCTCACTGGGGGAGATGTCCTGCCCTCAGCAGTCATTCTGGTTGCCAGGCGATGCCAGCAGTTCCTGCACAGCGCCAAGAATGCATTAGTGGCCACTGCTGGGACTACAAGCTGACGCGAGAAGAAGGCCCATGGTTCCTGAAGTAAAGAACATCCAGGGTCTTGGGCATTGTCGTATCCACGTGATTGGTGAGCACCAGGTTTGAACAACAACACACTATTTATTAGAATAACTATATACAGGGTGCTAGGATGTGCTACCAACCTCTTCAGCTCCAGGGTTGATTCTGCCTGGGAAAGCCCATGCTCAGCCCCAGGATTCCCACTATTCAGCCTGATGGACCAATCAGGTCGCGTCATCTTCCGAACCCTCACCCTTTAAAGGGCCCTGCTACTACAGGCAGGGAGGGGTTGGATAGTTTAAAGGGTTGGGCCATGGGATGGGAGTGGTGTGTTTTATAGAGTAGCTGAGTCGGAAGAAAGGGGAATAACATCTTGTGCAGGGGAGAGAATATCCCAATGCTTAGAGGGCCCCCCGGAAGTGAGTACCTCCCCCATCCTTCCTGCCTTGTTAAGATTTTGTTTAGAAAATGGCCGCCCCAGCCCCCACCTGCCTGCACACACCGACTTTACCACAGTCTGGGCAGTGTATTATTGGGGTCAACTGGCTTGTTAACAAGCTCAACAACACTGATTATTTATTCCAACATGGCGGGCAGGCTGCCTGTTATGGGGGGTGAGCTCGTAAATGGCTGGGATGAGTACTCCCTCTTAGTTATGCCCTCCTCTATCCCCCTGGAAACAAAACCAGTTTAAAAATAAGGGGTCTCCCATTTAAGGTGGGGGAGGTCTTGTGGCACAATGTAACATCCCTGCCTCTGAGCCAGGAGCTCCAGGTTTGAGACCCACCCCAGGACTTGATGGCTAAGGAAGGTGCGTTCATAACGCAGTCAAACAGGTTGAGTAACAGGGAGAGACTCTTGGTCAGCCATGCTTGATGTGGAGTGGCACCCCTCAAGCTATAAGCCCCTGGCTAGCAATTTATTCCAGGAATTGCTAGCTATGGAAAGAGATAAAGTCTGCCTTCACACATCACTAGGTGTGGGAAGAAAATTGGAATGGAATGGAATTTAAGGAAGAGATGAGAAGAAATGTTATCTCTTGAAGGGTTGTGAATCTTAGGAACTCTCCCGGAGCAGTGAAACCATTGTCAATGAATATTTTGAAGGGAGAGGTGGATAGATTCATGATTAACTGCGGATAGAAAGAATGCGGAGTTGAGGCACAATCTGCCATAATCTTATTGAATGACGGAGTAGGCATGAAGGGCCGAATGGCCTCCTCCTGCTCCTTATTCCGGTATGTTCGTAAAATAATTGACACTGAGACACATCAGGAGATATAGGAACAGTGACCAATAAACCTATTCAAAGGGACAGAGTTTAAAGAGTGTATTAAAGCAATAGGGAGGGTTAGGGATGGAATTCCAGAGTTTAGGGCATAGGCAGCTAAAAACTGGAGATTACTAAACACTTACAGCAGCTAAGTCACCAAATAGGTTAGAATCTAATTCCCATCATGCTGAATTCACCTGTTTATACTGTTGTCACCCACACGTTTTGCTCACTGGAGCATTGTCTTGATTTGTTCTTTAACCTTCAACTCTTTCTTTCATATTAATCTGCTTGCTTCCTTTTTGTTATTTATAGAATTATTTTATTGTCAGACCAGATTCCTCGTCTTTAATTTCATGTTGTCTCTGCTTTTTAACTTCATCTTTGAGATCCCGTCTTTTCCCATTTCTATTTCCCACATGAGTCCGTGACAACAACAATTTATATTTACATAGCATCCTCAGCGTAATGAAATGTCCCAAGGTACTTCACGGGGGCATTACAAGACATGGAGTCACATGAGGAGATATTAGGTCAGGTGACCAAATATTTGGTCAAAGGTGTGGATTTTAAGGAGTGTCTTAAAGGAAGAAAGCAACATACAGAGGCAGAGAAGTGTAGGGAGTGAATTCCAGAGCTTGAGGCCTAAGCAACTGAAGGCCCACCACTAATGTTGGAGCGGTTATATTCAGAAATGCACAAGAGACCAGAGTTAAAATTAGAATTGGAATTACATAGTTACATCGCATTTTCAGCACAGAAACAGACCATTTGGCCCACTTGGTCCATGCTAGTGTCATGCTCCACACAGGTCTATATTTCCAAAGTTCGCCATTTCCTCACATTTCCCTCCTAAAACCAAAATTAAAAATCAGTAAATTCAGACTGATTGGATGGTTTTTGGTAGAGCCATCTCTCAGACATCATCAGGACAAAGTGAGGGGCGAGGAAAAGGCAAGTAACTGAGGGCAGAGAATCAATAAGGACTGTTGTAGTGCGGGAACTGCTCACAACAAATTATGGCCTTCAAATGTGGAATGAAGCCTCAATGTGTTTATCACTCGGAGCAGAAACAAATCAATGGAGGCAAAGAGAGGGAAAGAGATGTGTGTTAGGAAGCAAGGTAAAGGCATAATGAGGCATAGATCCAAGTCACATGTCATCCTGAGTTGAACTCATGGTCATTGCTTCACTGTCACTGGGTCAAAATCCTGGCACTTTCTATCCTAACAGACAATGTGCCGGATTTTACATCTCTGTCAGGCATGTTTTCCACGGGGGTGGGAGTGGAGGGGGCATGTTAAATATGAGGGGTGCCAGGCCCACCACATTCCCACCCACCCCTAAACTGTGCCCCATAATACAGGGAAGGTGGGCAGGTGCCAAAATCGACAGCCTACCTACAATTCTTAAATAAATAATTGAGATGATTCCTACACCATAGAATAGTCGGCATGGCTTGGAGGACAGGCCGCTTTTTTTAAATTGTAAAGTCGGGCAGGAAAGGGGTACATAGCATTCAGGGGCCTGCCATTTGTGCATTGGAGCAACCACCTCCAAGCGGTGTTACTCCCCCCCCTTAATTTATTTCCATCTGGCCTCCAAAATGTGTCCTCAAACTGCTGCCTCGGCCCCCTCCTGGTCCCTCCCTGTCCAAGATCCCTGACTTAGCCCTTTCTTGGTGGGTCTGCCTGTAATCCCAGCAACATCAGTTCTGGCGTTACTGGACTGCTGGAGCTGCCTGCAATCAGATAGGCTGGCAGTTCCCAAGTGTGGGACTTCTTCCCAGTAAGGGCCCGAAGACCTAATCTCGGCCTATTTAACTCAGTGACAGCACATTATGCCTGCGGGGCAGGTTTCCTTTCGGTGTGTCAACTGCTAGCTCTTTCTTGCAATGGAGAGGGGTGAGCAATGAGCTTCCTGTAAAATCCAGCAGTGTGAAGTGCCTTCACCCATGGAGTGCAGTGATTCAATATGAAAGCTCACCATGAGCTTCCTCAAGTCAACTCAGGCTGGGCAACAAAATGCCAGCCTTGCCAGTGACACCCACATCCCAAGAATACATTTCAGAAACAGATTTTGAAGGGGGCTTTACAAAGTCAGTGGGAGGGCTGATGATGACATGACAGATGCAATTGGGCAGATGTAGAAGCTGGTACAGGGTAGGTGATTTAGGACTAAAGTGAGGAGAAACTTCATCACTCAAAGGGTGGTGAACCTGTGAGATTCTCTACCACAGAAGGCTGTGGAGGCCAAGTCATTGAATAATATTTAAGAAGGAAATAGATTGATTTCTAGACTCTAAAGGTGCCAAGATGTATGGGGAGAGTGCGGGAGTATGCCGTTGAGATTGAGGATCAGCCACGATTATGTTGAATGCCGGAACAAGCTCAGAGGGCTGAATGGCCTATGCCTGCCCCTATTTTCAACATTTCGATGTTCCTATTACCCTCCAGAACTGGTATCTCCGGGAATTGAGGATTAATGACTGCTATTCTGGGAGCAAAATCATGGGGACATGAAGAATGATTGTGGGTGGGCTTTTACCGCCTCACTCGTCCCAAAACCCACCTAAAATCCCACCTAAGGTCAATGGACCTTCCCATGTCCCCTCGCCCACTCTGATTCCTGTGGAGGGTGGGGCGGTAAAATTCCAGCCAGTGTCTTTTTAAAATCATTATCACAGGGATGCAAGGCAGAGGATAATCACCGGGGCGGTGGTGAGGTCATGGAGGAAGTCAAGCTGGCCATTTGAAACCAACTCACCAGAGCGTAGAGAGTCAGCGAAGCTGAGAGAACGGGGGCGATGGAAGTACAAGAGTCTGTGTGGGTGAGGGATACTTCCGCATTTGGAGGGAGATGTGGTTTGTGGAGGATTTGGAGTGAGTAGGGCGGGACTAGTAAGGAAAGAAGTTAAACCTTGAGAATAAAGAGTTTCAGCAGTAGGGTGAGGAAGAGGTACAGAAAGAGGTGAAAGAAAGCAGCATTGTTAACAGAATCCTTGGCCCTGGTAATAGAGAATTTAGCCATGGCGACCAAGTATTTCAACCTTGGTAACAGAATTCAGCCTTGGTTAAGGAGTACTTGGACCAATAGCACTTTGGTTGCTCAGTGGTTCAGTCTTGATTACAGAGTAGTTAGGCCTTGGCGGTATATAGGCTAAGTTATTGAGTGGCTCAGCCTTGGTTACAGGTGATGATGTGTGGTGATGGTACTCCCACTGTTAGGGAGGGAGTTCCAGGTTTCTGACCCATATGTCTCTGTCAGGATGGTCTGTGACCTAGAGTTGAATTTGGAGTTGACCTTTGTCCCTCTAGATGTGGAGCTCGTGTGTTTGGGAGATGATTAGAAGAAGCCTTATAGTAATGCATCTGCATACTGCACTTTCCAGCATTTCTCCATCACTGGGTTGGAGCGAAGACCAGGAATCTTGTTTAATTTGTCCCTGGCGCGTAGAGGTAAACTGCAGCGACTCGACTACTGTTCGAGCTGTGATTGGCTAACTTGCCACTGTGGAACCTGGGACCATCCTTGACTGCATGAGCTAAAATATAGTAGTTGCTGCAATTACCCATCAAGCTCCCGAGGTGAACTCCTGTCACCATTAATAATTTCCTAGGGTCACCAATGCCCATCTCTGTTCACAACAATGTCTTTGAAACAGTAGGAAGGATTATTATAGAGCACTTAGCCATCACCCTGACAGTGATATCAGGGCACACAATGTTGAAATCACAGAGTTAAGTTGCAGCTGGCTAAAGCATTTCTCAATGTTATGGAGAGCTCTGCTCATGAACAGCAATTGGACTGCCGATGCAATCTGAAGTGGAATGGAACAATATGCATTTATATTGTGTCCTTTATGTAATAAAACATCCAAAGGCTTCTCACAGGAGCGTAATCAAGACAAAAACTGAGGCAAAGAAGAAGACATTCGGAGAGTTGACAAAATCGTTAATCAAAGTACTCTTTAAGAACAGTCTTAAAGGAGGAGAGAGGGATGGAGAGGCTACCATTATATGGGAGGGAATTCTGGAGCTCAGTGTGTTTTTTGTCCCTTTAAGGGTCAAAGTGCCGAGTGATGGTCACATGACCTGGGGAACCAATTGGGGAGCAGGGAGGAGGATCACCCTGGTAAGCGTGAGCGATTGGGGGTGAAAAACCATGGAAGGATTTAGAAAGAAGACTGCAAATTTTAAAATCAATGCGTTGTTGGACTGGGAAAAGGGAGCTAGTTTGATTATGTGGCTCTTCCATTTTATTCTGGGTAACGTGGAGCACCTATACTGTCAGGGAGAGGGAGAGACCCCTACTCTGTGGGGGCTATGGAAAGGAAGAATGACTTCAGCAACTAATTTTATTCTTCGTGGAGTGGCTTTGTTGTCCAGCCCTGACTGCCCTTAAACTGAAAGGCTTGCTAGGCCATTTCAGAGGGGCAGTTAAGAGTCAACTGTATTGCTGTGGGTCTAGAGTCTCATGTGAGCCAAACCAGGTAAGGACAGCAGATTTAGTGAACCACCGTACTGAGCTTTGCCTCCAACCACACTGTATAGGACACTAACCACACTCTGCAATAGGTCCTCAAGCATTAAAACTACTTGTTATTCAGCACACCGAAGATACAGATCTATCTTGGCAATATCAGATTGTTCCGCAAGGTGGATAGCAAACAGTAAACAGTTACTCAAGAGTCAAGTTTTTGAAAGGGCCAGTCTGCCTCTGAACTCACCCCAACACCACTGGGGAATTATATTGTTGGACTGATAATCCAGCCCAGACTACTCATAGAAATCATAGAAACCCTACAGTACAGAAAGAGGCCATTCGGCCCATCACGTCTGCACCGACTACAATCCCACCCAGGCCCTACCTCCATATCCCTACACATTTACCCACTAATCCCTCTGACCTACGCATCTCAGGACACTAAGGGCAATTTTTTTTTAGCATGGCCAATCAACCTAACCCGCACATCTTTGGACTGTGGGAGGAAACCGGAGCACCCAGAGGAAACCCACGCAGACACGAGGAGAATGTGCAAACTCCACACAGACAGCGACCCAAGCCGGGAATCGAACCCAGGTCCCTGGAGCTGTGAAGCAGCAGTGCTAACCACTGTGCTACCATGCCTGCTCTGGAAGCGTGAGTTCAAATCCTACTTGAGGGATTTAAATTTCATTGGTGAATGAATCTGGAAGGAAATTATACTTAATTATAGATAACGCATTCATAATAATCATTAAATTACCAGGTTGTTAGAAAACCCCCTTTTGGTTTATTATTGTCCTTGAGGGAAGGAAACCTTTTGTCCTGACTCGTTCAGGTTTATGTGCTTAGCTCTGAGCTGGCCAAGCAAGCCATTCAGTTGTCTCAAACCATTAGAGAAAATCGCACTGTGGGTGTATCTACACCACATAACAGCAGAGGCTCACGAAGGGGCGGCACGGTGGCACAGTGGTTCGCACTGCTACCTCACAGTGCCAGGGTCCCGGGTTCAATTCCGGCCTTGGGTCACTGTCTGTGTGGAGTTTGCACATTCTCCCCGCGTCTGCGTGGGTTTCCTCCGGGTTTCCTCCCACAGTCCAAAGATGTGTGGGTTAGGTTGATTGGCCATGTTAAATTGACCCGAGCATCAGGGGGATTAGCAGGGTAAATGCATGTTATGGGAATAGGGCCTGGGTGGGATTGTGGTCGTACAGACTTGATGGGCTGAATGGCCTCCTTCTGTAGAATCTAGGGATTCTATGATTCTATTTGATTCTAAGCTTCAGCACCGAGGGGAAAGAAAACGATCCAGCTTTCTACACTTAAAACTCCATCCAGAGACCCCTTGCTGTAATGGCAGATAAGCAATAGATTCTGCTCAGCCGTCACTTCCCCCACAGCCAGATAATCAACTGCCGGTCACCAGTTAGACTCTCAGATGGGCAATACCTACGGGCGTGAGGTACAAAGGGACTGCTGGCATCTTTGGTGCATGTCTTCAGATGAAGAGCAAGATCAGTAAAGAGATAGCTACCAGGGCGTCATACTCCTTCATGTCCAAGGCCACCCTGATTAAGGTTCCGATGGTCTGGGAAGTGGCCCCTCCCCCGGGTTATAACCACACTTTCCGCCCTGCAAAACCAGAGCGAGTCCAGTGCAGGAGAAAAGGAGCAGACCGACTACCTCCTGCACTTCAGTACAGAACACAGAGTCTCCACATGGCAATCTGCGCTGATAGAACACTCCAATGGAAGGAGGCCACTCCAGAATAGTTCACATGGATAAATGATGAGGTGTTGACTTCCTTTACAAGTTAGGTTGTGGCTGAAGAGTCTTTGTTGTGATTTTTGCAAGAAGATAATAGGCTGTGATTACTATGGGAAGGAAACCTATCGTCCTGACTCGGTCTAGTTTATGTGGTTAACTCCGAGACGGTCGAGCTTTGGAGGCCTTCCCTCTTGGCAGTTGAAAGAAAACAACGAAGGAGCATCTTAAAGTTGGAAGCACAACTTTTGCCGTACAATGGACTGCTTCAGTGCGAGACTAGTTCCTGGTTCAAAGGCCGTCCAGTCTAAAACATTGAGGAATTGTCAGTCATTGTACCAACAATTAAGGAATGGGGCATGCAGGTGGACATGCACCATAGTTTCAGTAAACATGACTGACTGTCTCCTCTTGGTATGAGTGAGGTAAATTATGTTAGGGTGGATTGTGTTTTTGAATCCTAGACAAGTGCCCCTTTACACTTCAGTGTTTCTGTTAGAATATGGAGTATGTTTGTTTATTGAAGGGGAAACACTGTCCATCACTTCTATTACTGATGCTTGATTGTAGATTGACAAGTTCTACAGGGTGTGACAGATCTAAACAGTTCTCTCTCTCTCCCCCACTCTTCATCACCATTCGGTGGGTCCATCTGAGAACTGATGACATTAACCCCATGGTTTCATTATCATAAGTGTGGCTTGTTTCTGTTGCCCAGTATTTTGGAACATCGTTTACATGCAGCAGCTTTAGGAGCAGGACACTGATCCCAGGGGGTGAAGGGGTTGTGGGCAGATGCCAAGGGGATGGGGACATTGCTCCTGGGGGCAACTCCGTGGGCCACAGAGCGCCAATTTGGAGGACTCCAGCACCTCTCCTTTTGAGGCTGCAGGAGCCCACCTGCTACAGAAGAAGCCTGGAGCATATAGACCACATTTACTAAACCTCTCATCAGAGGACAACCCCCTCATCCCCCAGGGACCAATTTAGTGTAGCTTTGATGTACCGCCTCCAACGCAAGTATATCCTTCCTTAATTATGGAGCGCAAAACTGCACAGTGTTCCAGATGTTGTCTCATTAAAATCATGTACAATTGCAGCAAGATTTCTTTATTTCTGCACTCCAATCCCCTTTTAATAAAGGACAATATGCTATTTGCTTTCCTAATTGCATGCTGTGCTTGGATGCTAACTTTCAGTGTTCCCTATATGAGTACAACCAAATCTCTCTGAACATTAACATTTCAAAATTTTCACCATTCAGCTTTTCCATTCCTATGACCAAAGTGAATAACCTTACACTTTCCAACATTATACTCCAGCTGCCATCATTTTGCTCACTGCCTTAACTTGTCTATATCTGTTTGCATCCTCTGTGTCCTTCTCATAGCTTGCACTAACTTTGCATTGTGAGTAAACTTGGTTACTTCACTCTCTGTCTCTTTGTCTAAGTCACTAATATAGATTGTAAATAGCTGAGGTCACAGCACTGATCCTTGCGGCACTCCACTAATCACACCCTGCCAACTTGAAAATGCTCTGTGTGTCCTGACTATCTGCTTCCCATCCATTAACCAATCCATGATCCATGCTAATATTTAACTGATTAATTTTTCTTTCTCTTTTTAATTTATTTTCTCTTCTTGGCCCTTCTCACCCTGTGCCCTCCCAAATCTCTAATTCAGCTCTGCAGTACCCCTCCATCTACCTATTCTCCTCCTGGCATCTCAGGCTTGACTGCCTCTCAGCTAAGCCTGTGCATCCTCCAAAGGACGCATCGAGATACTCGCTACTACCTCCTTATAAATGCAATCCCAACTGTGCCATCTTACTTTCATCCTGCCTACCCAGCATGGGCACCAGGGGCTAATACCCTCTCTGTCCAACTCACCCTTCTTTGTGCTGACCCTATGCAATCTACCAAGGGATCGACTTTCACCTCCTCCCTCTGCATCTCTCTCCAGAATGTCCTTCTGAACAGGATCTTTGAAATCCATGAGGTTATTGGATTAATAATGGATTAATGTCATGGCCTTGATGAAAGCCTGGCTTCTGCCGAGCTGAAACCTCTCTACCTTCCACAGCTTAGTCTGTCCAGAATATTGTGGTGGTGGCATGGCTCCTCTCATCAAATCACGTCTTGGACTGTCCCTTTACTACTCGGGCACTAACACCTCCTTTGAAAACATCGCTTTGCCCCCTTCATATCCTCATCCTCTACCACCCAACCAGGCACAGTAAAACATTTCTCACTGGGATACCTTTCCTCCCTCAGCCTCTGCACCAAATGACTTCTCATCCTGGGTGATTTCAACCTCCACCTTAATTCATCATTTTCTCCATCCTCTGAGTTCACCACCCTCCTAGCCTCCCTTAGAATCTCCCTCCATATAAACTCCCAATCTATATTCACAGTCATCCCCTTGACCGTGCTATCTCACCTGGTCTCGCTACTCCCAACATGCCAATTGGCCATCTCTGATTGCTTCCTAGTTTCTGTTTCTAGACATTCCCCTTCGACCCTTCAAACTCCAGCTCTTTCTGCGCCCCACCCTGGAAAATAACTTTCCCCAATTCATCTACACCAGCACTTTAAAAATGCAAACTGTCCAGTCATTGTCCCACCATTCAGCACGTGTGCAGCTTCTGATCTGTTCAGCTACCTCCTCCTTTGATGCTTTAGCTCCCTTCTCTGATTTTGCCAGCTCCTTATTATGGTTCTAATCTCCTCTCCCTTAAATTCATGGGAGTTGATGAAAGGGACACTGCTTTAATCATTCACTGCCAGATCAGGACGGACCACATTAAGCATCATCTATTCCAGCCCCTCTTTGCCAACATCTCACTATCCTGGAGTGCAGAAAAACCCCCCTATCTTCACCATCTAAAACTTCTCCCCTGTCTCTTCCACCCTCACCTCCAAAAGTAAGTGCAAGGAGCTCATGGATTTCATCATCACTAAGATTGAAACCATCCGATCTGTTGACCCTGTTGATTCCCTCTCTTTCCCCAACTCGCCACACCAAACCTTCTCCAATGCTTCCCCATGTCGTAGCTTCTAACTTCCTTGAACTCATCTTATCCAAACTCCTCCCTCTTGACCTAACTTTTCTTCCAGTTCTCCTCCCCCTCGTTAACTAGTATCATTAATGTTTCTCTCTCCAAGTATTGTCCCACTTTCTGCCAAATCTGCAGTCAACTCAACACCCCACTACACCACCTCATGAAAGAACCCAAGCTGGACTCACTCGTTCTGGAAAACTATCACCCCCGTCTCTAACCTCCCTTTCCGATCCAAAGTGCTGGAAACTTCTGCAGCAACACCCCCCACCCCCACCCTCCCACAAATCCGTGTACAGGATTCCCAAAGCTCCAAGTTTGAATCCCTTCAATCTGAGTTTTCGTCCTGCTGCAGTACTGGAATGGCTCTTAGAATTACAAATGGCATCCGATGTCACTGCATTGAAGCTGAGTTATCTCTTGTCTGCAGTTTGTCACATGGCTGACCACTCTGTCCGCCTCCAATGCCTCTCCACTGTCATGTACCTGGGCGGAGCTGCTCTCACCAGGTTCCATTCTCGTCTCTCCAGCACTAACCTTCAATGGTGTCACTTCCTTCTCTCCTCACAGTGTCCTACAAGGATCACCCTTTGACTCTCCCCTCCTATTTTTCTCATCCACTGCCCCTTGGTGACATCAATCAAAAATGCAGCATTAGTTTTCATGTTGAAGATACCCAGCTGTACCTCACCACCACCTCTCTCAACCCCTCCACTATCTCTAAACTGTCAGACTGTTTGATATCCAGCACTGGACAAGCAGAAATGCTCTTTTCTTTTCACCACCTCCCTCCTTCAATCAGGTGTTGGGAAGACCGATGGCCATTGTCATCAGTGCTAACAGCATGGTAGGTATACCTACACCTCAGGACTGCAGTGATTCAAGAAGGCAGCTCGCCACCATCTTCTCACAGGCAATTAGAGATGGGCAATAAATGCTGGCCTAGCCAGTGATGCCCACATCCAATGTATTAATTTAAAAAAGTTCTCATCACAACCTTTATTCTGTTGCGACCAACTAGCAGTGGAGACTGTGGCATCATGATAATGTCACTGGAGTAGACTAATGCTCTGGGGATGTGGGTTGAAATCCCAACAGGGCAGCTGGTGGCACTTGAATTCAATTCATAAAATCTGGAATTGAAAGGCCAGCCTTGGTGGTAGTGACCATGAAACTGTTGTCGATTGTCGTAAAAAACCCATCTGGTTCACTAATGCCCTTACCCAGTCTGGCCTACATGTGACTCCAGACCCAAAGAATATGTGATTGCCTCTTAACTGTCCTCTGAAATGAACTGAGTGGCTTACTTGGTCAAGGGCAATTAGGGATGGACAACAAATACTGGCCTTGCCAGCAGCACCCACATCCCATGAAAGAATAAAGAAAGCAAAACTCTGCCCCTCTCCCTGGCAATTATGTGAGGTTTAACAAACTGTTTGCAAACTTGACGTTGTACCTGAGACGAGCTTCCAACCACATATCCATGTCATCACTAGGAACTCCTATTTCCATTGAGTAACATCGTTTAGCTCTGCCCTTGCATCAGTTCATCGGGTTCTGGACCCCTCACTCCTGTCTTCCTTACCTCCAGGCCCAATGATTCCCGTACTCTCCTGGCTGCCCTCCTATGTGTTACCCTCATGAAGCTTGAGGTTATCCAAAGCTCTGCTGCCCATATCCTAACTTGTACCAAGGGGTTCTTTTCAAATCAGGGTTGGGAAGAAATGTCCTGAACTTGCAGTGCATTTTGAAATGTAAATGCCCTTATTGAGCTGGAGGTGAACCCGACACCCAGTTAGTGACACACAATGTCCCCAGTAGGTAGGAGCTGCCTGCACACTATGAGTGACAAAGGCAGACAACAGCCAGGATGAGCCTGGCTACTTCTTTGCTGAAGAGAGCAGGCAGCACCTTCCAGGGCCAAATGAGAGGTAATGCGCAGAGTGAATTTTCACTAAATAAAAAGAACACATTTGCTATTTCCTGCACCGAATCAAACAGCTATGAACTGACATGCACCAGGTAGCTCAGGTTCACCGATTTCTGCTCTCACCTTCCCAGCTCATTAACAAGCTCTTCAAGGAGCTTCGCATGCCGTTAACTGGAGACGAACAAATTCCTCGTTCACCCCCTTCGAACCTTCCATTTGAAAACTGCGGAGACTTCGGGATCCAGGATTGGCGACTGGGGCAATTTTTAAATCATGTCCGCACTGGTCCTGACCCCGCCAGCAATTGAAACACCCGTCCACCCACCTTCTCCAATGCTCAATGGCCGACACTGTCTCCTGGTTTGGCAAAACCTCAAGTTAAAATTCTTACCCTCGTTTGCAAATCCTTCCCCATCCTTTCTCTACAGTCTCCTCCAACCCCACAACTCTTTGAGATATCTGCACTCCTCCATTCCTGGCCCACTGGCCATTTCACATTTTAATCTTCCCACCATTGGCAGCCGTGCCTTTATCTGGTCAGGTAGGAAATTCTGGAAATCCTTCCTTTAACCCATTGGTCTCCTCCTTTTTGAAGCACCTTTAAACCTCCCTCTGTGACTAAGATTTTGGACATCTGCCCTGGTATCTTTTATGTGGCCCGGTGTTAAATTGAAGTGTCTTGGGACGCTTTACTATGCTAAAGATGCTATGTAAATACAAATTGTACTTATCTCTGACAATAGCAAATTCTCCACCAGCAAAATGCATTTGTCAGCTTTCTTGTACCTCAACATCTAATTCTAAATTTTAATTAAAATGCTGACAGACTCTTTGCTAAGCCTTTTTCCCACAATGAACACGTTTTAATTATGTTTCCAGTGCTGTGTGTCAGAGGCTATGGACCAACGCACAGTACTGTGCAGCTGGAATCACGAATAACCTCAGAGCCCAGACGTGACATTGCCAAGCATATTTAACTGGGAGCCAGCAATCTCTGGTTAGCAGGTAATTAAAGATCCTCTTTAATGTTCAAAGTCACGTTGTGAGCACCTAGCTGAACCAACTGCAAATAAAATAGGAGATTATCATAAATATTCCATTTTCAACAGATAATTACAGGGGATTCCACCCCGTTAGTTCAGGCTTTGTAGGTGTCCTTGACCAACTGAGGTTGAATACAGCTCAACATGCATCAGCATCAATCCCCATGAGCAAGGAATGATTTGACCAAGGGATCAAACCAAATATCCTTTGGGAGTTCATCTGTTCAACCCACAGCCAATCAAGCAAAGCAGAGACTTGCACATGTGAGCTTGAGTTAGACCAAGTGCTCAACACATGAGGCTACAAAGAAGCTGAAAGAAAATAGATTGTACCGTACGGTACATAGGAGTGCTTGCTCCTTTCAGCATAAGCATGCCAGTTACAGAGTTCTTTGCATCTAGATTTTCTTTCTCCTGTAGGTGGGACATTGTCACTGTTGACAATGGTCCTGTGTTGGAGAATGGTCCTGTGTTGGAGAGTAGAACATAGAACATTACAGCGCAGTACAGGCTCTTCGGCCCTCGATGTTGCACCAACCAGTGAAACCAATCTAAAGCCCCTCTAATCTACACTATTCCAATATCATCCATATGTTTATTCAATAACCATTTGAATGCTCTTAACGTTGACGAGTCCACTCCTGCTGCAGGCAGGGCATTCCACGCCCTTACTACTCTCTGAGTAAAGAACCTACCTCTAACATCTGTCCTATATCTCTCACCCCTCAATTTAAAGCTATGTCCCCTCGTGCTAGTCAACACCATCCGAGGAAAAAGGCTCTCACTATCCACCCTATCTAATCCTCTGATCATCTTGTATGCCTCTATTAAGTCACCTCTTAACCTTCTTCTCTCTAACGAAAACAACCTCAAGTCCCTCAGTCTTTCCTCATACGATCTTCCCACCATACCAGGCAACATCCTGGTAAATCTCCTCTGCACCCTTTCCAACACTTCCACATCTTTCCTATAATGCGGCAACCAGAACTGTACGTAATACTCCAAGTGTGGCCGCACCAGAGTTTTGTTCAGTTGCAGCATGACCTCCTGGCTCCGAAACTCAATCCCTCTACCAATAAAAGCTAACACACCGTATGCCTTCTTAACAACCCTATCAACCTGGGTGCCAACTTTCAGGGATCTATGCACATGGACCCCAGATCCCTCTGTTCATCCACACTAACAAGTATCTTACCATTAACCCAGTACTCTGTATTCCTGTTACTCCTTCCAAAGTGAATCACCTCACACTTTTCTGCATTAAACTCCATTTGCCACCTCTCAGCCCAGCTCTGCAGCTTATCTATGTCCCTCTGTAACCTGCCACTTCCCTCCGCACTGTCTACAACTCCACCGACTTCAGTGCCAACTGCAAATTTACTAATCCATCCTTCTACGCCCTCATCCAGGTCATTAATAAAAATGACAAACAGCAGTGGCCCCAAAACAGTTCCTTGCAGTACACCACTAGTAAATGAACTCCAGGATGAATATTTCCCATCAACTACCACCCTCTGTTTTCTTACAGCTAGCCAATTCCTGATCCAAACCACTAAATCACCCTCAATCCCATGCGTCCGTATTTTCTGCAATAGCTTACCATGTGGAACCTTATCAAACGCTTTGCTGAAATCCATATACACCACATCAACCACTTTACCCTCATCCACCTCTTTGATCACCTTCTCAAAGAACTCAATAAGGTTTGTGAGGCACGACCTACCCTTCACAAAACCGTGCTGACTATCCCTAATCAAATTATTCCTTTCTAGGTGATTATAAATCCTATCTCTTATAATCCTTTCCAAAACTTTGCCCACAACAGAAGTAAGGCTCACCGGTCTATAATTACCAGGGTTGTCCCTACTCCCCTTCTTGAACAAGAGGAAACATTTGCTATCCTCCAGTCTTCTGGGACTGTTCCTGTAGACAATGACGACACAAAGATCAAAGCCAAAGGCTCTGCAATCTCCTCTCCAGCCTCCCAGAGATTCCTAGGATAAATCCCATCTGGCCCGGGGGACTTATCTATTTTTACCCTTTCCAGAATTCCCTGCTTGGGTCACTGTCTGTGTGGAGTTTGCACATTCTCCTCGTGTCTGCGTGGGTTTCCTCCGGGTGCTCCGGTTTCTTCCCACAGTCCAAAGATATGCGGGTTAGGTTGATTGGCCAGGTTAAAATTGCCCTTAGTGTCCTGAGATGCGGAGGTTAGAGGGATTAGTGGATAGATATGGGGGTAGGGCTTGGGTGAGATTGTGTTCGGTGCAGACTCGATGGGCCGAATGGCCTCTTTCTGCACTGTAGGGTTTCTATGAATTGCTAACACCTCCTCCTTATGAACCTCAATCCCGTCCAGTCCAACAGCCTGCATCTCAGTACTCCCCTCGACAACATTGTCCCTCTCCTGTGTGACTAAATGGTCCTGTGTTGGAGAATGGTCCTGTGTTGGAGAATGGTCCTGTGTTGGAGAATGCTCCTGTGTTGGAGATTGGGTCTGTGTTGGAGAATGCTCCTGTGTTGGAGAATAGTCCTGTGTTGGAGAATAGTCCTGTGTTGGATGATGGTCCTGTGTTGGATGATGGTCCTGTGTTGGATGATGGTCCTGTGTTGGATGATGGTCCTGTGTTGGAGATTGGGTCTGTGTTGGAGATTGGGTCTGTGTTGGAGATTGGGTCTGTGTTGGAGATTGGGTCTGTGTTGGGGAATGGGTCTGTGTTGGGGAATGGGTCTGTGTTGGGGAATGGGTCTGAGTTGGGGAATGGGTCTGAGTTGGGGAATGGGTCTGAGTTGGGGAATGGGTCTGAGTTGGGGAATGGGTCTGAGTTGGGGAATGGGTGTGTGTTGAGGAATGGGTGTGTGTTGGGGAATGGGTGTGTGTTGGAGATTGAGTCTGTATTGGGGAATGGGTCTGTAATGGGGAAATGTGTCTGTACTGCAGAATGGGTCTGTACTGGAGATTGGTTCTGTATTGGGGAATGAATCTGTATAGGGGAATGGTTCTGTGTTGGAGATGGTTTTGCATTGGGGAATGGGTCTGTATTGGGGAATGGGTCTGTGTTGGGGAATGGTTCTCTATTCAGAATGTTTCCGTGTTTGAAAATATTCCACGTATTGTAACGGCTGTGTATTGGGGAATTGTTCCAAGGACTCCATTAACTCAGGCAAGTGCCCATTCTTTGTGGGTGAGACTAGCTATTGTGAAGGGGGAGACTATCTGATTATAGAGTGAGATTCAGCGGAGCCTTATAATCATACCCGGAGACCATACCCTTTCCAGCCAAGATGATTGTACCAGAATCTGAAACAGAAATCCTGATTATTGTTTTCCCCTTCCTACCCCAGGAATACTGAGTCTAGTTGTGGTAACCCAATTATTGCCCTGGATGAGTGCAGCTTATTCATATATTTTGACATATAAATCCACTGGATTTTACAGCCTTGCTTGACCTGAGACTGGAAAATCCCACCCAAGATCAATGGACCTTCCCATTTTCCGCCCCTCGCCTGCTCTGATTCCCGTGGTGGGCCGGGCGGTAGAATTCCGGTGTCGCATTCCAAACACTAAAGATACCAATGGCTTGGAAGTGTTCTCTCATCTCTTTGCCAACAGGTAGTGGTGGAGCCACAGGATGACCTGACTGAATGAATCGATGCAAGATAAAATGCAATTAACCTCTTATGTCATTGAGTGCAAATCAATGCAAGGGGACTGGACTCACTGAAAGTCAGTAAGAACGATAGTATCTTGCTCAGCAAGGCACCATTGATAGGATCACAAACATGATCATTGGTACAGATTCAGATCCCTTTTCTGGCTGTTATTGATCAAATTTAATGAAGTTTCTGATATTGCCAAATGTCTCCAAGAATAACAAAGGATGTTAGTGCACTCTGTGCCTGACAAAATCTTGCTGCACTGTGAGAATTCACATTGCCTACATATCGCTTGTCAATGTCTACAGAGGATATAAATTGTAGAGCCATGTGTTTGGAGCATCTGCTATCCTCCTGCTGCAGGAATGCTTTGTTATATGACTGAGGTCACCTAAGGTTGCTAGCAATGACCTAGTGGCATTGAAATTCCAACAGCTAATGGAAAGGCAAAGCTGGCTGTGGGTGAGGGAACTCAGCACAACAGGGGGATTTATGTCAGGACTGGAGAGGACAGATGCAGCCAGAAGCGAGTCCTTCAGGGACAGCAACTTGAATGAGGCGCATCTTCTTGATCCGTGTATGATGGATAACTCAATGCAAAATTCAACGCAGGACCATTACAGTTTGTAGACCCAGCAGAGAGCTGGAAACAAACATCTCCTGTGACGGCTCCTTCTACATTCCTCCTAAACCATTTTCTTTCATATCCACTCCTCCTACAGAACACAGGGAGAGGGGAATTTCCGTTACCCAAACTGTAAATCCCCCTCAGATCACTTCTAGATGATAGGATGATCTTTTTAATGAAACTCGTAAACCCAGTTACTCAAAAATCATAAAAGCAAATTACTGTGAACTCTGGAATCTGAAACAAAAACAAAAAATGCAGGAAAATCTCAGCAGGTCTGACATCCTCTGTGGAAAAAAGAACAGAGCTAACGTTCGAGTCTGGATGACCCTTCATCACAGCTGAAGGCAACATTAACGTCAAAAATTATCTTCTACTTAAATCTCAGAAACGTGTCATGAGATTCTCCAACTATGGCCCCCGTTGCACAAGATATATCCGAGTGACACTAAGGACCCAAACTTACCGATCATTCACGCCTCGTTGCCAGCAAGGACGGAGAATTTGGCACTTAGCCAAATCTCCGTTCACTACAGCGGGACCAGAAAATCTTGCTGATGTGAACGGCCAGAAAATTCCCCCCCAAGTGTTCCTCCTTTGGTCACTTTTTATAATGGAATTAGGGTCGATACCACTTGGCATCTGGGTGTATTCACTGACATGGTGGATTGGTCACTGGTTATAGAAAGCACCCAGTTTTTATTGCTACCCATTTCCCTGGCCCACAGGTTAAGTTAACACTATCTCCGTTGTGACTATTCTACATGAACTGGTCCCAGGAAAGGGCTGATACAGGAGACACCAGGACTTAAGAGGCTGATAACCCCTTTCAGGGCTCAGATAAATTGCCCACACCTGCTTTGCGAGTGTGTGAGACTCTCTCGACCCCCTCCATTTTGTCTTTTGCACATCCCTCCTACCTCGATATAATGGGCACCGAGGCCTTGAAGACTTCAGCTGTGAGATGTACAGTAACCGTTTGTCCGCCTTCCCACACTGGAACAGGGACACAACATCTGCGCAGAGTAGCTGGTTTGTATGGTTAGATTGATTTATTTTCAGATAATATTCATGTAGAGAAAGCTAACCACTCTGTAATAAATCATACTGGAGGCCTGGTGTCAGTGTTAATGGTGTGTAAATTTGATTTCCTGCCGCCTCAGCTGTTTAGAAATCGATAAGTGTGAGATTAATGCTCTGTTACGCTTCCACTGGAACCTCATGTCAAGACAACTTTGCATTTTGTTTTAAATCAAAGCAGTTACTGTCAGACTGTCGGTGTCATGCCTTGTATTTGAAAGAAGCTTCATGATGTCGGTTTGCATTAGTCACCCCAGCACCTGTCTCCTGAGAAGCAGCCGTTCATGTTGTCTTGTCAGTTTTGTCTGGGATTGAACAAATCATAACTTTACAGCATCACCTGTTCTTTATCTCCCTCCAGATGCCATCCCTTTCCACCAGGTCCCACCTTTCAGTGCGTCATTGGGTACAAGTAGTATCATTCATCCAGACTGAGATTGATATCATTGCTTGATGAATAAAGAACTTGCCTTTATATAGCACCTTTTGCAACCTCAGCCTGCTCCAAAGAAATGGAGGGAATTTTTGAAATGTAGGCCGGAATTTGCATCGGCACTCCAAGGGGCCCTCGCCAGTCAGAATTATATGTAAGTCCCGAAACTGCGCAGGGTAAACAGTGGAACCGCCAAAGGGGATCTTACCAGTGGCCTATTAAGAGGCTTCCAATGGAACCACCATCTAATCGACGATGCATCAGAGGGCACGCAGCTTGGCCACTTAGGCAGCGCTACTTATGGAGGTGTCCACTCTTCAGGCTGCAAGGAGAAGGAGAGAAGGTCTTCGTGTGGAGAAGCCCTCAAAGGGCTGCCGCCTCTGCTGGGTCTGTACTGCCAGTGAGACATACCCAGGAATGGTGATGGTGGTATCTGGGACATTATCTGCAAGATATGATTCTGTGAGTATGACTATGTGAAGCTGTTGCTTGATTAGCCTGTGAGACAGCTCTCCCAATTTTGGCACAAACCTCCAGATGTTAGTGAGGAGGACTTTGCAGGGTTGAGAGGGCTGGATTTGCTGCTGTCATTTCCAGTGCCTAGGTCAATGCTGCATGGTCTATCCGATTTCATTCCTTTGTGTTTTCCTCGGCCTTTCAGAGGGTATTTAAGAGTCAACCACATTGCTCACATGTGGACCGGAATTGGTAAAGACAGCAGATTTCCTTCCTTAGTGAAGTAGATGGGTTTTCCGACAATCGACAATAGTTTCATGGTCATCATTAGATTTTTAATTCCAGATTCTTATTGAATTCAAATTTCACCATTTGCCATGGTGGGATTTTAAACCAAGTCTCCAGAGCATTACTCTGGGACTCAGGATTACTAATCCAGCAACAATATCACTGCGCCACCGCATCCCCTTGTGACTGTTTGAAGGAATGAAAGGTGCTATAGAAATTCAAATATTTGTTTTTCCTCTGCCAATGAGCTATTCGACACCTCACTGCAGAGCCTCATCCTGCCTCACCTCCATCCACATGTATTAGTGGTGAGTGACAATGGACAGCCATCCAGTGACTGGGAAGCTGAAGCAATCCCCAGTCTAAAGACAGGGAATGCTGTCGATGACTAAATTGTCTGTGTTGCTGCTCCAACTGCTGCTGCATTGAGAAAACTACAATGACACAAAAGTGGGCAGTACTGTAAGCAGCGGTGAGGAAAGCAGAAAATCACAGAGATATTGATGGATTAAGTGAATGGGTAAAACTGTGACAAATGAATATCTATGTCATCAAATTGGGCCCTAAGAAAGATAGGATAGGATACTTTCTACATGGTGACAAGCTCAAAACAATGGATGCGTAAAGGGATCTGGGAGGATTGGGGTGGGGGGGTGGGGGGCTGTGGTGGGGATCCAGGTACATTGATCATTAAAATGCAGGAACAAGTACAGGAAATATTCAAAAACATCTCATGGAATGTTGGCCTTTGTATCGAGAGGACTAGAACACAAGGGGACAGAGGTCATGCTTCAGATATACAAAGCTCTGGTTCATCCACACCTGGAGTTACTGTGAGTTGTTCGGGCCACCACACCTTAGGATGGATATATTGGCTGTTGAGGGTGTGCAGTGTCGATTTACCAGAACAATATTTGGATCCCAAGGGTTAAATTGTGAGACAAGATTACTTGTGTTGTACCTTGGGGAATTTAGAAGGTTAAGGGATGATTTGATCAAAATGTTCAAGATTTAATGGAGAACAGATTAAATTCCTGACTTTCCTCGTCCCAACCGCTGAAGCTTCTGACTTTCTCGTCCCCTGCCACCCCTGACCAACGCAGTTCCTGACTTTCTTCCTCTCCCCTCAACCCTGGAGTTCCTGACCTCCCCCCACCCCAAGTTTCTGATTGACTCGAGGCAATAAATAGCCGCAAGGAGGATGTGGTTCAGGCAACAGATTCTGGCAAAAATATTACAGAATCATAAATAAGCTGAACATGTGCACTTCCGGTGGGGGTGGGATTGGTGGGGGGGGGGGGGGGGGGGGGGACGGACGCTTAGCAGGACGTCTTTTTGTTTGCCCCTCCCCAGAGCACCCATCTTAGGCCTCCCAAGACCGCCTTCTCCCTCCCTCTCCACCCCTAACCCACTGTTGTTCTCCTTCTATGTTTGTCAGTGATTTTTTTCCCCAGTAAGTTAGTGAAAAATAGTATTATTAATAAATAAAAATAAAATCAATCAATTTTAGAGGCTTCTTGGTCTTGTCTGTGATGGTGGTACAGTGGTTAGCGGCGGTACGGTGGCACAATGGTTAGCACTGCTATCTTACAGCGCCAGGGACCCAGGTTCGATTCCTCGCTTGGGTCACTGTCTGTGTGGAGTTTGCACTTTCTCCCCGTGCCTGCGTGGGTTTCTTCCAGTTGCTCCAGTTTCCTCCCACAGTCCAAAGATGTGCGGGTTAGGTTGATTGGCCATGCTAAAATTGACCCTAGCGTCAGAGGGATTAGCAGGGTAAATGCGTGGGGTTATGGGAGTAGGGCCTGGGTGGGATTGTGGTCAGTACAGACTCGATGGGCCGAATGGCCTCCTTCTGTAGTGTAGGGATTGCATTCTATGACTCTAAGAAGAGTAGAAAGGCCTCCACGTTGCACCCAAATTGGAACTCTGAACGATTTGGAAAAATGACCCAAATAGAATATTAAGGACTTTATTTCCCCTGAACAGTAGGACAGCAAAAGAGAATTATTGAGAGAAATACAAACATCTAATGATTTTAGCAGTCAGTTGGGCCGCAGTCAAAATGTGTTACTTAGCAACCCCATTAGCCAGTCAGCAGGAGTTCCAGTCCGATGGTTTGACAGTTACTAAAATATTGCACCTTGCAGCAAAACAAAGATTAGAAAATTCACGGACACTGACCCTCTCAGTGCCAATCCTCACCAACTGCAAAAGCTTCGTGAAAACTTCAACGGCACAAATTGTGGCTCCAACATTGGGTCAGCAATACAGAGGACACCAATATCAAAGCAACATTTTTAAGCAGAGTTGCTTCAAATTTGGCTGTCAATAATCCTCGCTTCTCGCTGAATCAGGTGGCGTTAGCGTGAATGATCAAAATCTCAGGTAAAACAACACATTGACCTTTGACTTGAGGCTTTTAACTGAGGCAAATTAGTTAGGTAGGGTATTCACAGCTTCCAGAATTGTCCCAGAGTGTCTAGGAGTTAAAGATTAATGTCCTGGGTTCGCAAGGGATTAAAGAAAATTGATTTCTCTTCATTTACTTGGATATAAAAATATTGAAGATAGCTGACAGTTAAGAATCATGGAATTGTTACGGCACAGAAAGAGGCCATTTGTCCCATCGCTGTCTGCACTGTCTCTCCAAATGAGCATCATGACTTAGTGTCATTTCCAGACATATTATGATTTCATTCTCGCAATCCAAAATCAGCTTCCAAATCAAATATTTCAGTCCAAGACACAAGTCAAGAATTAACAATCTGGTAGCTCTGTCAGAAATTCTGTAAAGTGCACTCTGGGCCATAAGCAAAGAATGTCAATCAGAATAGAGTTGCTGCTCCGTTCCCAGTTACTTACCCTGAAATGCAGCCACCCCTTTGTTGTCTGAACTTCCGACTTGGGCAGGGTGAGAACGGTGCAATAGTGGGCCTTGTATTGCGGGGGGGGGGGGGGGGGCAGCTGAATCAGAGTTAAGGGAGACATGTCCTCTTTTATATGGCACTAGCCTCTGTAAAGCAGGTCGGTGTAAAGCTTCAGCCAGGAAGCAGGTAGGCAGACAGGATTGGGGGTGTAGGGTGGAATCAGGTGGCTAGGGTGTGTGATGTGTTCAATGTGGGGGAGGGCGGTCAAGTGATCAATGGAGGGGTCAGGAGGGTCATGGAGGGATGGGGAAAAAACTTCTTGGTGTAATCAGCAGGGATGGAAACGATGATAGATGGGCAGTCAGGGAGGCGGGGAGGGCAGCTGGAAGGTCGGGGGAGTCCTGTGGGCGATTGGGCACTAGTTGGGAGGGGGTAGTTAGAGAATGGAGGTTGTTGGGGGCTAGTCAGGGGTAGTGGGGATGGGGCTTCACGTGAATAGCTGGGGTGGGGGAGGTATCGAGGGGAGGGGCACAGTTGGAGAGCCCATGGGGATTGGGGGTTAGAGGGGGGGGGGTGATATGACGGTGTAGTGGGAGTCCCGTGTTGGTATTGCGGGTGGTCAGTACAATAGTTACCCAAGGGTTAGAAGTGGTTTTAATTCTTCAATCTTTTTCTGCGTCACTATTCCTTTAAAACAATCAGAACCATTGAAAGTTTGTGATTGAAATCACACTTTTATGCTTATGTGAGGACTTCACAGGGGTCCCCTAGTGCATCTGGAGTACCCCTTGGGTACGGCACCCGAGAGCTCAGGAATTATTAACCAAACTCAATGATTTTCAGAAAAAAAAGCTCCTGGATAATCATAAATCGTTGTACAATTTATGGAGTTCCAAGTTACAATTAAGGAAAAATTGGAAAGCTCCAATAATTTTGAACAACTACCATGAAAGTGCAAACTTTATGATTTTGCAACAACTAACACAAAGAACAGAGAGTCCAAAGTTGTCAATGTTTTACTACTTTTTTATAATAGATACTTAAATTAAATCTGTACATTGAACACACAAAGAGAGCAATTACAATCCCCTACCCTGCCTCCCAACCAGTACAAAATGGGTTTGTTTCGGCTGGATAGGAAATCAAAATAGGAACCTAACCATTTTTGAACCTGTCCATTTGCAATTCTTTTATTTTAGGTGGGCCAAGGAGGGAGTGGGTGGAGAATTATGTATTCTTGGCTGAGAGCCCAGACAGCCAGTAGAAACACCTGCACCCCAGAGAAAACATTACTTGATTGACAACTCAGGCTCTCTGATCTCTGTTGACAATGTCACCATGCATATTTACACAAGGTTAAGTGGTTTCAAGGGCTTGAGATTTTTGTTATGGATACTTTAAAGTGTTTGGATGATTGACATTTTATTGTATTGTATTGAAATAACTTTCTTAAACAAAGTAGAAAGTGATGAATTAATTACTATTTTAAAAGTTTTTTATGCATCCCACTGTCAGTGTGGAGTTTGTTGTTCTATACTGTGTATAGTGGGTTAATGGGCATGGAAGTGCCATAGCTTGGCATTGACAGTATGAACGACCATGGTGGAGGGTGGGTAGAGGGTCATAGCTTGGCATTGGGAGTATGAAGAGTTATACAGGTGGCATAGCTTGGCACAGAAGGCATGAGAGGCTATAGGGAGTTAGTGAGAGGCATGAAGTTGCATGGTTTGGCAATGGGGAGTGTGAGAGGCTTGTGAGCCTTTGTGTTTTTATTTTACATGGGATCGAGTCGGGACTTTAAAAAAGCCTGCTCGGACACCCGACAACCCCTATGGCTGCCTCCGACCTCTTCCCCAAGTCAGCTGGCCCAACACTACAGTAATGAGGATTCTGTCTTTGTGGGCACTTTCTCCCAAGGTGGGCAAGCTGAGCTGGGAACATTCGGACTTCCACTGCCTGCCTTGGGGATGAAAGTTTAGGCCCATATTTCCAAAGTACTTCAATGGTTGTAAAATGCTTTGGAAAGTTCTGACATTGTGAAAAGCAACTCTTTCTGCAAATCTCTTTTTATAAGACTGGAGAGTTTGCAAAACTTATTTTTTAAACTGTAACCTATTTCGAACTACTTGGTAGAAATTGTGCAGTGACAAGACATGGGTTACTTGTTATGCAGATTCCAATCTTCATGGGGCAGCTTTTTGGAAGAAGAGAGATGTAGAGACAGAGAAGGGAAAAGATAGAGGAGAAAGGGAGGAGAGAGGAGGGAAGGATGAGAGGCGATGGCCTAGTGGTATTTTCGGTAGACTATTACTTTGGAAACTTAGCTAATGTCTGGGGACCCAGGTTCAAATTCCACCACAACAGATGGTGGAATTTGAATTCAATAAAGAAAGGAAATCTGGAATTAAGAATCTACCGATGACCATGAAACCATTGTCGATTGTTGGAAAAACCCATCTGGTTCACTAATGTCTTTTAGGGAACGAAATCTGCCGTCCTTACCCAGTCTGGTCTACATGCAACTCCAGAGCCACAGCAATGTGATTGACTCTCAAATGCCCTCCAAGGGCAACTAGGGATGGGCAATAAATGCTGGCCAGCCAGCGATGCCCACGTCCCACGAATGAATTTAAAAAAAGGACAAGGGGAGGGCAAAGCACTGAATGATAGAAGAAAGGTGGCCGGAAGATGAGAATGATTGAAAAGAGAGGACAAAGAGAGTCAGGAAAGGCAGACAGGGATGGTGAAAGATATGGGGGTGAGTAAGAGGATGGGAACGGGTAGAGGGAAGGGATAGGGGAGAGGCAATAGCAGGAGGGAAAGAGAGGGAGAGAGAGAGAAAGGAGTGGAGTAAAGGAAAGTAAAAGGTAGAGGCAATAACAGGAAGGAAAGAGAAAGAGAGAGAGAGAGGAGTGGAGTAAAGGAAAGATTGGAGAGAGGGGAGATTGTAATGCGACAGAAAGATGTTTCAGATCTACAAGTTGCGAATTCAAAAGCTGTGCTTATTGTGGATGCACACAGAAAATATGCCAAATATGAAGGGATTTAAAAAGTGACCTTCTGGCATTTAGTACAGGTTACGCTGTATTTCCACACAGCATGCACAGATGCAGAATTGATTGGCGCACTGCTTGACTGCACCCAAAAATTCAGCATGGATCATGACTGTATCTTGGTGCAATTCACCCAAGGCAGCTTAGCTTCTATAAGTAACCACACTAAGAGAGAGAAGGAGAGGGAGAGAGAGAAGTAGAAATGATCACATAGCCCAGGGCTGATGGATCTGGAGTCAGTTCTATAATGCAGTGCATGACTGCAATTTTCCATTGATAGAACTGTATTATCAGGCTTTGGCTCCAAGAATTTAATTTCCTTCACCTCTCCCAGCCAGTCTAGCAGGGAGGATCATGGCATACAATGTGTTATTGAGACAGTTTGCCAATAAAGTTCTGTCAGAACTACTCTGCCATTGAAGCTACAACCTCCAAAATCTTCCATTGCAGTGTCAGGGTCAGTAAAGGATTCCTAACAGACACAGGAAAGGCTGGGTGCTCACCTTTTGAAAATTATTGATCTGCTTCAGGTGCTTAATGGATCTGTCTCAGCTATTTAGATTCACCAGAGGCAGTGCAGTTGAAACTGGGAAACCATCACAACCCTTTGATTTGGACTGTTCCTGTGTCTGGGATATTGAGAAGGTGACGGCTTTGCATTAACCTGTCAAAGCTGTAAGGGCGAGAAGTTCTGAGCTTCCATTTCAATGCAGGGCGATGTTTGTTGGTCTTCAATGAGCGTGGTACCACGTGTCCCTGGATTGTGGCAGTTTAGCCAAAGTATCTCCTCCTGCTCCTATTGAAGAGCTTTGTTTAGATGGGAGGGTGTCATACCAACCTTCACCGGCAAGGTTAACTCATGAGGAATGAACATGAGATTTGGATATGAGGGTACCTGGCACAGAATGAATAATAAATCCAGCAAATGGAATCTTGATTTAGAGAGTGAGGAGGCGAGGGGAAGACCCAAGGGGAACCTCCCACCAGCAGAGAGGTTTAGTCAGAAACTCTGCTGTACCTTCTCATCAGAGCACATAACACTTGACCAATCCTGGAACTCTGTCCCTAACAGCACTGTGGATATACCACCACCTCAGGAACTGCAGTGGTTCAAGAAGGTGGCTCACCACCACCTTCTCAAGGAGCATTTAGGAATGGGCAAAAAATGCTGGCCAAACCAGCGACACCCACATCCCATGAATGAATAACAGGCAGAGTCACAGGGAGTGTGCTGTCGAAGGTAGCAGAGCTGCAATCTTGTCAAGCACTTGTGATGGAGGATGTTATTTAAACACCTGTGTATGTTGGGGCATGTCCCTTTAAGAGAATGGGTCAGGTGACCCAGGACTCAAGCTCCACCCTGGGTGGAGCTTCCCTGGTCAGGCTGTGCTAGAGAATAGAAGTGTTAATAAACAGTTCCAGTAGTTTACTTTCACTGACCTTGTGGTCTTTTATCAGGCCTCATACATCATGCTGTGGCTCGATGGTTAGCACTCCCACCTCTGAGTCAGGAAACGCGTGGATTCAAGTCCATCTCCTGAGACTTGAATACCTTGCATATCCAGGCAGACTCTCCCTGTGCACTTCTGAGGCAACGCTGCACTGTCAGAGGAGCAGTCCCCGACTCTCACCAACTTTTACAGATGCACCATGGAAAGCATTCTTTCTGGTTGTATCACAGCTTGGTATAGTTCCTGCTCTGTCCAAAACCGCAAGAAACTACAAAGGGTCATGAACGAAGCCCAGTCCATCACGCAAACCAGCCTCCCATCCATTGACTCTGTCTACACTTCCTGCTGTTTTGGGAAAGCAGCCAGCATAATTAAGGACCCAACACACCCCGAACATTCTCTCTTCCACCTTCTTCCGTCGGGAAAAGGATACAAATGTCTGAGGTCACGTACCAACCGACTCAAGAACAGCTTCTTCTCTGCTGCCATCAGACTTTTGAATGGACCTACCTCATATTAAGTTGATCTTTCTCTATACCCTAGCTATGACTGTAATACTACAGTCTACACTCCTTTCCTTTTCTATGAACGGTATGCTTTGTTTGTATATCGCACAAGAAACAATATTTTTCATGGTATACTAATACATGTGACAATAATACATCTAATCAAAAACCTGTCGGCATAGTGGCACAGTGGTTAGCACTGCTGCCTCACAGCGCCAGGGACCCAGGTTCAATTCTGGCCTTGGTCACTGTTTTTGTGGGGTTTCTCCCAGTGTCTGCATGGGTTTCCTCTGGGTACCCTGGTTTCCTCCCACAGTCCAAAGATTGCAGGTTAGGTTGATTGGCCATGCTAAAAATTGATCCCAGTGTCAGGGGGTTAGCAGGGTAAATGTGCGGGGTTACGGGAATAGGGCCTGGGTGGAATTGTGGTCGGTACAGACTCGATGGGCCAAATGGCCTCCTTCTGTACTGTAGAGATTCTATGAATCTCTCTGGTCAACCATCTGAGATCTTCTAGTACTGTTCGAAGAGGAATGGGGAGTTCTCCCCAGTGCCGTGACCAATATTAATTTCTCAACCAACATTGTGAAAAGCAGATTACCCAATTGTTATTGTTTATGGGAGCTTGCTGTGTGCAAAATGTCTGCTTTGTCTCCCATATCCTCCCTTCAAAGTGTTTTTTAAATCGTTCGTTAAAAAATACATTCAGCAGCCTCACCATCACTAAGGGAGGGGGAAATGGGGAGGTGGGGGTTGCAGGGGGTTGAAGCCCCCTTATAGTCTGTGGCTACTCCCACATCCAGGCAGGCAGGGAGTCCCTCTTGGCTTGTCTGGAGTGCTACCTTGCCCAGCCTACAGTCTGGTGCCTGAACTGGTTCTCACCACCTACTGGAACCTAGAAGTCTTCAGAAAAATTCCAGTTGGCTTCCTTTAATTGACTTCAATAATTAAGGCTCTTAATGAGCCTTATCCATGATCCACCACCTGCCCCTAATCCCAGTATATCAAAACTGGCCTGGAGACAAGATGCAGCCAAGGAACTGCACGTGGTCAGCTGGGCTATTTTTAGCTCCCAAATGTCTCTGATCCTTGGCCCTCACCTCAGAGGTCAAAATTCCATTGTTGGTGTAAGCACAGGCACTCTGAGGGCAGTTAGAGCAATAACTGGATGGAAAATCAAGCAGTCTGCATATTTGCCCCAGCAATGTGTCTCAACATCAAGCTGAGAGAATATACTGCACCAATGACCGTTTTATCACACTGATAATTTAGTATCAGACAGGGGGTAAGGGTGTGACTTTGTATAACATTTAATAGTCATTCTAAGCTGAGAATCCAGCTGTGGTGAGCATTGCAGAGAATATGTTAAAGAATAGAATCCAATTCAAAAAGCTGGAAATAAAAAGTTGGGAAAAGTGACCACAAAGCTGTTTATGCTTATGACAGTGGAGGAGCTGCAACACTAAAGGACATTAAGCCATTCCCATCTGCCACAATTTCACTCTGTAGTTACACCACTGGTTTACGACAAACTGGAAGATTGGGATTGAAATGCCTCCATGGCAAATTGGCTAATTAGTGATTTGTAGAGCACGAGTTCCCCCAGTGGAACATGACCAGCTGGTCCCCTCAAGCCTTGATGTGGAGATGCCGGCGTTGGTTCCCCTCAAGCCTGTCAGGGAAGAGTACTAGCCACCCGGTACCTGGTGGGACTGACAAGGGACATCAGCTCCATACTACCTCATTGACCAAATGGGACTCTGGGGAGATGGTGGCTCAGTGGTAATGTCACTGGACCAGGAACCCCAGAGGACCAGGGTAATGTTCTGGGGGACACGGCAGCTGGTGGAATTTGAATTCTATTAATAAATCTGGAATTGAAAGCTCGGCTCAATAATGGTGACCATGATAACTACCGTTGATTTTTGTAAAAACCCATCTGGTTCACTAATGTCCTTTAGGGCAAGAAATCTGCTGTCCTTACCTATTGTGACACTTAACTGCCCTCTGAAATGGCTAAGCAAACCACTCAGTTCGAGGACAATTAGGGATGAGCAACAAATGCCAGTGAAGCCCACATCCCATAAAATAATTAAAATAAAGCCCCATTCCAGGGCAACTTGGGCAGGAATTACTACCTTGGATTGCCCACACTCCAGGTCGATGTGTTCTGATGAAGAGGTCATTGATGTGACACGTGAACTCTGTTTCTCTCTCCTCTGTCCCTGCCTGACCAGCTGTCTGTTTGCAGCATTTTTATTTTCTATATGAAGAAATATGGTGAGGTGTGATCTGGTTTGCCCAGGGTGGCTGGGGAAAGTGACTCAGATGTTCTCACGAACAAAGGGTGAGCTGTGATTGATTGGTTGGCTATGGCCCAGCAGACACCTCAGGCAATAAATTTCCTCCACAATAAAGACAAACACCTTGCCTTTTTTGGGAGCAAATATTTGTGCTGTGAAATAGCTTTGGCAGTCAAAACAATCAAAGGGCAGCCACAGATTACTCGAAAGTTCATTGCAGTGCAACTTGCTGTGAACCTTCAAAGTGTAGTCGAAACTATTCATTGAATAGTTTCCAATTTTCCACCCAGTGCTCATTGGCCCGTCCACAATAATGTCATTGTTATGCTAAGTTTAGCTCCAGCAGCTTTTAAATTCCTTTAGCTCCACGAAGATATTTATAAAAATCACATGCACATGAAATGTAGTTACCAACCCAGAACTTTCATTAATACAACGGAATGAATTGGGATTCTACTCCCACCCCTTTGATTATAAAAAAGGAACCTTTTGCACAATTTCCACTCACTTGGACTGAGGAGTTTTTGAGGAGGAATCTGTGGCTGTTGATGATGATGTAGACAGAAACTCCACTTGGGCTTTTTGGGATTGGTCGCACGATAACATTCCTGTTCAATATTCGGTTCCATTGACTGCCAGAACAGAACCTCCAGTGGGTGAACAGCGGGCAATCCAAGCAATGCCCTACATTTAACATCGCTGTCCTATTCCAATTTCACCCTCTTTGCCTGCACTCCCATGAAATATATAGATCGTGTATGTACTGAGAAAGGAGGTGTATGGATAGTGTATGTGCTGACAAATGGGATGGGGTTTTATAGCCTTGCTCGTCCCAAAACCATAAAATCCCACCTGAGGTCAATGGACCTTTCCATGGTCTGTTCCTCGCCTGCTCCGATTCCCGTGGCGGGCGGGGTGGTAAAATTCCAGCCATGGGGTACATGGATAGTGTATGTACTGACAAATGAGATGCAGCTTTCTGCACTTTGCAATCTTGGGAAACAATCTCAGCAACTTCCAACTGCCCTACCTGCTAACACTATACGTGCTCTCAATAGGCACAAGGGAGCCACTGATAGCTATGTGCACTGATAGTTCTGATGTGGAGATGCCGGCGTTGGACTGGGGTAGGCACTGTAAGATTTTAACAACACCAGGTTAAAGTCCAACAGGTTTATTTGGTAGCAAATGCCATTAGCTTTTGGAGCGCTGCTCCTTCGTCAGATGGAGTGGATATCTGCTCTCAAACAGGGCCAGAGACACAAACTCAAGTTACAGAATACTGATAAGAATGCGAATCTTTACAGCTGATCAAGTCTTAAAGATACAGACAATGTGAGTGGAGAGAGCATTAGGCACAGGTTAAAAAGATGTGTATTGTCTCCAGACAGGACAGCCAGTGAGATTCTGCAGGTCCAGGCAAGCTGTGGGGGTTACCGATAGTGTGACATGAACCCAAGATCCCGGTTGAGGCTGAACTCGTGTGCCGAACTTGGCTATCAGTTTCTGCTCAGCGACTCTGCACTGTCGTGTGTCGTGAAGGCTGCCTTGGAGGACGCTTACCCGAAGATCAGAGGCCGAATGCCCATGACTGCTGAAGTGCTCCCCCACAGGAAGAGAACAGTCTTGCCTGGTGATTGTCGAGCGGTGTTCATTCATCCGTTGTTGTAGCGTCTGCATGGTTTCCCCAATGTACCATGCCTCGGGACATCCTTTCTTGCAGCGTATCAGGTAGGCAACGTTGGCCGAGTTGCAAGAGTAGGTACCGTGTACCTGGTGGATGGTGTTCTCACGTGAGATGATGGCATCCGTGTTGATGATCCGGCACGTCTTGCAGAGGTTGCTGTAGCAGGGTTGTGTGGTGTCATGGTCACTGTTCTCCTGAAGGCTGGGTAGTTTGCTGCGGACAATGGTCTGTTTGAGGTTGTGCGGTTGTTTGAAGGCAAGAAGTAGGGGTGTGGGGATGGCCATGGCGAGATGTTTGTCTTCATCAATGACATGTTGAAGGCTCCGGAGGAGATGCCATAGCTTCTCCATTCCGGGGAAGTACTGGACAACGGAGCGGTGAAGCTACGGCATCTCCTCCGGAGCCTTCAACATGTCATTGATGAAGACGAACATCTCGCCATGGCTATCCCCACACCCCCACTTCTTGCCTTCAAACAACCGCACAACCTCAAACAGACCATTGTCCGCAGCAAACTACCCAGCCTTCAGGAGAACAGTGACCACGACACCACACAACCCTGCCACAGCAACCACTGCAAGACATGCCGGATCATTGACACGGATGCCATCATCTCACGTGAGAACACCATCTACCAGGTACACGGTACCTACTCTTGCAACTCGGCCAACGTTGTCTACCTGATACGCTGCAGGAAAGGATGTCCTGAGGCATGGTACATTGGTGAAACCATGCAGACGCTACGACAACGGACGAATGAGCACCGCTCGACAATCACCAGGCAAGACTGTTCTCTTCCTGTTGGGGAGCACTTCAGTGGTCACGGGCATTCGGCCTCTGATCTTCGGGTAAGCGTCCTCCAAGGCAGCCTTCACGACACACGACAGTGCAGAGTCGCTGAGCAGAAACTGATAGCCAAGTTCCGCACACATGAGGATGGCCTCAACTGGGATCTTGGGTTCATGTCACACTATTGGTAACCCCCACAGCTTGCCTGGACCTGCAGAATCTCACTGGCTGTCCTGTCTGGAGACAATACACATCTCTTTAACCTGTGCCTAATGCTCTCTCCACTCACATTGTCTGTATCATTGAGACTTGATTAGCTGTAAAGATTCGCATTCTAATCAGTATTCTGTAACTTGAGTTTGTGTCTCTGTATGCCTTATCCACTCCATCTGACGAAGGAGCAGCGCTCCGAAAGCTAATGGCATTTGAACATAGAACATAGATCAGTACAGCACAGAACAGGCCCTTCGGCCCACGATGTTGTGCCGAGCTTTATCTGAAACCAAGATCAAGCTATCCCACTCCCTATCATGCTGGTGTGCTCCATGTGCCTATCCAATAACCGCTTAAATGTTCCTCAAGTGTCCGACTCCACTATCACTGCAGGCAGTCCATTCCACACCCCAACCACTCTCTGCGTAAAGAACCTACCTCTGATATCCTTCCTATATCTCCCACCATGAACCCTATAGTTATGCCCCCTTGTAATAGCTCCATCCACCCGAGGAAATAGTCTTTGAACGTTCACTCTATCTATCCCCTTCATCATTTTATAAACCTCTATTAAGTCTCCCCGCAGCCTCCTCCGCTCCAGAGAGAACAGCCCTAGCTCCCTCAACCTTTCCTCATAAGACCTACCCTCCAAACCAGGCAGCATCCAGGTAAATCTCCTCTGCACTCTTTCCAGCGCTTCCACATCCTTCTTATAGTGAGGTGACCAGAACTGCACACAATATTCCAAATGTGGTCTCACCAAGGTCCTGTACAGTTGCAGCATAACCCCACGGCTCTTAAACTCCAACCCCCTGTTAATAAAAGCTAACACACTATAGGCCTTCTTCACAGCTCTATCCACTTGAGTGGCAACCTTTAGAGATCTGTGGATATGGACCCCAAGATCTCTCTGTTCCTCCACAGTCTTCAGAACCCTACCTTTGACCCTGTAATCCACATTTAAATTAGTCCTACCAAAACGAATCACCTCACATTTATCAGGGTTAAACTCCATTTGCCATTTTTCAGCCCAGCTTTGCATCCTATCTATGTCTCTTTGCAGCCTACAACAGCCCTCCACCTCATCCACTGCTCCACCAATCTTGCTACCAAATAAACCTGTTGGACTTTAACCTGGTGTTGTTAAAACTCTTACACTGACAGTTCTCCAGAAAGAGCACCCCCTCAATGCTACACCTGCTTGGCTGCAATCTCGACAGTATATAACTAACTGAAAAGTGACCTTTTCCTTCTCTTGCTGTTGTGTTTCTTCAAATTCCTCCATGACCTTGCTCTTCCCTACCTCTGTAATATCCTCCAGCCATACAACTCTCTCTGTGCTCCTCCAATTCTGGCCTCTTGTGCATCCCTGATTTCCTTCAGCTCATCATTGGCAGCCTTGCCTTCATCTGCCTGGACTCTTCAGCTCTGAAATTCCCTCTCTGAAGACCTCTTGCTCTCTCTCCTTCATCGAGGTGCTTCCAAAAACTTCCCACTCTTTGCACAGCTTCTTATGTGGCTTGTGTCAATTTTATTTTGGGAATTCTTCTGTGGAGAACCTCAGGATGTTTTGGGTACATCAATGGTGCGATATAATGCAATTTGCTGTTGTTGTTGTTACATTAGCAACATAGTCTAGAGAGGCTTCAGGCAAAGAGTCTGTTAAAAAAATAAACTCTCGGGGATTAGTTACATTGAAAGGTCTTAAAATATTTGCAAACTTGTCACCAGTTGAAATTCTGCATTTCCGATTCATTTTGACAAGATCTACAGCCTGGTAATCTGTATGTGAGATCAGTCGTATTGGGAGACTGCTGAGGGCCACAGCTGGATGTGGAGATAAGCGTTCTTGTTATCATTGGGGGCTTGCTTATTATGTTGCGCGTCTTGTCAAAAATGAACATGAAACACAAACTGAGAACTGAGGAAGAGGCTCCAGTCATGAAGGTTCGCAAAGCTGCTGTTTGTAACTGCAGAATTATTTTTCAACTCCCACTCCCCTTCCACCACCACCACCTCACACCCTCCCTCTGTGTAGGTTGGCTGAAGACATCAAGTTATAAAAATCACTGAACAATATCCATTAAGTGGGTATTGAATGTTTCTCTCACAGGGAGACTGGTGGAGGAGTATCATGAACAATGGCCTTTGATGCTGAGACCAGAGGAGAAATTGAGCAAGACTGAAGGAAAGTGAGTCCTTTTCAAAGTGACTGGCTCTTTAAGAATGACAATACTTTTATCCAGTCCCTCCTATTTCAAAGTCATGGAGCTGCTGTCCTGCGATCATTTTCCCCATCCTTCACCACGCCAGGGCACTGGCGTCAACTGCAGTGTGCTTGATTGGTGAAAAACTAAACCTTCCTGGACTGTCTCGCCTAGCAACGTGATGAGTGGTGACTTTGCCCATGAGCTATGGAGCTATTAATACTTTGATGAGAACAGACATATACTTATAGATTTAACTTCACTGCTACAACACACCCTGATGTGTATACTTGTGTGTGTTTGTCTGTTTGTGTATGTCTTTGCTCATCAGTGTTTGTGTGTGTGTGTATATATGTGTGTGTGTGCATGCATGCACATTTAAGGGGCGTCTGGACAAATACACAAATAGGATGGGAATTGAGGGACATGGTCCCCGGAAGAGTAGAGGGTTTCAGTTCAGTCGGGCAGCATGGTCAGTGCAGGCTTGGAGGGCCGAAGGGCTTGTTCCTGTGCTGTAATTTTCTTTGTTCTTTGTTCTATGAGTATCTGAGTGCACGTGCACGCAGATGTGTACATGTATGGCAGGAATCTCAGCCTCCAGGCAGTCCAGATGCCAGGCTGATGGGAGGGGTGGTGTGTCCGTAAAATTGGCAGTCCCAGTCCCGCTACACTTTCCACAGTGGTGTGTGAGGCCTTGGACCCATGGGTCAAGTGAGGCCATTAAGTGGCCCGCCGATGGTCACTTAATGGCCTCTTCCCACTGCAACTTGGATTTTTACCCATAATGCATGGAGGTCCGTGCCAATTGTCCACTTGACGAACTGGTGGCTGGGCATGAGGGGGGGTGCGGGGAGGTGCCTCTTTTCTGCCCCCTATGTCAATGTCTTAGCAATTGTATCCTGTGACAATTACCTTGTTAGGCCAATTGAACTGCTAAGGACAGGTAATGAGCATCAGATCCAGAGTATAAATAGAGACAGCTGCAACAGTTGGGTGTGGGGAATCATAAGGTGGTTGTAGTTCTGTTGAGATGTTTGAAAAGTAAACTTACTAAAGATAAACCACTGTTGCTGGGTCAAAATCCTGGAATTCCCTTTCTAACAGCACAGTGGGTGTACCTACACATCAGGGACTGCAGCAGTTCAAGAAGAGAGCTCACCACCACCTTCTGAAGAACAATTAGGGATGGGGGATAAATACTGGTCTAAGCCACATCCTGTAAATAGGTTTTAAAAATGACAACGTTCTGTATTGTTCCTCCACCATATCCTATTATTGAACTTAACACCCTGTGCCCATCTGAGACCTCCTCCAACAAAGTAATTCACCTGTCACCCCCTCCCTCTTGACAATTCTGGCCTCGCCAATCCCTTTGTCATATCCTGCCAGTCTGAGCCCAGCGAGACCCCGGTCTCAAGTCACAGTTTGGACCCCAGTGCTGATTGCCCTCCTCACGGACTGTTGCAGTATTGGCTGTGGCCAGTGCTTCTGGTGGTGCTTCAGGAAAAAGCAGGTCTCTCTCTCTCTCTCTATCAGATGGCTTGTATCAAGCCAATTAATTGTCCAAAGGAGATGTTGTCCCCAGTGTAAAATGCAGCCCTGTGAATACGTGTGTGTGAGCTTATGAATGTGTTCATGCACATTTTTTGAATTCATTCGCGGAACATGGGCATTGCTGGCTGGCCAGCATTTATTGCCCATCCCTAGTTGCCCGAGGACAGTTGAGAGTCAACAACATTGCTATGGCTCTGGAATTAGATGTAGGCCAGAGCAGTGCAAGAACGGCAGATTTTCTTCCCTAAAGGACATTAGTGAACCAGTTGGATTTTTCCAACAATCGACAATGGCGTCATGGTCATCAGTAGATTCTTAATTCCAGATATTTTTTATTAAATTCAAATTTCACCTGCTGCCATGGTGGGATTTGAACATAACTGAGTGGTAACACCCTTGCTTATGAGTCAGCTGGTTCAAGTCCCATGTCCAGGGATTCTGATCTGTACACTTTACCTGCTGTCTTTCCTACATTACAACACTTCACAAGTACTTCATTGACTGTGAAGTGTGTTGGAATGTTCTGAGGTTGTGATACGTGCTATATAAATGCAAGTTCTTTCTCTACATGCCTGTGTGGATGTCTGTTTGTATATGTATGTGTTTGCACGTATGTATCCACAGTACAAAGAGTATGAGTCACTTGTACCTCAGCATGTAATCCTATCAGCAATCATGGGAGGAAGGATTTTTGGAGAATTGGTGCAGGTTTATTGTTGACATTGAGACTAAGCTACTGTCTGCTCTGCATCACTGGGGAGCTAACAAATCATGATCTGCTTTTAGTCACCAAGGCTGTCAGAACTGAAGCCACAGTCAGTCTAAGCAAAAGCTGAGCCAGGGAGTCAAGGGCACCGACAGTGAACTTCACAAATTAGCAACTGAAGTCATAAATGAGAAGCATCCAGGCTTCCCGTGCTCTGTGTCATGTTGAATAAAGATGAGCTTCAAAGATTCAGAAATATGCTGCGTAAGGTGGGAAAGAAAATACTCACAGAAACCTTTCTTTTGTCTCCATTTTCAAAGTAAAAGGCATTTGTTATCCCAACGTAGTGTTAGTTTCCACATGTACACTGGTGTCACCTAGCTTTACCTCAATCCCTCACCTCTCTCGTTTTCTCCACTGTTATAAATATTCAGACTGCTTATCTAACATCCAGTATTGAATGAGCAGAAATGTCCTCCAATTAAACATTGGGAAGAGTGAAGCCTATGGAAGGTTAAAGAGAATGGGGTGCTGGGCAGCGGGGGGGGGGGGGGGGGGGGGGGATCCGGGTTCGATTCCCGGCTTGGGTCACTGTCTGCGTGGAGTTTGCATGTTCTGCCCGTGTCTGCATGGGTTTCCTGCGAATGCTCCGGTTTCCTCCCACAGTCTGAAAGACGTGCTGGTTAGGTGTATTGGCCAAACTAAATTCTCCTTCAGTGTACCCAAACAGGTGCCAGAGTGTGGTGACTAGGGGATTTTCACAGTAACTTCATTGCAGTGTTAATGTGAGGCTACTTGTGATACTAATAAATAAACATAACTTGCTCGATGGACCAAACGGCCCACTCCTGCGGACATTTTATTTTATGTGCATGTTGGTATTGGGGTGGGTGGGGGGGTTGATTCTCTGGCCCACCCACACCCAGGTGCAAGTCATATTATAGCCAGAGAATTGTGAGAGGGGGCCCAAATGCAATTTATGCCGGGAAAATCCCTCTTCCCCACCCTCCCTCCCATGGCGACGTATTCTGCTTCACGCCCAGCAAGGGTGTAGACCAGATTAGCATATTAAATCAGCATTTAAATATGCTATACTGGATTTTAACTGCATTCACCTGGTTCCCTAAACGCACCGAACTGCTGGCACAATGGGAAGCCAGCAGGAATCACTACTGCTCTCCACAAATGAAGAATGTCTGCAACTTTGGTATCACATATCTCCCCAAGTCAAACATGAGGCCACAGACCTGCACTGAAGCCAGCTGCCTATTTCTACCTGTGTAACATTGCCCAACCTCTCCCTGACCCAGCTCATCCGCTGCTGAAATCCTATTCCTTGTCTTTGTTCCCTCTACACTTGCCTATTCCAATGCACTCCTGGCTGCCCTCCCTCCTTCTACCATCTGTAAACTTCAGGTCATCCAGAACTCTGTCGCCAAAGTCCCAACTCAGGCCAAATCCTGTTCCTGAAGATCTCCATTGGTTTATTCCGGTTCAGCAACACCGTGATTTTAAACTTCTCATCCTTGTTTTCAAATTCTTACATGGCCTCGCCCCTCTGTAATCTCCTTCAGTTCTACAGCTATAGTATAAGTGTCTGGTGTGTACAATGTGCGACTGAGTGAGGTGAGAAGGCACATGACCCAGAGGGGTGTTGGCCAGAGAGGTGTGAAGATCTAGACATGGAGATTACTCCTTGCCTGTACTCTTTAATGTATATGTGTACATAGTTACAAGTAAGTAGAGACTTGCTGTTGACATATAGAGGACTATGAGGACTTCCTTAACAGTCACGTTCTGTAACCAACACTACTACAACAACACTCCAAGATCTCCAAACTCCTCTAGTGTCCAAATGTTTCAGGTGACAGGTTCCTATTGTTTGTGCAAATCATAGCGTAATGTGATCATACTAACTGGTTATTACTATAGGACAGAACTGATTGGAGACTGTGCCCTGCAGTCTCTGTCTCAATGAAGAGGGTCCAAAGAGCTACATTTAAAATTTTTTTCAAGTTTCCAGGCTACGTAGGTCTTTATTTCCAACCACAAATGAAAGTCTATGGGGTGAATTTTCTCATTCCGTCTGCCGAAGGAATTGTTCTGGGTGGGATGGAAAATTTAACGGACCTCTGAAAAGTCCGTTGACCTTGGTCGGGAATTTCCAGTGATGGGATGGGCAGGACCAGAAAATCCTGTCCCTCACTGAATGTTAAGTACACAACTGAATTTGAGAATTTCCTTTGATTTTTCATCTTCTTCTTCCTTTTCCTCTTGACTGGAGGGGCCTATGTGCCTGGTGTCAGTACAAAGCCTGGAACTCAATTTCCAAGCAGCAGGGAAATGAAGCAGAATAAGTGCTGTGATCAAAAGCATGTATTAAATCACAAATCATTCCCAGAAAATAATGTCAGATCATGTAACAAAAATCTGTTCTTGGAGCTTGGGAATGACCGAGAAACTGAAGCCGCAAAGTCAAATTTTCTCGGCCTGAAATCACGCCAGGGAACTTCAGGTTGCCAATTTTGGTCATGATGCTTGAGATTTGGATGCATTGCCTCCAACCTTTTCATTCAATCAAAACAGTCCTTTCTTTCCCTTTTAGTATTCACATAGCAAATAAGGAACTCACCAAGACTCCTTATGCAGCACCTTCCAAACCCATGACCATTACCATCTAGAAGGACAAGGGCAGCAGATACCTGGGAACGCCACCACCTGCAAGTTCCCCTTCAAACCACTCACCACCCTGATTTGGAAATATATCGCAATTGCTTCATTGTCATAGGGTCAAAATCCTGGAACTCCCTCCCCAATTGCACTGTGGGTATATCTATACCACATGGATTGCAGTGATTCAAGAAGGCAGCTCACCATCACCTTGCTTAGGGGCAAGTAGGGATGGGCAATAAATGCTGAAGTGCCTTCATCCGTTGAATGAAATTTTAATAAGTGTTTGAAGGAAATTTTGAAAACAATGGGCTGAATTTTCCAGCCACACCCGCCGGCGGGATCATTAGATCCTGCCGAGGGTGACTCCTCGAAGTCGGTTCCCTGGTGGTGTGGCCGGTGATGCGCGATTAATTCACTCGGGAGGCTGGATCGTACCCGGGAAATAAAGGCTTTTATTAGCAACAAGAATGGAGCATACTGCTTAACAATACAATCCCAGACTAAAGGGTCACGAGGAAGTGCAGTGACCTTTATACTCCTATAGGAAGGCGGAGCCAACCGGAGTGTACCACAGAACAATACCAACAGGTGGAACACCCCAACCCTAACCCCAACAGTAACAAGAGTAACATATGTACAAGTACCCATAGTGATAACCATCTATGGTTCAGTACCCATAGTGGTAACCATCTATGGTTCACCACAGCCGGTGAGCAGTGCAAATGGTCATTCACTTCTGCAGGACCCAAAGTCCTGCCGGTGGCCAATGGTAAGTCACCTCCACCAGTGGGGAACCCACCGCTTGTAGGGCAGGGTTGGGGCGGGGACAAGGGTGGCTGGAACGACGGAAAGACCCAGCCAATATTTTTGTGATGTACCTATGCTCTATTAGTCAACTCTACAAAGGATAAATCCTTAATTCCTGCATATTCTGGGACAATCCTGAAGAGTTGGTAACTTTCAGGGGATGTATTTCTATCGTTAACTATCCCATAAATGTCGCTTACTTTTCTCTTGTAAACACATGTAGTGCTGTTATGTAGGTTGACGTTCCATTCTCATTTTGACACGAGTACAGAATGATACCCACAGCACTGAGGGATTAACCATTATCACTATTTGTTGAAAAATAATTTGCACTGGATATCAGGAGACAACATCATATCCACAGCTATATTGGGACCACATTAAAATGTCTGGCAGTACATCAGGGTTAATAGGAACTCGGCATTAATGGAAACATTCATTTAAAAGGAACATTTACTTGGGGCTGATTCACGCCCCATGCATTCCACTGTGTTTAAAGCAAACAATCAGCTAAGATCACATATGAACGATAATATTGAGCCTTTTTCACAAGAGCAGAATGATCCTTTCCAAGGTACCAATATGTAATGGATACATTGTGCCATTGTTTTAAAGTGAGGTACAACTGGAACTGGCAAGGTACTGAAATGTTTTCATTTTACTATACGGTCCCATGTAATATTCTCCCTTTTCAGTTTCAGCTTCCACTCCCTTCCTCTCTTGAAGGAACTGCCTCAAATTATGGCCACCAATCTCCAGGATGGTCTTGGCGTCACCGGAAAATACAGATTAACCTCCAGAACAATGCATCTTTCTCCATCTCAGCTTATCGGTATATCCTTCTATTCTCTACCCAAAAATGGCAACATAATATTTGCTTTCAAGTGTACTCAATGCTCTCAATTTAAATCTGACATCAATAGTTCTAATTTAGAATGAATTTGACATAAAATCTGACAGTGTATTCAAAGTTATCGTGTGATTCACAACTATTGTTTGCACTCAAAGCTATATCCATGCACACTCAAAGCTATATCCATGCACACTCAAAGCTATCCATGCACACTCAAAGCTATATCCATGCACACTCAAAGCTATATCCATGCACACTCAAAGCTATCCATGCACACTCAAAGCTATCCATGCACACTCAAAGCTATCCATGCACACTCAAAGCTATCCATGCACACTCAAAGCTATCCAGCGCACTCAAAGCTATCCAGCGCACTCAAAGCTATCCAGCGCGCTCAAAGCTATCCAGCACACTCAAAGCTATCCAGCGCACTCAAAGCTATCCAGTGCGCTCAAAGCTATCCAGCGCGCTCAAAGCTATCCAGCGTGCTCAAAGCTATCCATGCACACTCAAAGCTATCAAGCGCGCTCAAAGCTATCCATGCACACTCAAAGCTATCCAGCGCGCTCAAAGCTATCCAGCGCGCTCAAAGCTATCCATGCACACTCAAAGCTATCCAGCGCGCTCAAAGCTATCCATGCACGCTCAAAGCTATCCATGCACACTCAAAGCTATCCAGCGCGCTCAAAGCTATCCAGCGCGCTCAAAGCTATCCAGCGCGCTCAAAGCTATCCATGCACACTCAAAGCTATCCAGCGCGCTCAAAGCTATCCAGCGCGCTCAAAGCTATCCAGCGCGCTCAAAGCTATCCAGCGCGCTCAAAGCTATCAAGCGCGCTCAAAGCTATCCAGCGCGCTCAAAGCTATCCAGCGCACTCAAAGCTATCCAGCGCACTCAAAGCTATCCAGCGCGCTCAAAGCTATCCATGCACGCTCAAAGCTATCCAGCGCACTCAAAGTGCACTCAAAACCTTTCAGCACGCTCAAAGCTCCTTCATGTCTTCATCCAGTCTTTTCTTAAATACATCTGTGTTGTTCGCCTCACTCCTTGTGGAACAGAGTTTTACATTCTTATCACTCTATGGGTAAAGAACTTTCTCTTGAATACTATACTGGATTTATTAGTGACTACCCCCTTAAAATTTTGGCCTTGCCCCATCTATTCTTTGAGTACTCAAAGTTATCGCGTGACTCAAAACTATATCCATGCACTCTCAAAGCCATATCCATGTGTGCTCAAAGCCATATCCATGTGTGCTCAAAGCTAGATCCATGTGTGCTCAAAGATATGTCCATGCACGCTCAAAGATATATCCACGTGTGCTCAAAGCTATATCCGTGCACGCTCAAAGATATATCCACACGTGCTCAAAGATATATCCACACACGCTCAAAGATATATCCACACACGCTCAAAGATATATCCACACGTGCTCAAAGATATATCCACACGTGCTCAAAGATATATCCACACACGCTCAAAGATATATCCACACGTGCTCAAAGATATATCCACACGTGCTCAAAGATATATCCACGCGTGCTCAAAGCTATATCCGTGCACGCTCAAAGATATATCCACACGTGCTCAAAGATATATCCACACACGCTCAAAGATATATCCACACGTGCTCAAAGATATATCCACACGTGCTCAAAGATATATCCACACGTGCTCAAAGATATATCCACACGTGCTCAAAGATATATCCACATACGCTCAAAGATATATCCACGCGTGCTCAAAGCTATATCTGTGCACGCTCAAAGATATATCCACATGAGCTCAAAGATATATCCACACACGCTCAAAGATATATCCACACGTGCTCAAAGATATATCCACACACGCTCAAAGATATATCCACGCGTGCTCAAAGCTATATCCGTGCACGCTCAAAGATATATCCACATGAGCTCAAAGATATATCCACACACGCTCAAAGATATATCCACACGTGCTCAAAGATATATCCACACGTGCTCAAAGATATATCCACACACGCTCAAAGATATATCCACATACGCTCAAAGATATACCCGTGCACGCTCAAAGATATATCCATGCACGCTCAAAGATATATCCGTGCACGGTCAAAGCTATATCCGTGCATGCTCAAAGATATATCCGTGCACGCTCAAAGTGCTGTTACGGCTTTGCAATGCACCACTTTGCTTATCAATTACACACAGTGAATAGAAGAAAAAGATTTGCTGCATGATCTGGTTTCCTAAGTTGTCCCACATGATAGCTTTCTGGTAAAAGGTGTCTCTTAAAGATTTGTTGATGAAGTCACCAAAATGTTCATGGAAGGAATGGTCAAATCTTTTCTTGCTCAGCTGAGGAAAGGTCCCACTCAATTCTTGAAAGGTTGCCAAAGTGAAAAGACAAGTTAAGGCCACTGTGACCAAGTGTGCCGCACTTACATTTTATTACACGGGATTCTGCAATTACAACTAGTGTTTTTGGAGATTTGTACTCTTCCAATCGACCTGTCTTTGTCTGAAGACAGTAAATTAATTGCCTCTCTCCTCATCAAGGTGTAAACACCTGAGGTTATACTGCTGTACGAGAACATCAGGTACGCAAACCTCCCTCTCTTAGCCCACAGTGCCAGCTGCAAAGTATTAATTAATTCCTGCTCTTCCTCCCGCAAGACTTTCTCTTAATTAATTGCACGATAATTGGAATTTTGAAAGCTTCACTTCACAAAGATGTTTAAAGATAATGAGAAGGTATTGCAAATTTGGGAAGGGTGGTTAGGAAACCAGGGAAACTAGGCAAATAGCCCTTAAATAAGGTCCTTATTTAATTTACTGTAATTATATGAGATGGGATTGCGGTGCAGATCATCCATTGTCAAACTCGTGACAACAGCTGCAGTGAATTTTTGCCAGTATGAATCAGCATGAGACAAAACAGGAAATCCTTGTCATGCTAATACAGCTGTCCTTACGCTATTCTTCTAAGAATTCCCCTTATAAATCCACTCTTGCTTCATAAAAGGTTTACAAAGAATTACATAGAATTTACAGTGCAAGAACAGGCCATTCAGCCCAGCTGGTCTGTGCCAGTATTTACACTCTGTGCAAACCTCCTGTCACTCTATCGATATTCTATTCCTTTCTTTCTCATATATTCATTTAGTGTTCCATTAAAAGCATCCATATCTTGCAACACCTCCTGGTAACTGCACAAAAACATGGGCTGAACAAACATTGTCCCGGACACGACTGGCCTCCTGCAGTTGAATAGCATGGTTCCACTCATGTCCAGGTTTGCATGGGAAGAAAAATAGTTACTCCAAAACTGTGAATGGGGGAATGAGTTGCCTGTGGGATCTTACCCCAATTTGACCTCAGAGCAAGAGGGAAAAAGGGGGTTGAAAATAAGATGAGAAACTGATATATGTAGGTTGTGGTGCGTGCTGCCCCTTTAGGAGTGCGGGTCTTGTGACCCTGGGGTCAGTCTAGGATTGACTGTGGATCAGTACACACCTTCAATAAAGAGCTCCCACTGTTCAGTCTTAAAGGCCTACTCATGGTCCTTCTCACACTCTGCACCATGATAACCATACATAATAGAAACTTTAAAGGGATAAGTACAGGGGTGTGCTTTTCGTTTGTCTGCCAGGCATTAAGAGAGGGTCTGTGGATCAGTTAAAGACTGTTCGTTTCCACTCATAAGAACATAAGAAATAGGAGCAGGAGTTGGCCATCTAGCACCTTGAGCCTGCCCCGCCATTCAATAAGATCATGGCTGATCTGAAGTGGATCAGTTCCACTTACCCGCCTGATCCCCATAACCCCTGATTCCCTGACTGATCAGGAATCCATCTATCCGTCATTTAAATATATTCAACGAGGTAGCCTCCACCACTTCAGTGGGCAGAGAATTCCAGAGATTCACCACCTTCTGAGAGAAGAAGTTCCTCCTCAACTCTGTCCTAAACTGACCCCCCTTTATTTTGAGGCTGTGCCCTCTAGTTCTAGCTTCCTTTCTAAGTGGAAAGAATCTCTCCACCTCTACCCTATCCAGCCCCTTCATTATCTTATAGGTCTCTATAAGATCCCCCCTCAGCCTTCTAAATTCCAACGAGTACAAACCCAATCTGCTCAGTCTCTCCTCATAATCAACACCCCTCATCTCTGGTATCAACCTGCTGAACCTTCTCTGCACTCCCTCCAATATATCCTTCCGCAAATAAGGGGACCAATACTGCACACAGTATTCCAGCTGCGGCCTCACCAATGCCCTGTACAGATGCAGCAAGACATCTCTGCTTTTTTATTCTATCCCCCTTGCGATGTAGGCCAACATCCCATTTGCCTTCTTGATCACCTGTTGCACCTGCAGACTGGGTTTTTGCGTCTCCTGCACAAGGACCCCCAGGTCCCTTTGCACGTAGCATGTCGTAATTATTTTCCATTTAGATAATAATCCAATTTACTATTATTTCCTCCAAAGTGAATAACCTCACATTTGTCAACGTTATACTCCATCTGCCAGATCCTCGCCCACTCACTCAGCCTGTCCAAATCTCTCTGCAGACCTTCTACACCCTCCACATGATTCACGTTTCCACTTATCTTTGTGTCGTCTGCAAACTTTGTTACCCTACACTCAGTCTCCTCCTCCAGATCGTCTATATAAATGGTAAATAGTAGAAGCCCCAGTACTGATCCCTGCGGCACGCCACTAGTTACCATCTGCCAACCAGAAAAGCACCCATTTATTCTGACTCTCTGCTTCCTGTCGGATAGCCAATCCCCAATCCACGCTAACATCCTACCCCCAACTCCGTGTGACCCAATCTTCTTCAGCAACCTTTTGTGAGGCACCTTATCAAACGCCTTTTGGAAATCCAAAAACACCGCATCCACCGGTTCCCCTCCGTCAACCGCACTAGTCACATCTTCATAAAAATCCAACAAGTTCGTCAAGCACGGCTTTCCTCTCATGAATCCATGCTGCGTCTGCTTAATCGAACCATTCTTATCCAGATGGCCCGCTCTTTCTTCTTTAATGATGGATTCCAGCATTTTCCCAACTACAGACGTTAAGCTAACCGGCTTGTAGTTACCCGCCTTTTGTCTATTTCCTTTTTTAAATAGTGGCGTAACATTAGCCGTTTTCCAATCCGCTGGCACTACCCAAGAATCCAACTAATTTTGATAAATAACCACTAACGCATCCGCTATTACCTCTGACATTTCTTTCAGTATCCTGGGATGCATTCCATCCAGGCCCGGGGACTTGTCCACCTTCAGTCCCGTTAGTCTACCAAGCACTGCCTCCCTGGTAACATTAATTGTATTGAGTACCTCTCCTCCTACCAACCCTCTATCGTTAATATTCGGTAAACTATTATGATAGGTGGCTGTTTCACAGCACCAGCCCTTTCTTTTCCACTGTAATTTGGCCAGGAAGACAGGTTTGAAAATCAGGTTCATAATTTTGAATTTCCACTGAGTTTTTATTCATTTATTGGTCACAAGTAGGCTTACATTAACACTACAATGAAGTTACTGTGAGAATCCCCTAGTCACCACATTTCGGCGTTTGTTCAGGTACACCGAGGGGGAATTTAGCATGTCCAATGCACCTAACCAGCATGTCTTTTGGAGTGCGGGAGGATACCAGAGCACCCGGAGGAAACCCACGCAGAAACGGGGAGAACGTGCAGACTCCGCACAGACAGTGACCCAAGCCAGGAATCGAACCCGGGTCCCTGGCGCTGTGAGGCAGCAGTGCTAACCACTGTGCCACGTGCCACTAAGTATTTATTTATTTTTAAAATATTATTTGATGGGATGTGTGTGTCACTGTCACGGCCAGCATTGTTACCATCCCTAATTGCCCTTGAACTGAGTGACTTTTCAGAAGAACAGTTCAGAGGACAGTTCATGGGTAGAATTCTCCCATCAGGGACTAAACCCATTGGCGATGGCGGAGATGAGGAGTGTTTCCCATTGCAGAGGCTGGTGAGAAAGGACGCCATGGCTGGGATTCTCCCAAAAAAAACTAACTGCCCAATGTGCAGGAAAACAGGAGATTTTCCCAAACATTTTTGGGTGTACTTAGTGGAGCGAATCTCCAGTACTCTGTGCCCAATTCATGCTGGTAAGTGGGTGTGGTGGGCCTCATCCTGCTGGAGAGGCTGGCTGCATAGTGCTGTGCAGGCCATCGTGCATGCGCCAATTTGGCAGTGGGGAGATTGGCCCAAACGCACTGGCCCCCCCCCCCCCCCCCCCCGAACGCCGGCCTCCCATTCGCTGGCCTTCCTGACCCCCGCCCTGCTAGATTGCTGGCCTGCTGGACCCCTCCCCCCAGGCCAGTCCTGATCTTCCTACCCCCACCCCCGCAGCCAGCCCCGATCTCACCCTCCCCATGGTCAGCCCCGACAACCCCACTCCCCATTTGCCAACTCTCTCTCCCACCGATCCTACTGCAGAGTGGCAGCGGTCCCCCCACCACTGATCACCCTCTCAGTAAGCCCCGTCCCTCAGTAGGTCCTGTCCCCAAATGTCCTGCCCTGTTTGGCCCCACCCCTTGGCACAGTCTAATGCCTAGTGACCAGTGCCAGGGTGACCAGTGGGTAGTGCCAAGGAGCACCTCCGATGACCCTGACCTCCCAGGGGGCCTCAATGGCTTCTGTCCCCACCAGCGGGGTGAGCACGCCTGGTCCCCGTTGATGGGGAGCAGTTGTAAACCCCACTGGTGGGATCCTCTCCCGGCAGGGTGGGAGACACCAGCAGGCTGGGAGGATACCATCCTGGGCCTGCTAATAATATGGAAATTAAGATTTCCATATGGTAATCCGCCCCGCTCCAATTTCTGGCGTGGGGCTGATTACACAAAAAAGAAGGGCCTTGGAGACTCCCAATTGGCTGGATGTTGGTCGCAAATCCCACTAAAGGCCCTCGCTGATGTCTCCTGGCCTGCTGTGCTACTCAAGCAGTGCAGCGGACTGCGAGAATCCCAATCTATATCTTCCTGCCCCAACATCATCAATTATGCATCTGGGCATTCAGATATCAGATATCTGGGACCAGTATTCAGAAATGGAGTGGTTCAATTGCATGTGTCCTATTGGAGTGCGGGAGGATACCGGAGCACCCGGTACCATATCAAAAAGGCACCCAATATCACTAACCCGCTGCTGAAGAAAAAAGATGGATCTCCCAGAACACTCTGAAACTGGAAAATGGACCTCCTCACTGATACTGAGGCCTAAGTGACGCTCCCCCTACCCATCAGTGTGGTGTTACAGGGTCCAGGGTTGGGGTGGCCTTCATCCCAAACTTCGGAGGTAGCCCCAAGCATTCTCCAGGTAAGTCTTGACCTCTCAATACCACAGTATTCTAGATGGTTTCTCGACAGGCTTGTTTCTCCACTGGCATTGTGGAGAATCGGATGTGAGGTGTAAATTCTGGTTGGGCCTTCATTCATTTCACGCCAGTCACCAGTGTTTCCTGATCCAATATGGCAGGCATCAGCAGAAGATCCTGCGAGAAATTCATGGTGGGGTAAAACCAATTTTTGGGTCTCCCACCAAATTCTCCCCCTGCCCACCATTGATCCCGCCGGTTGGGGCATGAGAGAATTCTCAGTCACAGGCTGAGTGAGGATGGCAGACTTCCTTCCCTAAAGAACATTGGTGAACTAGATGGACTTTTACAATAATCGATGATAGTTTCATGATCGCCATTACTGACGCTAGCTTTTTCCTTATCAACTGAATTTAAATTCCACTAGCTGTTGTGGTGGGATTTGAACCCGTGTTCCCAAAGCAATAACCTGGGTTACTAGTCCAGTGACACTTCCACTACACCACTGTTATAGGTACGATTTCTCTGCACTATTTCTCAGGCCTTCAACTGCCAAACATCCCTACCTGCAAATTTTGACATCAAAATGTTTGCATTCCAAAGACTTCATGTGAAGTCACTTGACATCATTTGCCCTCAAAAGCAATCACTTAGCTATCAACTGACATTGCATGTAACATAAATGACATCAATGTCACCAATTGCCCCAAACCAGAGAATTCACACATACGCGATTAGCAACATCACGTAGCATTCAGGGACCAAAAACGATCAGAGATTATTTTCCATATTTGAGAACTTCCATAACTCCAAACATCCTAAAACTGAGCTAAATAATGACTCAGTTTTAACATAAGTTTTAACAAACTAGTTTATGTTTTTCTTCATAACTTAGAGCACAGCACAACCTTGCTAGATCCTCATGCCATCCACGCCCTCCAAAGATTGGGGCAATTTTTATCCCACCTTACCCCTCCCCAGGCAAATTTTCCCCTCCATCACACCCTCCCCCCCGCCCCCCCCACCCCAAAGCAATTTTCTTAAGTTTAAAGTTTATTTATTAGTGTCACATTAACACTGCAATGAAGTTACTGTGAAAGAAGTTACTCTGGCACCTGTTCGGTACACTGAGGGGGAATTTTGCAAGGCCAATGTACCTAACCAGCGCGTCTTTCAGATTGTGGGAGGAAATATTGGCAGGTTATGCATCAGGTCTCAGATAGGACTTCAATGTGTATTAACTCCAGCTCAACACTGGGAAGAGTGAATTCATTGGCCCTCAGTGTAGACTCTGCTCCTCAGCACTGATTCCAATGCCTTGCCCTACCGCTGTCTCAATCCAATCCAGACATTTTTTTATTCTTTCATAAGACCATAAGAAGAAATAGGAACAAGGGTAGGCTATTCTGCCCCTCGGGCCTGCTCCGCCATTCAATAGGATCATGGCTTATCCGACATTCCTCATGTCCATTTTCCTGCCCTTTCCCCATAACCCTTGATTCTCTTATTGATCAAAAATCTATCTATCTCAATAGAACCATACAATCTCTGCACTGCAGAAAATGGCCATTCGGCCCATTGAGTCTTCACCAACCCTCCAAAAGAGCATCCCACCCATGTTCTCCCGTTCGCCCTATCCCCATAACCCCACACATTTATCGCGCATTCGTGGGATGTGAGCATCACTGACAAGGCCAGCATTTGTTGCCCATCTCTAATTGCCCTTGAACTGAGTGGCTTGCTAGGCTATTTCAGAGGGCAGTTAAAAGTCAATCACATTGCTGTGGGTCTGGAGTCACATGTAGGCCAGACCAGGTAAGGATGGCAGATTTCCTTCCCTAAAAAGGCATTACTGAGTGAGTTTATTTTAAATTCAGCAATGATTGATGATAGTTTAATGGTTGCCATTACTGAGACTAGCTTTCAATTCCAAATTGAATTTAAATTCCACCAGCTGCTGTGGTGGGATTCGAATCCACATTCCAAGAGAATTAACCTAGGCCACTGGATTATAAGCCCAGTGACATTACCACTACGCCACCAGCTCCTTGAGTTTACAGCCTTGACATAGGCCAGAATCCTCCAGATGACCCGTTGCCAGCAAGAACGGAGAATTTGGTGCTCAGTCAAATCTCCATTCACTGCGGCGAGACTGGAGAATCCCAGCCTTGAGTGAGGTTGGAGAATTCCGGCCGTTATGTTTAATCCTGAGATGAATTTGTGACCCCCACCCTCTCCCATCACCAAGAATGCTCACTTAAACCGAGCAATATTCCATGCTCAATCCACACATACCTTCGCCACTGGAATACTCATACATCCCTTAATTTGTTCTTCCGCAGGATGTGGATTCGTGGAAGCTTTCTCGTCCTTTGTCACAACACCATGAGTTCACGTCAATGAAAGACAGGGGTTGCTCAAACATTTTTAAAGAATAAATCTTTCAGTGGATTCAGGATGAGCAGGGGGTGATCGCACATTTGATGTGATCGACCCCCGCACCCCACTTCATGAAGTCGAACCACCCCTTGACCCCATCCATACTAATGCCCCTCCACCACACCCACAACCATCCCAAAAAACTACCAGAAAATAAAGAATCATGGGTGCACAAAGAATTATCAATTCAAAAAGCACTTCAGTATCTTTCACTCCCAAGCAGATACTCTGGTCATTTATCTCATTGTGGGAGCTTGCTGTGCATACATGGGTCACTGATTTTCCTACATTGCAATATTGACTGTATTGCTAAAGTGCTTCATTGGCTGTAAAATACTATGCGATGGCTCAACATGGTAAAATACACTATGCAAATGAAAGCTTTTTCTTCAGACTGTCTCATTGTGTAACTTAGTCTTGAATTATTCATCTGAAAAGACACTACTTGGCAGCAAGATGGACAACTTGACCAGTGTCTCCACAGCTGCAACCCAGCACCAAGCAGTGCCACCAGAAAAGAAAACTAGACAGCAAAGTCACTTGGCTGGATCAGGTTGCTGCCTGAACCCCTCAACTCTGTTGCTGTCTCTGACATTTCCGTAATTCCACAATTTCAGACACATTAATGACTCCTAGAGGTCCAGTGATGCAGTGGGTAATGTCAGAGCCAGAAACTTTGGGTTCAAGTCCCACCCTAGGACTTGATGGCCACGGAAGATGTGATCATATTTGTGGCCAAACAGATTACTTAATCGACCTGTAAATCTTTCCAACGCATCCCAGCGGCAGGTGGTAAGAGCAGGAGAGTTTCCTGGTCAGTCATGTGATGGAAGGGAAATTGGCACCTTTGCTATCACTATCCACAATCCAGACTACAACATGTGTGTAAAATTCCATCGCCATTTGGACTCCTTTCGGGGTCCAGTTGGCCGGATGGTTGCTGTGGATCTGATTTAGCACTAATAGCACAGGGTTCAATCCCTGTTTCAACTGGGGTGGATTTGGGACTTGCTCCATGCCATACCCATGATGGAGGTTGGGGGTGGCTATGGACCTGCCTTTGGCAGAGAACTGATAAGGTGGTTGGGCAGCTTCCACAGTGTCTCCCCTCACCCTCTCAGATGGCTAACCCATGAACAAGCTACAGCTAGGCTCTATGAAGGGAATGTTTGAGTGTGCCTGATTATATGTACATGCAGTCCCTGCACTGCACTCAGGTGAGAGACTGAACAGCTCTGACATTCTGTAATTACACTGTGTGCCTGGGGAGCAAATTTTAATAAAACTATACAACTTTTTGCTGCCATTGTTTAAATAAAATCTACCCAGTGACTTTGAGTCACACACCGCACAATCGAAAATGCAATCATTGTGGTTTTGAGTGATTTACTTTCTGAACTCACTACTCAATTAGTTGACAAATGGTATAATGCCTTTCACCTCATTACAAACTGGCAGCCATCTTAAATTGTTTCATTTCTTTTGGCCTTGGCACTTTCTCACTTTGTAGTATCTTTAATGAAGGCTGTCATGGAAACGCCATAGTGTTGACTCTCATATAGCAGAAGGTTGTAGCCAAGGAATAACAATTGAGGATATAGTGACCTGGAATGAACTTGCAATTCACTTCAAGATAGATAAGGGTTCATATAGCCTTGGTACCTATCTGATTTCAATGTCTTATGATGTAACATTGCTCATCTAAGGCTCTGCCTCAGCCTAGTTGTTGCAGAAACCCTCATCCATGTCTATGCTAGCTTCAGAGTCAGATATTCCAATGCTCTCCTTTCTGAATTCTCTTGCACCCTCCTTACCCTGCTGCCCATATTCTGAGTAGCGCTCGCATTATCATTCCAGTGCTCACTAACTTGCATTGATCCCTAGGTCTGATAATGCCTCGATTTTTAAATCATCATTTTATCTTCAAGTCCCTCCATGGCCTCACCACCCAACCTCCCTCCCCATCTTATTTGTGTTATACCCTCCAGCCCTACAGTCTCTCAAATATCTCCAATTTCTCCAATTCTGCTCTCCAGCACATCCCCAATTTTTACTGCTTCACATTTAACTGCCATTTAGGCCCTGATTCCCTTTCTAAACCTCTCTGCCTCCCACTCTTCCTTGAAGATGCATAATGTAAGATTAGGGCAGCATGGTGACACTGTTGCCTCACAGCACTCGGGACACGGGTTCAATTCCAGCCTTGGGTCATGGGGTCTGTGTGGAGTTTGCACATTCTCCAGTTTCCTCCCACAGTCCAAAGATGTGGAGGCGAGGTGGATTGGCCATTGTAATTATGTGGGGATAAGGCGGAGGGGAGGGCCTGAGTGGGATGTACTTTCGGAGGACCAGTGTAGGCTGGGTGGGCCGGATGGCCTCTTTCTGCACTGTAGGGATTCTATGGGGATACAAACTGACAATGTTTTCCATTACCCCTGAACAATGGAAATTTTGTTTTTATTTATTTGTTCCTGGGATGCGGGTGTCTCTGGCTAGGCTCGCATTTATTGCCCATCCTAATTTCTCTTTAGAAGGTGGTGGTGAGCTGCCTCCTCGAGTGCTGTGAGGGAGGGAGTTCCAGGATTTTGACTCAGTGACAGTGAAGGAACGAATGGCGATATATTTCCAAGTCAGGCTGGAAATGAGCCTCAGGAGTGAAGAGATGTAGGACAGGCTGCTGATTAGCTATCAATTTTTTATACCATTCGATATCTTACCTCATGCTGAGTGTTGACAACAGCAAGAATTGTGATCATGGGGAAGCATTGTGACCATTGGCAGCTTTCAAGCTCACTTAATCTGACTTATCTTCAGTGTGGTAACTGTCTGCATTGTTATAAATGAGCCAAAAAATTGGAATTAAAGAACTGACTTTCCTAATAAATTATTTCTTTTCAGGATGTAGACAATGCTGGTAAATAGGCCATATTTATTGCCTATCGCTTGTCTTTGTGTGAATGTGGTGGTGATTTTCCAACATGCCAACAGTCTATTTCCACTTGTGAATGTTTTGAACTCACCTACATATTTTAAACTAAATTCCCTAACAGTCAGACTTATTGAACACTTATTGATGAAGACACTCAAAAGGGTAACAGGACAGAATCAGAATATGTGGGGTACAGACGGGCTGTTAGTGTGCATATAAACATGCGTTAGGAGTGGGCCATTCGGCCCTTTGACCTTGCTCAGGCATTCAAGAAGATCACAGCTGATCTAACTGTAAGCGCAATTCCACATCCTGGCTACCCTCCCCCCCATCACACCCCTCCCCAACCCCTCTCCCTTCCCTGGCACCCTGATAACCTTTTACCTTCTTGTTTCTCAAGAATCTACCCACCTCTGCTGTGAAAATATTCAAAGACTTCCACTGCCTTTTGAGAAAGGGAGTTTCAACAACTCATGACCCTTGGAGAATATTTCTTCTCATATCTGTGTTAAATGGATGACCCCTTATTTTTAAACGGTGACCCCTAGTTCTAGATTCTTCCACCAGAGGAAACATCATCTCCACATCCACCCTGTCAAGACCTCTCAGGGTTTTATGGGGCGAATTTTCCCGTTCCGCCCGCCACGGCAATCATAGCAGGCAAGGGGCGGACCATGGAAAGGTCCGTTGACCTCGGGGGGATTTTTTGATTTCGATTTTTCACTTTGTGAGCGCAGCCGGAAAATCCTGCCCTGGATGTTTCAATCAAGTCACCTCTTACTCTTCTAAACTCGAGTGGATACAAGCCCAGCCTCTCCAACTTTTTCTCATAAGACAACCCTCTCATTGCAGGTATTATTCTGGTAAACCTTCTGTAAATTGCTTCCAATGCACTGACATATTTTCTGAAATAAGAAGACTAATACTGTACACACTACTCCAGATGTGGTCTCACCAATGCCCTGTATATCTCAAGTATAACCTCCCAACTTTTATATTCAATCTCCCTCGCAATAAATGATAACATTCTATTAGTTTTCCTAATTACTTGCTGCACCTGCAAACTAACCTCATGTGATTCATGCACTAGGACACCCAGATCCCTCTGTACTCAGAGCTCTGCAATCTCTCACCATTTAGATAATGTGCTTCTCTTTTATTTTTCCTGCCAAAATGGACAATTTCACATTTTCCCACATTATACTCAATTTGCCAGATCTTTGCCCACTCACTTAATCTATCTATGGCGCCTTGCAGCCTCCTTATGCCCGCTTCATAAATTACTTTCCTACCCATCTTTGCATTCTCAACAAATTGAGCAACCATGCCTTCTGTCCCTTCATCCAAGCCATTTATGTAAACTGTAAAATGTTGTAGTCACAGAGCCCTGATCTCTGTGGCACACCATTCATTATATCCCACCAACCAGAAATATACTCATTTATGCCTACTCTCTGTTTCTTGTTAGCTAGTCAATCTTCTGTCCATAGCAACATATTAGTCCCTATACCATGTGTTTTATTTTCCACAACAACCTCTCATGTGGCACCTCATCAAATGGTTTCTGGAAATCCAAGAACAGTACATTCACTGGTTCCCTTTTATCCACAGTACATGTGACTCCTTCAATGAAGTCCAAAAAATTGGTTCAACATGATTTGCCTTTCTCAAAACCATGTTGCCTCTGCCTGATTACCTTGAATTTTTCTAAGTACCCTGCTTTAATAGCTGTAATAAAACCTTCTCACGTGTTCCCTATGTCAGATATTAGGCTCGCTGGCCCTTCGTTTTCTGCTTTCTGTTCCCTCCCTTTTTGAATAAAGAAATTATATTTGCTGTATTCCAATCTAATGCCACTTTCCTGAATCCAAGGAATTCTGGAAAATTAAAACCAATGCATCATCTCACCAGCCACTTCTTTTAAGACCCTAGGATGAAGTCCATCAGGACACAGCGCACAGCTCCAACAATTCACTCAAGCCACTTACCAGGTGATTGTAATTTTCCTAAGTTTCTCCTTCCCTCCATTTCCTGATTCACAGCCCAATCCCTATTTCTGGGATGTTGCTTGTATCCTCCATAGTGAAGACCAATGCAAAATATCTGTTCAATGCAACTGCTATCTTCTTATTTTCCATTATTAATTCCGCAGACTTACTTTCTATAGGACCAACACTCGCTTTGTTCATTTGTTTTCAATTTAAGTACAATAATTCGTACTATCCATTTTTATATTTCTATCTAGCTTTCTCTCATTCTCTCATGCTTTCCTCCTTGTTAATCTTTTGGTCATTCTTTGCTGTTTTTTATATTCTATCCAGTCTTCTGACCTACCAACCATCCTTGCACAATTTTATGCTTTTTCTTTAAGTTTGATACTGTCTTCCTCCCCTTGAATTTTTTCTTTCTTATTGGATTGTATCTATTCTGTGCATTGCGAAATATCCCCTTAAAAACTGCCACTAAATGGACTTATCCCTTAACCTCATTCACCAGGGGTTAGCAAACTCTGCTTTCGTTCCCACATAATTGCCCTTTTTTAAGTTTAAAATCCTAGTCTTGTACCCACTCCTCTCTCCCTCAAACTGAATATAAAATTCAATCATATTGTGATCACTGCTACCCAGGGCTGCCCTCACTATGAAGTTATCAATTAATCCTATCTCATTGCACAATATCAGGTCTAGTATAACTGGCCCCTGAACGTACTGTTCTAAGGAACTATCCTGAAAACATTCTATGAACTCCTCATATAATCCACAGCTAATTCAACTGAACAATCTTTCACAAAATCATAGAATCCCAATAGTGCAGAGGAGGCCATTTGGCCCATCGAGTCTGCACCAACCACAATCCCACCCAGGCCCTATTCCCGTAACTCCACACATTTATCCTGCTAATCCCCTGACACTAAGGTCAATTTAACATGGCCAATCAACCTAACCCACACATCTTTGGACTGTGGGAGAAAACTGGAGCACCCGGAGGAAACCTACGCAAACACGGGGAGAATGTGCAAACTTCACACAAACAGTGACCCAAGCCGGGAATCGGACCTGGGTCCCTGGCACTATGAGGCAGCAGTGTTAACCCTGTGCCGCCATGCCGCCCACTGTCAGAAACATGACACAAAGGGGATCGGGGACATTCCAGATCTAGGAGAGAGGTGATTTTTAGGTTCGAACTTTGGCCAAGTCAGGACAACTCAGCAGACTGTTAAAAATGGTGGGTGGGATGTGGATGCTGAAGCTCCGCCCAGATTTCTATCAGATCCCATTTTTGCCAGGAAAGGGCCAGGCATGAATTGCACAGGCAGGAATCATGTATATGCAGGGGTTATTTGAAATTAGTGCTGAATTCAAACAGGCCTCATTTCTGTTGTTCAGAAGCCAGGAGTATGAGAACCACATTTTAATGGAGGAGGCACAAATGTTGTGAAAGGTGGATTTAAGGTTTAAGTGTCATGATGTGAAGTAATTTAAATCCCCAACCCGTTAAAATTGAAATAACCCAGTCTGCAGCTTTCGCTGAGTGTAAAAAAAACTCACTGCTGGAATGCATTGATGGACAGGATATCTGATATAGCTTAGAGAAACAAATAACCATCTATCTACATTTCCCAACATTTGTTATTATAGGTGAGTCAATTTTGAATGCTTGACTGAGTTTCAAAAGCCCAGAAACATTTATCAGAGCACAGGGTAGTACAGTCATTATGATTGATAGTTTCAAGAGATTATTAAAAGATTAGCCATTTATGTGATTAGTGAAATATATGTTTGTTTCTGTAACAGATTGATGACTTGAGGGGATTTATATTTCTGAATGGGTTTAATGAATGAAAGTTTTTCACTAACAAGTGTGTTTATGAGTGAAACCTCTATTAGTTTGTTGAAAGTTTTTTTTCATTTCCACATGGCTCTTGGGATCTGTGGATACTGGATGAATAGACATGGAGGGTACATGGAAGCCTTGGGTTATGAGGGGGCACAAAGGATATGAGTGGGCATGGGATGTGAGAGGCCATGAAAGTATTAAGAAATGAGAGGCATCAGGAGTATGAGGAGAATATGAAAGGACATGGGGGTATGAAGATCATGGAGGGGATGAGGGGAGGTGTTCGGAAGGCAGGGCTGGGAATGCTTTTAAAGGTAAGTTTTAGCTGGATTAATAGCAGTTGGGACTAGGAAGAGAGAGTGTGTACAGCTCTCACCTCTGCCAGAAGCAGGAAAACCATACAACGGAGTAAGGTGCACGCATGCCAGCTCCAGATGAACTAAAGGACAATATCTTCTTGAAATTAGGGAATGGAAAATAAACTCCAGGAATAATGAAGTAAAAAAGATCAAAGAGGAACTGCCTCTGGAGCAGGATACTGCTTATGGAAGTTAAAATCAGACATGGGAAGAGAAGGGTTGATGTGGTTGGTTACAAACCAGCCAGATATCTGAAGCAATCATAAGGTTTGATGTCCTTATTTCCTGTGTTTGAAGCAATAGTAATGTTACCATAGGCAATGACTGGTGGTGATTTAACCTGAGGGTCACCACGCCTCAAGCAAGGTTGTGAACTCTTTTCCGCAGAAGGCTGTGGAGGCCAGATCATTGAGTGTCTTTAAGACAGAGATAGATAGGTTCTTGATTAATAAGGGATCAGGGGTTATGGGGAAAAGGCAGGAGAATGGGGATGAGAAAAATATCAACCATAATTGAATGACAGAGCAGACACGATGGGTCGAGTGGCCTAATTCTGCTCCTATGTCTTATGGTGAATGCAGGGCCTTCATTCCTCAGCTGGAATGGGAATTGAACCCACATTATTGGTGCTGCTTTGCATCATGAACCAGGCATCCAGTGAATCAACCCATGGATCCATTTTGCAATTCAAGGCTAAGGAAGCCTGAAAGGAGAGATGGAAAATCTGGCGCTGGATTCATTGTTAAAAGTGGAGCAAAGGCTTTGTTTGAAAGGATAGTTGGAAAACATGGAGTGGCTTCCTAATGCAAACAGTTGATGGAAAGCATTGTTTGAAAGAAGATTTTAAAGGGTGTCTTTTTGGGATGCAGTTTGGAAACTCATGTGACAATCACCTGGGGGGATTGCGAGAGGAATCCACGGAAGATTGGTTGAGTGGCAGTGGCCATGTGGTTTCAGAGTGGGTGTTATTTTTGAAAATTGTATATCTTTGTGAAGCTAAAGGGGGGGGGGGGCGGTGGTGGTTAAAGGAGTATTGTATCACAATCAAGCTTTCCATATTTAATAACTTTGTTATAACTAATCAGCGGTCCGGTGATTCTGTTCCTCCAAATTTTCTTCAGAAAACAGTAAAAAGTTATGATCTTTTAAGCCAGGGTTCCATTCTGGAATCTCCCTGTCCATTAGTAACACCAGCTGTTGGGAAGTCTATGATCCCTTTCTAGCTGTGAACAGTGAGGAGTTAAACACAGAGGCAAAGTCAGATTTATTTTCAAAGGAAAAAAACTGCAAGGACTTTATCTGAGGCTAAGAGATTGGGAGGACAGTTAGAAATGGTCTGGTTTAACTTGAGTAAGATCACGCAGGGCTCTGTGGAAGCATGACGTATTCTTTATTTAACGTTATTACACAAAGGTAAGTTGCACTGATTACATTACGTGACTGCAATCATAATTACTGTTCTGTCTGCTCACCTTACTGTGAAATAAAGATTCATATCAGGGCACAGCTCATCAAGCGTTTATTTTGTTTCCCTTTGAGGAAATTGAAAGAATGCATGTACAGAAGTCATGAGCACACAGTTCAGTTCACCGGGCCTGCCACTGTTATACCCCAAGCTATGCTGCTGTTCATGTAGATATCGGGCAACCTAATAGCTGAAACAATATGATACTCAAGAGTTTACAATAAAGACTGATCTCACGTGAATCAGTAGAAGTATGTATGACCCACTCTAATGTATAAAGTGCAGGTTTGTAGTCTTTCAGCAGAGTGAAATGCGAGTGCATGTACCCTTTCATTTGTTGCTGGGGATTATCAATGTGAATTTTATTGTTTGTGTTCACATAAGCAAGACAAACTTTAGCAAATGTAACAACTTGCAAGAAATTCTAGCTCTCTTTAAACCTGGGTCTGTCTTGAGATTTGAATATTGCTCTCATAGCTCCTCATATAATCTCGACAACATCAAAGGAAAACACCTGTCGTTTGACAGATAATCTCTTTCTTACCTCCAGTCTCAAACAGTTTTTCTTATCTCTCTTCACCTTATTAATGATCACGATAAACATTTCTCTCTTCAGTTGGCTCAACCTTTGTGTATTCTCTCTGCGTGAAAATTAAGACTCACCACATTATCTCTTGTTGCAGTTCATCCAGTCCCATAAATTATCAATGGTAAAACTCCTGATTTCTCCCCTCTGCGTGTCTTTAAAGTAGCAATACCACCTAATCTCCTTATCTTCCTTCATTTTGTCTTGTCCTCGGTGGTGTTTTGCACAGCAGGTCCTAGCCCTTGATCTGAGAAAGGTGAATTCGGAGAGCAGGCATTGAAACAGAGAATACATGAGTGGCTGGACATTGCAGAGGAAAGAAGGGAACTATCAGACAGAAGACAATCAGAGAGAGAATGAGAAAGAAGGGGGAATGTGAGGTGAAAATGTGAAACAATTACATGGGGCAATTTTGAGCCTGTGTTTGCCATCCAGGTAAATGGTAACATGGGTCCAAAATCCCAAGAGAGTCAGGAAACGAGATTCTTGCCAGGGAGATCTCATTCCCGGAATACCCCCGCCTCTCACTGGTTTCATAACGAGGTTCCCATGCTTTATATATTTAAATATCATTAAAGGGCTTCCCAAACACATGATGTCCTCCCTCACTGAGTATTCATACTTGCCGACATGATGTCGTCTTTAAAGATGATGCCCTGTCTATGTACAGCCACCCTTGCCAGCTTTATCAGGCTGCACGCCGCCAGAATGATGGCGCCAACTCTGCTCCCAAATTCTTTGTGCACAGAATTGAGATAAATCTGCTCAGAAAACTCAGCTATGCATTTGGGGAGATACATGTCGGTTTTGGCCTGACACTGCCAACTTTTGGTAAAATTCTTCCTATAATCACCAAGAATAGCGAGCAGGAGCAACCTTATACCAAGTGACCAAATGGCTGGTTGATCTAGTATTTGATTATTCCCTCATTGCTGTTTGTGAGAGCTTGCTGTGCCCAAACCAGCCACTGAGCTTTCCCCAAATCACAACAGTAACTTCACTTCAAATGAACTCCATGGGTTGTAAGGCACTTTGGGATGTCCTGAGTATGAGAAAAGTATGATATATACGCAAGTCTCTCCTTTCTGTTTACAGTCCGTGGGACTGTACAAAAACTGCCCTATTTGGCTCAACCATTCACTGGATGAAACCATTCAGTTTTCAGCGAGCTGTCATTCCTTCTGCTCAACTTTTTAATGGACATTAGGATTCAGGATTCTTAATACAAAAAGGAGAAAAAAAACTGCACATGTGCAGGAAAAAAAGGAATTGTTCTGCTGAAAGAATTCTCTATAATAAGGACTGATTTTCAGCTTACCCGTATTAATAATTAGAGGGTAGCTGTCTTTTAAGATGTCAATACAACCCACAGGCTGTACCTCTGACTGGCGGATAGGTGTGATCTTCCAGTAGTAATTGTACCTCTGTTCTTCACAACCATGACAGCCTTTCTGCGGAGATCATCTTATGCTTTCACCCACAGAAAGACACCACTTTGAGTTATACAATTTGTTCTTTCTCCATTTGTATAACGAATGCCAAACATTAATTCTATGCTCTAGGTTTGTCATTTTTGCTATTACGGGCTTTGTTGACTGCCACACAGAAACAAGTCACAAAGAGATCTAAAAGAAGGATCGTCCTGTTCGACTGCAAAGTGGGAATGAAAGCTTTCTTTGTTAAGGCTCCATTATGCAGCATTTTTCATGAAAGTTTGGGCTGATGATTCTCTATCATATATTTTTCAGCCATTATCTTTAAGAATAATTTCAGGGAATAGGAAAAGGTGTCGCTTGATTAGAAAATAGAGGGCTTGCATTTGTATAGTGTCGTTCATGACCTCAAGAGACCCAAAATACTTTTCAACCAATGAAATACTATTTGCAGTGCAGTCACTGTTGTAATTTGAAAAACGTGATCAGTAACAATGAGTTCCTGCAGACTGCAGTGTGGTAATAATCAGATAATCTTTATTTTGTGATTCTGGTCTATAACAGTCATCAACAGCCTCAGCTGAAGTTCCAGTGCCCTTCCCCTCTTCCGTCACTCGCAGAATCCAACAGAAATTTTCCATTACTCAAAGGAAAGGTGATAAAGGTGCCAAGCACTGCTTTGGAGAGTGAGAAGGAGGCAGCACCTCTACACCCAGTTCGGAAACTGGACTTTCAGTAATCCAGCGTGGGAATCAAGAATTATTGGCCTATAGGAATGGAGGAACAGGAGTAAGTCATCCAGCACCTCGAGCCTGTTCTGCCATTGAATTAGCCAAGGCTTTGTTTTTTTATCCTTTCATTGGACGTGACCATCACTGGCTAGGCCAGTATTTGTTGCCCATCCCTAGTTGCCCTTGGTGGTGAGCCACTTTCTTGATTCTTTCTTTGGCGGTTTGGTACAAAAGATGTCTTGCTAGGCCACGTCAGGGGGCAGTAAACCACATTGCTCTGGGTCTGGAGTCATATGTAGGCCAGACCAGGTAAGGACAGCGGATTTCCTTCCCTAAAAGACATTAATGAGCTCCTGAGAAATTTTGCGACAATCATTGATAGTTTCATGGTCACCATCAGCGAGACTAGTTTTCAATTCCAGATTTTTTGATGAATTAATTGAATTTAAATTCAACCAGCTGCCATGGTTATTAATGCCAGTTACATTATGTGACTGTCTCCTTGGCACCTTGCCAACTGAGTGTAAACCTAACACTGGAAATGACAGTGAACATTTATAATGAACGGCAGTTTGAAATCTACCCACTGTCTGGTGTTTATTCTGTGTTTCTTAACCAGAAGATATAGAAAAACTGCAGTTCCAACATAGCTATTCTTCCCTGGCTAAATCTATTTAACTATAAGAACACAAACGAGTTTGCCTGTGATAAGGTTTAGGGTTTATGATCCATGAAGCAGGGGTTGTTACAAAAGTGGAGTGACATGAGATGAATTGTGTCTGATAGCCAATAGGAGTGAATTTGGGCCAACTCCACAAAGAGGAAGGAGGAGGAATGGGAAACTGGGGGATACAAGTTGAGAAATTGTAATTCTTGTTGGCACAGTGTTACCATGGCTTCTGGGGTTATGACTCTTCTAGACACAGTTCAACATTACTTCAAAGACAAAAGAGAGGGATATCATCTGTGCTGACAACACCAAGGTTTCCTGGGATCTTGTGAGATGAGAAACTTCTATGTTGTCTTCCCTGCTTGTTGCAAAGTATATGCAAAATCTTGCTTAATAAATTCTACTTGATTCATTCATACCAATTATTTGCACCTTGTAGGTCAAGGACCCTAATGTTTGAAATTAAAAATTCAGATCTTAGAGATTGCTTAGGAAGCATTTTAAAGCTCAAAACCCAAAAGTTTACACTCCTTTTGCACAAACTGACATCCAGGATGAACAGAAGCGATTCCTCCCGTACAGCAAGGCTTCCCTACTTTCCTCCATGCCCTGTGAACAAACCTACACTCATGCAAGATCACTGAGCCTTGGCACCCTGAAACATTGCCAACTCATCCAGTGATCACTGACTTCTTTATGTTTGCTGACTCCCCTGGCTGTCACCACCCCAAACGCTCACGTGTGCCCACCCCCCGCAAAAAGGTTTGGATGATCACCCACCATGATCACTGAACTGCCTGACATTCATATTGCTCTCTGATTGCCCCATCCTACCTCACATAGCCACCGTGGCACTAGAAGCCAGATTGTACCCACCCTTCCCTCTTTGCAACCTCTATCGGAGCAGCAGGATAGCTACCTGTGGCCTCAGCCACAGTGTTCTCCTGGCAAACACACCGCCTTCCGGGTGAAGGCATGTGGAAAACAGAACATGCATGCATTTGAGAACTCCTCTCCTTCCCAAGCCCTGGCTTGGCTTGGAAGATTGGAGTCCATGTTACACAAGCAGACTGAATGAGAGACATATGTCAAAGAGCTGAGACAGAGAGAGAAAATTGATAGACAGACAAAGACAGAAAGTGTAAAAAATCAGAGACAAAGGTGTCCATACAATGGGGAAATGTGTGATATTCTAGGTCAGGTTTGTTATACTCCTGATAGCCTGTTGGAAAAGGAAGAAACCAAAGACAGGCTTTATTTAGTGTAGATTTATTTACAGAGTCTGACATCGCAAGTATAGAACATAGAACATAGAACAGTACAGCACAGAACAGGCCCTTCGGCCCACGATGTTGTGCCGAGCTTTGTCTGAAACCCAGATCAAGCTATTTCCTCCCTATCATCCCGAAGTACTCCATGTGCCTATCCAATAGCTTCTTAAATGTTCCTAAAGTTTCTGACTCCACTATCCCTGCAGGCAGTCCATTCCACACCCCAAACACTCTCTGAGTAAAAAACCTACCTCGGACATCCTTCCTATATCTCCCACCATGAACCCTATAGTTATGCCCCCTAGTTACCGCTCCATTCACCCGAGGAAATAGTCTTTGAACGTTCACTCTATCTATCCCCCTCATCATCTTATAAACCTCTATCAAGTCTCCTCTCAACCTCCTCCGCTCCAAAGAGAAAAGCCCAAGTTCCCTCAACCTTTCCTCATAAGACCTACCCTCCAAACCAGGCAGCATCCTGGTAAATCTCCTTTGCACTCTTTCCAGTGTCTCCACATCCTTCTTGTAGTGAGGTGACCAGAACTGCACACAATATTCCAAATGTGGTCTCACCAAGGTCCTGTACAGTTGCAGCATAACCTCACGGCTCTTAAACTCAAACCCTCTGTTAAATGTACGCCAACACACTATAGGCCTTCTTCACGGTTCTATCCACTTGAGTGGCAACCTTCAGAGATCTATGGATATGAACCCCAAGATCTCTCTGTTCCTCCACATTCTTCAGAACCCTACCTTTGACCCTGTAATCCACATTTAAATTTGTCCTACCAAAACGAATCACCTCGCATTCGTCAGGGTTACAAAGAACAAGAACAAAGAACAATACAGCACAGGTACAGGCCCTTCGGCCCTCCAAGCCCGCGCCGCTCCCTGGTCCAAACTAGACTATTCTTTTGTATCCCTCCATTCCCACTCCGTTCATATGGCTGTCTAGATAAGTCTTAAACGGTCCCAGTGTGTCCGCCTCCACCACCTTGCCTGGCAGCGCATTCCAGGCCCCCACCACCCTCTGTGTAAAATATGTCCTTCTGATATCTGTGTTAAACCTCCCCCCCTTCACCTTGAACCTATGACCCCTCGTGAACGTCACCACCGACCTGGGGAAAAGCTTCCCACCGTTCATCCTATCTATGCCTTTCATAATTTTATATACCTCTATTAAGTCTCCCCTCATCCTCCATCTTTCCAGGGAGAACAACCCCAGTTTACCCAATCTCTCCTCATAACTAAGCCCCTCCATACTAGGCAACATCCTGGTAAACCTCCTCTGTACTCTCTCCAAAGCTTCCACGTCCTTCTGGTAGTGTGGCGACCAGAACTGGACGCAGTATTCCAAATGCGGCTGAACCAACGTTCTATACATCTGCAACATCAGACCCCAACTTTTATACTCTATGCCCCGTCCTATAAAGGCAAGCATGCCATATGCCTTCTTCACCACCTTCTCCACCTGTGACGTCACCTTCAAGGATCTGTGGACTTGCACACCCAGGTCCCTCTGCGTATCTACACCCTTTATGGTTCTGCTATTTATCGTATAGCTCCTCCCTACATTATTTCTACCAAAATGCATCACTTCGCATTGATCAGGATTGAACTCCATCTGCCATTTCTTTGCCCAAATTTCCAGCCTATCTATATCCTTCTGTAGCCTCTGACAATGCTCCTCACTATCTGCAAGTCCTGCCAATTTTGTGTCGTCCGCAAACTTACTGATCACCCCAGTTACACCTTCTTCCAGATCATTTATATAAATCACAAACAGCAGAGGTCCCAATACAGAGCCCTGCGGAACACCACTAGTCACAGGCCTCCAGCCGGAAAAAGACCCTTCCACTACCACCCTCTGTCTCCTGTGACCAAGCCAGTTCTCCACCCATCTAGCCACCTCCCCCTTTATCCCATGAGATCCAACCTTTTTCACCAGCCTACCATGAGGGACTTTGTCAAACGCTTTACTAAAGTCCATATAGACGACATCCACGGCCTTTCCCTCGTCAACCATTCTGGTCACTTCTTTAAAAACTCCACCAGGTTAGTGAGGCATGACCTCCCTCTCACAAAACCATGCTGACTATCGTTAATGAGTTTATTCCTTTCTAAATGCGCATACATCCTATCTCTAAGAATCTTCTCCAACAACTTCCCCACCACGGACGTCAAGCTCACCGGCCTATAATTACCCGGGTTATCCTTCCTACCCTTCTTAAATAACGGGACCACATTAGCTATCCTCCAATCCTCTGGGACCTCACCTGCGTCCAGTGACGAGACAAAGATTTGCGTCAGAGGCCCAGCGATTTCATCTCTCGTCTCCCTGAGCAGCCTTGGATAAATTCCATCAGGCCCTGGGGATTTGTCAGTCTTTATATTCTCTAACAAACCTAACACTTCCTCCTTTGTAATGGAGATTTTCTCCAACGGTTCAACACTCCCCTCCGAGACACTCCCAGTCAACACATCCCTCTCCTTTGTGAATACCGACGCAAAGTATTCATTTAGGATCTCCCTTACTTCTTTGGGCTCCAAGCATAATTCCCCACTTTTGTCCCTGAGAGGTCCGATTTTTTCCCTAACAACCCTTTTGTTCCTAACGTATGAATAAAATGCCTTGGGATTCTCCTTAATCCTGTCTGCCAAGAACATTTCGTGACCCCTGTTTGCTCTTCTAATTCCCCGTTTGAGTTCTTTCCTACTTTCTTTGTACTCCTCCAGAGCTCCCTCCGTTTTTAGCTGCCTGGACCTAACAGACGCCTCTCTTTTCTTTTTGACCATTCCCTCAATTTCCCTGGTTATCCACGGTTCTCGAATCCTACCCTTCCTATCCTTCTTTTTTACAGGCACATACCTGTCCTGTAGGTTAAACTCCATTTGCCATTTTTCAGCCCAGCTCTGCATCCTATCTATGTCTCTTTGCAGCCTACAACAGCCCTCCACCTCATCCACTACTCCACCAATCTTGGTGTCATCAGCAAATTTACTGATCCACCCTTCAGCCCCCTCCTCCAAGTCATTTATAAAAATTACAAATAGCAGAGGACCAAGCACTGATCCCTGTGGCACCCCGCTGGTAACCGGTTTCCAGTCCGAAAATTTTCCATCCACCACCACCCTCTGTCTTCTGTTAGATAGCCAGTTACCTATCCAATCGGCCAAACTTCCCTCTATCCCACACATCCTTACTTTCCTCATAAGCCGACCGTGGGGGACTTTATCAAACGCCTTACTAAAATCCATGTATATGACATCAACTGCACTACCTTCATCTACATACTTAGTTACCTCCTCAAAAAATTCTATCAAATTTGTGAGGCAAGACTTGCCCTTCACAAATCTGTGCTGACTATCCCGGATTAAGCTGCATCTTTGTAAATGGTCGTAAATCCTATCCCTAAGGACCTTTTCCATCAACTTACCGACCACCGAAGTAAGACTAACCGGCCTATAATTACCAGGGTCATTTTTATTCCCTTTCTTAAACAGAGGAACCACATTCGCCAGTCTCCAGTCCTCTGGCACCACCCCCGTGGACAGTGAGGACGCAAAGATCAAAGCCAAAGGCTATGCTATCTCATCCCTTGCCTCCCAAAGAATCCTAGGATATATTTCATCAGGCCCAGGGGACTTATCAACCTTCAGTTTATTCAAAATTGCTAGTACATCTTCCCTCCGAACATCTACTTCCTCCAGCCTATCAGCCTGTGACACCCTCTCTTCCTCAACAACATGGCCCCTCTCCTTGGTGAACACCGAAGAAAAGTATTCATCCATCACCTCTCCTATCTCTTCTGACTCCATGCACAAATTCCTACTGCCGTCCTTGACCGGCCCCAGCCTCACCCTGGTCATTCTTTTATTCCTCACATAAGAGTAAAAAGCCTTGGGGTTTTCCTTGATCCGACCCGCCAAGGACTTCTCATGCCCCCTCCTAGCTCTCCTAAGCCCCTTTTTCAGCTCATTTCTTGCTAACTTGTAACCCTCCATCGAGCCAACTGAACCTTGTTTTCTCAACCTAACATACGCTTCCTTCTTCCTCTTGACAAGACATTCCACCTCTTTTGTGAACCATGGTTCCCTCACTCGGCCATTTCCTCTCTGCCTGGCAGGGACATACCTATCAAGGACACGCAGTATTTGTTCCTTGAAAAAGTTCCACTTATCATTAGTGCCTTCGCCTGACAATTTTTGTTCCCATCCTATGCTTCCTAATTCCCGCCTGATTGCATCATAATTACCTCTCCCCCAATTGTAAACTATGCCCTGCCGAATGGCCCTCTCCCTCTCCATTGCAATAACAAAAGACACCGAATTGTGGTCACTATCTCCAAAGTGCTCTCCCACAACCAAATCTAACACTTGGCCCGGCTCATTTCCCAGTACCAAATCCAATGTGGCCCCACCTCTTGTCGGCTTATCCACATATTGTGTCAGGAACCCCTCCTGCACACACTGCACAAAAACTGCCCCATCCGAACTATTCGACCTATAAAGGTTCCAATCAATATTTGGAAGGTTAAAGTCTCCCATGACATCTACCCTGTGACCTCCACACCTATCCATAATCTGCTTAGCAATTTCTTGCTCCACATCTCTATTACTATTTGGGGGCCTATAGTAAACTCCTAACAACGTGACCGCTCCTTTCCTATTCCTAACCTCAGCCCATATTACCACTGTAGGCAGATCCCCTTCGAAATGCCTTTCTGCAGCCGTTACACTCTCCTTGATTAACAGTGCCACTCCTCCACCTCTTTTACCAGCTGGACATTAATGAACCAGGTGGGATTTTACAACAATGGACAATTGTTTCATGGTCATCATTAAACTTTCAATTCCAGATTTCTATTGAATTCAAATTGCACCATCTGCCATGATGGGATTTGAACCCGGGTTTCCACAGCATTCCCCACATCTCTGCATTACTAGTCCAGTGACAATACCACTATGTCACCACCTCACCACTGAAGTACATACCTCCTCACAACTCTGTCAGTAAGTTTCTCTTTATATAGTTTAAGTAACCATCCAGTCAATGCCTTCCACCTGTCTATAATTAACAGCACAGTGGCACAGTGGTTAGCACTGCTGCCTCACAGGTCCAGGGACCTTGGTTCAATTCCCGGCTTGGGTCACTGTCTGCGTGGAGTATGCACATTCTCCCTGTATCTGTGTGGGTTTCCTCCAGGTGCTCCGATTTCCTTCCACAGTCCAAAGATGTGCAGATTAGGTTGATTGGCCATGCTAAATTGACCCTATTGTCAGGGGATTAGCAGGGTAAATATGTGGGGTTACGGGAATGGGGCCTGGGTGGGATTGTGGTCGGCGCAGACTCAATGACCTCCTTCTGCACTGTAGGGATTGTATGATTCTTAACCTCAACTGCAACAAATAACAAGGTTGGTGTTCACAGAGTGGTAGCAGTTGATAAGGAGAAAATCAATGCTTGGTATGAGAGATAAAAATGTTTCTTGGCGGCAGCTTGAACAATGGAACAGATGAGGAGGCTCCATTTGAGGTCAGGAGCCCTAGCAGATAGAAAGAAAGAAAAAACTTGCATTTCTGTAGCTTCTGTAGCTTCTTTCTCAACCTTAGGATAAGAAGATAGCAGAACAAGCAGCTGGTTAAGAATGCATACAGGATACTTTCTTTCATTAGTTGAAGCATAGCATGTATGAAAAGGAAAGTTATGTTGGAGTTGTATAAAACACTAGTTTGGCTACAGCATACAGTTCTGATCACCACATTACAAGGAGGTTGTGATTGCATCAGAGAGGGTACAGAGGAGATTTACGAGGATGTTATTTGAACTGGAGAATTTCAACTAGGAGGAAAGATTGAATAGGCTGGGATTGTTTCCTTTGGGAGGGAGGCAGAGGGGGGATTTAATTAAGGTGTATGAAATTATGAGGGGCCTGGATAAAGTGGATAGGAAGTACTTAATTCCTGAACTGAGAAGTCAGAAACAAAGATGTACAGATTTCAAGTAATTGGTAGAAAGATTAGAGGGAAGTTGAAGAGAAGTATCCTCATCCAGAGGATGCTAGAGCCTGGGACTCACTATCTGGAAGGATGATAGAGGCAGGAGCTCTCATTGGATTGAGGAAGTACTTGGATATGCAATTGCAGTGTTGCAACCTAAAGGGTTAAGGACCAAGAGCTTAAAAATGAGATTAGGTTGGAGAGCTCTTTTTTTTTGTCTGGTATAAACCGCATGGGCCGAATGGTCTTTTTGTGTGTAAGAAATATCTATGATTCTATACAATTAATGAAGTATGTTTGAAGTGGATCAGCAGGCATACTGTAATCACTGCAGTAATGTGGCAGCAAAGTAGTACGAGCAAGATCACACATAAGGCAATGTGATAAACTGTTTTTTTAACTGATCAAGACGGACTAAGAATGGAACTGTGGGAATGATGGATATTGTCGAGGGAAACTATAATCCATAAGAAATAAAAATACCTTCAAGAAAAGAAGGGGGAAATGGGGTATAACATCGAATACTAGTTCATCAAACTGATCACATCTGAAATCTGAGCGCATTATTTTCTTTAAAGTTACATGATGCGCTGATGGATGATTATCCTGTGCTGAGTAGGAAGCCGGTTGGAAGCAAGATGCCCCAGGTTTGATTTCTCATCTGGGCTGAGTTGCTTCATTTTGGTCAGTGTCAATTTAGCCGCTAAATTCTTTCTCAGCTGTCTGGACCCTGGGGTTATAAAGAAGGGGGATCAATATCAGTCAAGGTTGCAATTAGAAACTGCATGCTTGCTGAGGTTAGCTGAGAACAACTTCAACTCTCCGATGATGGCCTGTCTATCAACAACTAAGCTGTTTTTGCTCACATTAAAAAGTAATGCAGTTATATAACACCTAAATGTTGAAGCACTTTATAGTAAAGTACCATTGAGGTGCCATCACCATTGGAATATAAGGAACCCAGCACACACAGCAATGTGATAACAACACAATTGCTGAAATCTTGCTGCTGTTTATGCCGGCAGGATGTTACGGTCCTTCCAATGGCGCACCACTGCCACGTGTTTCCCAGTGGTGAGGGGTGCGTTTAATGGGAAACCCCGTTCACAACGGTGGGACTGTAAGATCTTGCCACCAGTGGGCGGCGCACACCTCCCACCGCCACTTAACACACCACAGAGAGGGAGGAAAATCCCGCCCTATATCTGTTTTAGTGATGATGGGTAAATAGTGGACCATGATACTGGGGATAACTTTCCAAAGAGTGGCCATGATATCTACCGCACCCGCCTGAGAGGGGCACATAGGTGCCCTCAGTTGACCATTTTAACTAAGGCACAATGCCTCCAACAGTGCAGCACTCCCCAGCAGTCAATCACCCGGAGTGTCGGTCGAGGATTAGTGTTCCAGTCTTTTAAGCGGGATTTGAACCCATGACTCCGAGGTGAGTGTGCCAGCATCTAAGCCACAGCTGTCATATCTTAAACAGGGCCCACTGGGTGGAATAGCAAAGGGTGGAATTGCAAGGATTGGTGACCACCAGTTAGTATAATGAACTATAATGGTTTTTTTTACAAGCAGATAAATTTACAGAGTACTTTCATGATGTTAACACTTCCAGCTCTAAGATCTACTCTGGCCCAGTGCTCTACACTGAGATTCTCGCACTCGTTCCCCATTGGGCGCTCAGGTCAATGGCACTCCTGATGTACACCCTTAAAGGGGCCAGCTGTAGTTAAGGCCCACAACCCGATAGGCATCTCCAGAGGCTTCTGAAAGGCAATTAGGGATGGGCAATAAATGATGGCCTTCCCTGCAACAATAAAAGGAAGGGATGAAAAAGGTGTGAAGACCACAGCTGGGGGAGTTTGGGTAGGTATTTTGTTCAGTATTGATAGCAGTTTTTCACTCACACCAACAGGTGCTAAGTGACACGCGTGCCCAGGTATTAGAACATTCACAAGTCCAGTAAAGTGCTGAGTGGTCTTTAAGAAAATTAAAATCATTGACCTATGTAGACTGAAGCCACGTACGTTTGCAGCTCCATTCTTCTTGTAGCTGTGTCATGGGTCTATCTCAAAACCTATTAAAAAGAGATAAAGTGCATTGTCCTCGCACTTGGGCTCCTTTCATTTTTTCTTGCATGTCTTTTTTTAAAAAGTTATTTAAATTTTACTGCAGTAATCTATTTACTGACGGCTGGAATTTCAATTCAAGCAGAAAGCACAGAAGCTGCTTTGTCATATAGTGCTGAGCAGGCTATTGGAAAATTGATATTGAAAAGCTACTGAAAATCTCACAATTTGTAAAAAAAGAAACTTTAAATGAGAGGCTGCTTGCTTGGTGGGTATTGCCATGGATTTGCACTTTCAGCTCCTGGTGGAGGGGCTGCGATTTAATTTTATTCATAGTCAAGCACATTTTCGCTTGCAGTTACAGCTATTACCAGCAAATTTGTTTCCTACCAGAGTACTTGGGATCAGCAAACTGCAAACAGAGCGGAAAGTAATCATGCTGAGCAAAAACAAGTCAGAGCTCCCTGTAGGGGACACACTGCATATTAGTGACTCTTCTAAAAAGGCTGGCAATTTCCTTCAAACTGGTTAATATATAAATATGCTAATAGACATGCTTCACTCTAATCATAATATCAGAAAGGAGTTTGTAACTGGACCAACTTGGGCTCTCATTGTATTCTGGTTCAGAATACAATCATAGAATCCCCACAGTACAGAAAAGGCCATTTGGCCCATCAAATCTGCACTGACTCTCTGACAGAGTATCTTACCCAGGCCCTCTCCTTCACCCTATCCCTGTAACTCAACACATTCACCATGGCTAATTCCCCTAACCTACACTCCTTGGACACTAAGGGGCAATTTAGCACGGTCAATCCACTTAACCTGTACATCTTTGGACTGTGGGCGGAAACTAGAGCACCCGGAGAAATCCTGGAACTCTCTCCCTAACAGCACTGTGGGTGTCGCTGACACCACAGGGATTGCAGTGGTTCAAGAAGGCAGCTCGACATCAATTCTCAAGGGCAATTAGAAATGGTCAATAAACGCTGGTCGTCAGTCTTCACAGTAGAAGACATGAGTAATATCCCAACAATTCAGGAAAGTCAGGGGGCAGAGTTGAATATGGTTGCCATCACAAAGGAGAAAGTGCTAGAGAAACTAAAAGGTCTGAAAATTGATAAATCTCCGGGCCCAGATGGGCTACATCCTAGAGTTCTAAAGGAGATAGCTGAAGAAATAGTGGAGGCGTTAGTTATGATCTTTCAAAAGTCACTGGAGTCAGGGAAAGTCCCAGAGGATTGGAAAATCGCTGTTGTAACCCCACTGTTCAAGAAGGGAACAAGAAAAAAGATGGAAAATTATAGGCCAATTAGCCTAACCTCAGTTGTTGGCAAAATTCTAGAATCCATCGTTAAGGATGAGATTTCTAAATTCTTGGAAGTGCAGGGTCGGATTAAGACAAGTCAGCATGGATTTAGTAAGGGGAGGTCGTGCCTGACAAACCTGTTAGAGTTCTTTGAAGAGATAACAAATAGGTTAGACCAAGGAGAGCCAATGGATGTTATCTATCTTGACTTCCAAAAGGCCTTTGACAAGGTGCCTCACGGGAGACTGCTGAGTAAAATAAGGGCCCATGGTATTCGAGGCAAGGTACTAACATGGATTGACGATTGGCTGTCAGACAGAAGGCAGAGAGTTGGGATAAAAGGTTCTTTCTCAGAATGGCAACCGGTGACAAGTGGTGTCCCGCAGGGTTCAGTGTTGGGGCCACAGCTGTTCTCTTTATATATTAACGATCTAGATGACGGGACTGGGAGCATTCTGGCCAAGTTTGCCGATGATACAAAGATAGGTGGAGGGGCAGGTAGTATTGAGGAGGTGGGGAGGCTGCAGAAAGATTTAGACAGTTTAGGAGAGTGGTCCAAGAAGTGGCTGATGAAATTCAACGTGGGCAAGTGCGAGGTCGTACACTTTGGAAAAAAGAATAGAGGCATGGACTATTTTCTAAACGGTGACAAAATTCATAATGCTAAAGTGCAAAGGGACTTGGGAGTCCTAGTCCAGGATTCTCTAAAGGTAAACTTGCAGGTTGAGTCCGTAATTAAGAAAGCAAATGTAATGTTGTCATTTATCTCAAGAGGCTTGGAATACAAAAGCAGGGATGTACTTCTGAGGCTTTATAAAGCACTGGTTAGGCCCCATTTGGAGTACTGTGAGCAATTTTGGGCCCCACACCTCAGGAAGGACATACTGGCACTGGAGCGGGTCCAGCGGAGATTCACACGGATGATCCCAGGAATGGTAGGCCTGACATACGATGAACGTCTGAGGATCGTGGGATTATATTCATTGGAGTTTAGGAGGTTGAGGGGAGATCTGATAGAAACTTACAAGATAATGAACGGCTTAGATAGGATGGACGTAGGGAAGTTGTTTCCATTAACAGGGGAGACTAGGACGCGGGGGCACAGCCTTAGAATAAAAGGGAGTCACTTTAGAACAGACATGAGGAGAAATTTCTTCAGCCAGAGAGTGGTGGGTCTGTGGAATTCATTGCCACAGAGGGCTGTGGAGGCCGAGACGTTGAGCGTCTTCAAGACAGAAATTGATAAATTCTTGATTTCTCGAGGAATTAAGGGCTATGGGGAGAGAGCGGGTAAATGGAGTTGAAATCAACCATGATTGAATGGTGGAGTGGACTCGATGGGCCGAATGGCCTTACTTCCGCTCCTATGTCTTATGGTCTTATGGTCTTATGTCCCATGAAGAGATTTTAAAAAAGATAGTGGCCGGAATTCTCCGACCTCGCCGACCGCTGGGATTCTCTGGTCCCGCTGTAATGAACGAAAATTTGGCCAAATTCTCCATTCTCGCTGGCACTGAGATTGGAAAATTCTGGCCAGTTGTAGTTCAGTTGATAATAAACTGGTCTGTGAGTTAGAAGGTTGTGAGTTCAAGTCTTGCTCTGAAGATCATGAACATAAGCTGACAGTTCTGTGCAGCACCGAGGGGAGTGCTGCATTGTCAGAGGTGCTGCCTTTAGGGGTAAGGCGTCAAACTGAATCTGTCCTCTTAGTCAGGCATAAAAGATTGCATATCATGATTTCAATGCAGAGTCGGAGAGTTCTCCCTGGTGTCTTTGTGAATATTAATTGGCAAGAAGCTGACCAAAAGAGATTATCTGTCTATTAGCACAATACTGTCAGTGTTGGATTAAAAATGAACTTTAGGACAGAAAACAGAGTTGAGAGGAATGGTTGTTTTTCAGGTTGGGAGGTTGGTACAAAGTCTTGTGTCCCAAGGGTCAGTGCGAGGACTGTTGCTACTGGATATATATTATGTATATAATATATAAGATTTAGATATTGGACAACAACGTAAAATTTTAAAAATTGCCAATGATTTCAAACCTGGTGGTGTGGCTGACAGCTTCTTTTTTCATTCATGGGATGTGGGTGTCACTGGCTATAACAGCATTTATTGTGACAGCAGTTACAGAACGTCCAGTGCTTTGGGATGTCCTGAGGTTGTGCTGTTGAAATATAAGTCTTTCTTTTACATTCAAGCTGGTGGAAACGAAGGCTGCATCAAATGGCTGGTGTGAGGTGAATATACTGGTTCCTCTGGAATCCATGCCCCCTGTTTCTTTTACTTTTATCCTGGACCAGCCATATAAATATTGTGTCTACCAGAGTAAGTCAGAGGTTGGGAATCCTGTGGCAATTAACTCACCTCCGAACTCCTCAAAGCCAGTCCACCATCTACAAGTCATGTGTCAGGAGTGTGATGGAATACTCTCCACTTGCCTGGATAAGTCCAACAACATTTAAAGCATGCCATCATCCAGGACAAAGCAACCCGCAGAATCGTTAACCCCCTCTACAAACATTCACTCCCTCCACCACCAATGAACAGTAGCAGCAGTGTGTACCGTCTACAAGATGCACTGCAGGAACTCACCAAGGCTCCAAAGGCAGCATCTTCCAAATCCATGGCCACTACCTTCTAGAAGAGCAAAGGCAGCAGATACAAGAGAACACCACCAACTGGAGGTTCCCCTCTAAGTCACTCATCCCAACTTATAAATATATCACCATTCCTTCACTGTCACTGGCTCAAGATCCTGGAACTCCCTCCCTAACAGCACTGTGGGTGTACCTAGGCCTCAGGGACTGCAACAGTTCAAGAGTACATTTTTTCCTGGGTTCCATGATGTTTCTGTCTAGTGACCAAAGAAAATAACAATTGGGAAGGGAGGGAACCCAAACTAGAAATCCAAGGAAGCTGTTTAATATCAGAGGCACATGACATGGAGAACGGTCTGCTCTAAATGTAAACTTTGATCAATTGTGCGTTTGCATTTATTTTTAACTGAAACAAAACTTGCAGCAAATATTTCCGTATCATTGCGCCCCAATGTTGAATTGACTTTATCTGGACCGAACTAACTTTTCTATTATAATGTTGGATCGGAGGTGACGAGGGAACCTATTCCTTAATCCACAGTCAAATTCAAGACATTACATTGCTCTACTCAGGAATCTACAGGACTTGCAGCATCACACAGCCATCAGGATTTAGCAGCAGCTTTTCATTTCTGGAAGAGGAGCCTTACTGGTGCTGTACTTAAATATCAGCTCCATTAAGAATCATTATTCACTGTGCTTGGAGTCACTGTGGTTAAAAACTAAAAAAAATCACCAGAGAAAATACGAATGGATGTTGACAACAAGCACTTGTGACAGATGGCTGGGATAAATCGGAGCCAAGGGAAAGCACATAATAAAAGGAGAGTGTATGGGAAGATAGGTTAATGAATAGTGACACAGAGGATCAAGGCAAGGAGGTTGATCTGGGCAGAACGCATTGGAATGATGGTTGTGAAATTGCCTGGGAAGATTTTGTGGAGGAGGAACTGCCAGTTTGAGTATTGATGGCCAGAAAGGTTAACAGAAAGTGTTGGAGATGCACAGAGGACAAAAAGAGCTGTTACAGCACTTGGTGCTGACTGCAGTGTTCAGTACCAAATTTATATACTCCTGGCATAGTAAAAGAAAATCACACTGTTTGGAAGCATAAAATCTATAACTTACGCTGTTGAATTTTGTTTCACTCATCTCGTGGATACACCACTTAGAACCACAGAATCCTTATCATGCAGAAAGAGGCTATCCAGTCCATTGCGCCTTCAACACCATTATTCCCACAAAACTCATCTCCTAACTCCGTGGCCTGGGCCTCGGCACCTCCCTCTGCGACTGGATCCTGAACTTCCTAACTCACAGACCACAATCAGTAAGGATAGGCAACAACACCTCCCCCACGATCATCCTCAACACCAGTGCCCCACAAGGCTGTGTTCTCAGCTCCCCCCACTATACTCCTTATACACCTATGACTGTGTGGCCAAATTCTCCTCCAATTCGATTTTCAAGTTTGCTGACAACACCACCGTAGTGGGTCGGATCTCAAACGATAATGAGATAGAGTATAGGAATGAGATAGAGAATCTGGTGAACTGGTACGGCAACAATAATTTCTCTCTCAATGTCAACAAAACGAAGGAGATTGTCATCAACTTCAGGAAGTGTAAAGGAGAACATGCCCCTGTCTATATCAACGGGGACGAAGTAGAAAGGGTCGAGAGCTTAAGGTTTTAGGTGTCCAGATCATCAACAACCTGTCCTGTTCCCCCCATGCCGACACCATAGTTAAGAAAGCCCACCAACGCCTCTACTTTCTCAGAAGACTAAGGAAATTTGACATGTCAGCTACGACTCTCACCAACTTTTACAGATGCATCATAGAAAGCATTCTTTCTGGTTGTATCACAGCTTGGTTTGGCTCCTGCTGTGCCCAAGACTGCAAAGAACTACAAAAGGCCGCGAATGTAGCCCAATCCATCACGCAAACCAGCCTCCCATCCATTGACTAAGTCTACACTTCCTGCTACCTCGGCAAAGCAGCCAGCATAATTAAAGACCCCACGCAACTGGACATTCTCTCTTCCACCTTCTTCTGTTGGGAAAAAGATATAAAAGTCTGAGGTCACGTACCAACCGACTCAAGAACAGCTCCTTCCCTGCTGCTATCAGACTTTTGAATGGATTTAATTTGCATTAAGTTGATCTTTCTCTACACCCTAGCTATGACTGTAACACTACATTCTGTAACACTACACTCTCTCGTTTCCTTCTCTATGAACGGTATGCTTTGTCTGTGCAAGAAACAATACTTTTCACTGTATGTTAATACATGTGACAATAATAAATCGAATCAAATCAAATCAGTCTGCACTAACACTCAGAAAGAGCATCCAGCTCAGCCCTCCCCTCTGCCCTATCCCCATAATCCCATATATTTATCCCATTAATCCCACTAACCTACACATCTTTGGACACTAAGGGACAATTCAGCACGGCCAATCCCCCTAACCTGCATATCTTTGGACTTTGGGAGGAAACTGGAGCACGCTGAGGAAACCTACGCAGATACAGGGAGAATGTGTAAACTCCTCACACACAGTTACCCGAGGCTGGAATTGAACCTGGGTCCCTGGCACTTGGAGATAGCAGTGCTAACCACTGTGCCACCGTGTCGCACACGTTTCACACATTTACCATGTTGTTTCACATCATTATCTCTGATGCTGGTAATGCTTCTGGCTTTATTACCTCTAAATTGGAGATAGTCCAGGTTAAACTCTTCATAGACTGCATTAAGGCTTTCAGACATGTTTAGGATGGCCAACTGGAAGCTGGCGGAAGTGACATCATGGCACAGACTAGTTGGTCTGAATGGCCTCTTTCTGTGCTTATATTGGTCAATGTAATACATGTGAGACTCACAGCGACACAGCAGAAAGCAGCTACAGGCTGCTGCTGCATCGAGCATTTCGGTCAAGATGCTCATTTGGTTTCGAGTCAGGTCCGCTGTTTCCGTCAACTCTAAACACTGATCCAGCGTGACACTGAGTAAGAGAGAATGAACCCGTCTCCACTGAATTCTGCTACTAAGTCTGAACAATTCCTTCTCCTCAGGAGAATGTAATCTGTTATTGTCCACCTGGCCACCACCAATTCAATCCGACACTACTCAATAATGCTAATTAATCACTATATCAGCATCCGGCCAGATTCAGCCAAGCCTATCCTCGGCTCACAATCAATGCCCTTTCTTCCAGCTCTGCAGCCTGAGTGGGCATTGCCTTACTGATTAGTGCAAGGATCATTGGGTCTGAAGGCCATCCGGATATTTCCGTCAAAAGGCCTCCCTGAGTCAGGCCTTTTCATGGATGGGGGAGTAGAATCCTGGTATAGGAAAGGCTAGCTGGTACCTGAATGTTAGTTGTGATTGGACGACAGCTGGTCCCTGACATAGGGAAGGTCAGGTGGTACCTGAGCACAAGCTGTGATTGGCTAGCAATTGGTCCTGATTGTCTGGAGAGTCAGGTGATTCCTGGGAGTGGCCTGTGATTGGCTGGCAGTTGGTCTTGACTCCCATTGCCAGTAGATGACATGCTTCCAGAATGCTTTGTTTGGCCAATGGGATTTTGAGGCCAATTCCTGGGGCCGGGGAGGGGGAGGTGGGGGGGGGGGGGGGGGGGAGGGGGTGTGGTCCAGGAGGATTGGCAACATTAATCATGGTCCCTTTAATTTACGTAAGAACAGTAACAATTGGAGTAGCTCATCCAAACTCTTGTTCCTGCTCCACCATTCCATTAGATCAAGATCACAACCTCATTAACCACTGTGGTGCCTTATTCTTGATATTCTCAACCAACAAAACTCTATCAATGGCTTGAAAGTTCAAGTTGTCCTCCAGGCCCCAGCATCCACAAGACTTTGAGAGTGAATGAAAGTTTATTACTTCTTTTTGTATGAAAAATGTTTCCTGACTTCACTCCTGAATAACCCCGCCTGATTATAAGATTATTCTGCTGTTCTGGATTCCCTCATCTCCGAAAATCGTTTCTCCATAACTGCCCAATGAAATCCTTTAAATACCTGGAGCATAAAATTAAGCTTGGCCATTCAGGAGCAAATTTAGGGAGCACTGTGCAAAACAAGAGCTAGACAGAATGTTAATCTCTCTCCCCCAAAAAGGTTATGGATGCTTGAGGACTATTGGAACTTTCAGGACTATTGGGAGGTTTTCATTGGGTAAGAATCCCTTAATCTTCTAAACTATGTTTTGTGTTTCTATCCTGTTAGGTAAAGTTAATGTTTAAAGAAGAAATCTGAACCTCCAACAATTAACCAACGGAACTACACCACAACATTTCACATTTTTAAATAAAATCTTTATTGTTTATGAAGAGAAATTAAACAAATGAAGCACCACTAACTTAACACTACAGCTTATAAAGATTTATGTTATAAACTTAGTTCAATGTTTTATTTCCACCCCAGAGTTCCCTTAGCTAACAAAATTTTCAAGATTCATTCACTTTTCCTGAAATCAGCCCAAAGGTATGCCATAGCTTTCTTGAATTTACCTTAATATTCCAGCTATTCCTTAAAGTACAAATTTCATGGGGATCTTTCCATTAGGTTTTGGCTAAACACTCCTCCAATTATTTTTGAGCCCTCACTACTATGGATTCTTCAGCTCCTTGTCCCGGCTTTGGTCATGCATGGACTGCTTTTTTCCAGCTGCTCCCACAGCTTCTGTACAGCTCTTTCCAAGATAACTATTCAAGCTGACTGCTTTCTACCACAAAGCTCTGCTGAAGTCCACTGTGGATTTCTTTCACCATCTTCAAGCTGAAGCAAATCTTCCAGCTACTTTTCCCTCATGAAATCCAAGCTGAAATATTTGTTTCAGTCAGCAAACACACCCAGATAAGTTAACCTTCTAACCAAGCCTGCCTTGAACCACTATCGCTGTGGCAACATGGCATGTCTTTGGATGGGCTCAAACAGAAATATTTTAAAAAATTACCTTCAACACAACTGTTTGATTCTATAATATGAAAAAGATATACTGCTAATGGGTGTAATTTCCCTCTCTCCAGACTCCCTGGCTCCATTACCAGCTTAGAGACAAAATAATTCATTGCTCAAGTTTTTCTTTCACTATCAACTCGGATCTTGTACGAGAAACATGAATTAGCTTTTAACTGACATTAGCTCCAAGCTTGGTTGAACTGCATTCACTTTAGGTTTCCCAGCCTACATTATATAACCCTATCAACATATCCTTCAGTCAAACACACAATTACTCTAAGTCTGGGTAGGAGCAAGTTGCTTGCTAGGCAGACAGAGATAAACAGGCAAAGGCGCATGGCAGAATGTGCCAGCTAATATGTGACTGAACTCTGGCACCAGTCCAGCTTGTCAGTTCGTTCACAGATCAGACTGCTCAATATCCTATGCCAAATAATGGAAGTTTACTGGAAACCACGGCCTATCTTCTGTCCCCAGCATAATTAATTATGCATTTGGGGGTTTGCGTGGTCTGCCATGGTGGAGTGGCCTTGATGGTGCACTTTATTGCAGTCATACCCAGGTGTCTTATTGAAAATGCACCCAACATCACTGACCCACTGTTGAAGAAAGAGGATGGACTTCTGGAAGAAAGAGGATGGACCTCTTTGATGACACTGAAGCTGAAAGATGCTCCCCTCCACCCACGGTGGCATTCCAGGGTCCAGGGTCATTGGCTGCCTCCATCCCAAACTTCAGAGACAGCACCTTTTCAGGCCAGTCCTGAATTTTGCACACCACATTGTTCCAGATGTGTTCTAGACTGGCCTTCATCTGCATCTGATTAGCGGAATGCAAATTGGTTTCACACCAGCCTCCAGTGGGATTCCCAACCTGCCGTGGCAGACAGCTTTGGAAGATCCGACTGTAAATTCACGCTTGTATGAAACTGGTTTTTAGACCTCCTGCCAAATCTCACCCCCACCACCCCAGCTGCCACTGATTCCGCCACAGGGCATGGGAGAATTCTACCCTTCACTTCTGATAGTAATACGTGATTGTGCAGTCTCATGTATGAAGGGTGGCCCTCAGGCATTTCCACATTTGATCAGACCCCCTGAGCCTGATCTGTGCCAGAAAAGAGGAGGCAGCCGAAAAAGAACTGGCTTCAATGGGAAATCCCGAAAGAAAATCGGAACTTCCATCATGTTCTAGTGGAGGTGGGTTAAAATCTGGCCCTTTGTTTCTGCACACATTCTGTAGTTTTTAATATCAATTCTAGGCAGAGTAACATTGTCCTGTAGCTGTAAGATTTATATCTTTGCAGTCACTGGTATCCTTTCCTGTTTGCCCACTTTGACCGCAGGTTAGGGCTTGGCCTGGGACATATATACCCTATATACCTTATTTGGCTTTTTGTGGTTGTAATATCTGAGTGATTGGTGACCATCAGGTTTGAACAACAAACTATTTATTAGAATAACTGTAAGTATATTAAGAGGGCTAGGATGTACTACCGACTTCTATAGTATCAGGATCGATTCTGCCTGGGAAAGTCCATGCTCAACCCAGGAATCGCGCTCTTTGGTCCGATTGGTCAATCGGGTCACATGACCTTTTGAAATCTGACCCCTTCAAGGGGATCGCTATTATATCCCTCCCCCCACTTAAGTCCCTTACTACACGTCAATAATATATATTTTTAACACAGTTCATTATAAACTCAGTCTATTGGGAGACTTTCTCTTCCTCTGAGAGCAATGTAGCTCAACAGGTTGTTGCACCCTCAATCTTGGGGCTGCTTCTGGTAGCAGCTTCTTTCCAGACCTGATAGACCTCATCACCCTGCACATTTTGAAGCTCAAGAAGGCCCTTTTCTGCACATTCCATAGCTAGAGCAACCTCCAGCACCTTCTTCAGGGTTATCTCAGGCCAACAGTTTCTTCTGTATCACAGTGTTATGCACCCCACACACACTAGACGGTTTCTTAACATGTCCTTAAGGGCAGGCCCATATTCACAGTGCTGTGTTATTGACCGTAATCTGGCCACAAAGGCTGCTATAACTTCTCCGGGGGCTCAAGTTGAATTTATACTTTTGCATAATTACCGAGGGCTTAGATGGTAATGCCCTTTCACAAGTGCTACTAACTCTTGTATCAAGGGCATCTGGAGATATTAAACTCCTGATTAAATTATAAGTTTGGGCTGTAAGTGATTGGCAACCTCCAGGTTTGAACAACAACAAACTATTTATTAGAATAACTATAACAGAGTTCTAGGATGTGCTACCGACTTCTACAGCTCCAGGATTGATTCTGCCCAGGAAAGTCTGCACTCAGCCCCGGGATTCCCGCTCTTCGGCCCTGTTAATAACTGAACAGTGGGGGCTGCCTTTCCTGGGAGCAGGCATCCTGTACAGCTCAGGGTCTCTTCCTTGTTCTTTGGCCCTTATTACAAAGAATAAAGAAGTTTTGCTGCAATTGTACAGGGGTTTGGTGAGGCACATGTGGAATACTGTGGACAGTCTTAGTCTCCATATTTAAGGAAGGATATACTTACCTTGGAGGTAGTTCAATGAATTAAGATTCACTGCATCAGTCCCTGTGATGAGAGACTGATTAAATTGGGTCTATATTCCCTGGAATTTAGAAGAATGAGAGGGGATCTCACTGAAACATTCAAGATTCTGAAGGGATTTGATAGGGTGGACGGTGAGAGATTGTTTCCCCTGGCTGGGGAATCTAAGTCATGATGTGGAGATGCCGGCGTTGGACTGGGGAAAACACAGTAAGAGTTTTAACACCACCAGGTTAAAGTCCAACAGGTTTATTTGGTAGCAAATGCCATTAGCTTTTGGAGTGCTGCTCCTTCAGAAACAGCAACAGGAAGGAGAAGCGCTCCGAAAGCTAATGGTATTTGCTACCAAATAAACCTGTTGGACTTTAACCTGGTGTTGTTAAAACTCTTACTGGGGAATGTAAAACACGGGAGCACAGTCTCAGGATAAGGGGCTGATCATTTAGGACTGAGTTGAGGAGAAATTACTTCACTCAAAGGGTTATGAATCTTTGGAATTCTCTGCCCCAGAGGGTTATGGATGCTCCATCACTGAATACATTTAAGGCTGGAATTGACAGATTTTTGATCTTTCAGGGAATTAAGAGATATGGGGAGCAGGTGGGAAAATGAGATCGAAGCCCAAAATCATGATTCTATTGAATGACAGAGCAGGCTTGACATTCTGCTCCTATTTTTTATGTTCATACGTGGTTAAGTTGAAAAAGAATACCAAAACAAAGGCAGCCATGGTCTAACCAAACTACCTCAAGTGTATATCTGAGATAAATAATAAAAAGATGACTGGAACATGTATTGAATTAGGTCTGTTTTTCTATCAGATAGAAACTAAGGCCTTTCAACAGGCCCTGTGGCTTGCAAACAACATGGCCTCCATTAATCTGCATCATCCCATGTTCTGAATTTCTGTCATGGCTCCACTCAGTTCTTTTCTTTTACTAAAATTTAGATCCACAATGATCCTTGCTCTGCAAATAAATCTGAACACAGCTGGTGTTCGAGCGGGTTTGCAGAGGGGAGCCATTTTGTGAAACACTGCCCCCACCTTTCCTCAGCTCAGAAACCAATTCCATCCTCAAAATGATTTTACTATCCGTACAACTTTCAAGGTACAGAACCATCCAGGATTCCTGTTTCTGATCAATGCCCAGTGATCTAACTGATGAGGATGTCAGATGAGAACATAGCTAGGCCATCTAGACTGTCCGCTCAGATACTGAGCCACAGCAAATACTCTTCAGAGCTACAGGTAACATAAAGAAACTTGGGCAATACATCGGGAGTACTGGAGGGAAAATGCCAAGTTAACATAATTAATCAGTGATTATGACTACTTGCATTCCTGTAGCATCTTTGATGTCCTAAAATGCCCTTAGGATCAAAAGAAATTGGACACTGAGCCACATAAGGGGATACTCGGACCAAATGACCATAAATTTGGTTAAAAAGGTAGGAATGATTTAAGGAAGGAAAATTAGGTGAAGAGGCTGAGAGGTTTAGGAGAGAATTCCAGAGCTCAGGGCCGCAGTTGGAATTTAACTGTCACCAATAATCAGCTCTTGTTAAAGGGCCTGTTGATAGGCCTTGCCCTTGAAGAATGGGTGTAGTCACAATTGTGATTGCTCCAGTGGAGAATTTCCCCTTACCTTTTGTGGTGAACCACTGAAACTACATGTGTATGCCTGGACACACCCATGCTGCACCTGGCCCGAGACTCCTCCCTTTCCACCTGAGACTCCTCCCTTTCCACCAGAGCGAGGTATAAAGATGATGGTTCCTCCTCCTCACCTCAGTCTAGGCCAGGTCAGCTATAAGGGTGTGCTCCTGTTCTTTGTGAATAAAAGCCTGTTAATTTCACTCACTCACTGGAGTCCTCGTATCGTGATTGATAGTGCATCACCTTTGCTCCGCAAGGAGTTTTCGACAAAAGTTGTTGAAACATAGCTTTAGTTGGCAGGCCGCTCATCGAAAGCCGAAGTTACTGAGTGCTCTTTTCACAGGTGCTAGGACCTTCAATAACATATTGAAGACTTGCAGGAGAGGTTTCCTGATGTCTTTCACTCACACAACACCCAAAACAGATCATCAGATCATTGCTTCTCATGGGATCTGTAAACGTTTCCTTTCAGGGAAGCGAGCGAACATGAAAGTAGGTAGACCACACCTGGAATACTGTGAACAGTTTTGGTTAGACCACACCTGGCTACACTCCAATTGGCTGCGCTCCACATCTGCAAATGCATGAGAAGAGCACACACACAGGACTGGAGAGGAAAGCCTAGACTGAAGGGGACAATGTGAAGTGGGGCCTATTGAAGCAAGTTGAGGAGAAGGGGCATGGAGTTCTGGGTTAGCTCGCAAAGGAAACCAAGTAGTATCCACATGCTTCTCCCTTAAGGTAAGAGTTGAGGGTGGGAGACGGAGGTCCACCTCAGAAAATCCCCTCCTCTCTACTGTGCCCTCATAAAACCCTAGCCATAGACCTTTCCTGGATGGGGTGCAATGGAGGGTGCGCACGTACACTGCTGAGCTTTCCAAGGAAGACCTTCCATGAAGTCTCACTGGAAAGAGACCTCCCCCCCCCCCATATGAAGGGCACAAAAGACCCCCATTTGTGGGTGCAGGTCTGGTGTCTGGAATCTTTGTTTCCCCGTGGGATCCTAAATCAGCCATCAGGAGTCTCATTGTGCAAGAGGTTAAATGCCCATCTTAGGCAGCCACCTAAATGCCTGAAAAATACTCTGACACAATCTTGGGCTGAACATTCTTCAGACACTTTTGTGATACAGAGTGCTGATTCCTAAAAGCAGGCTGAAACTGGATGGTAATTTAGTTTTTGTAAAGAGCTCTGACCTGTTTATGGAGGTTAAATAAGTCACTAATTATCTTTATAAACGAACTAAAAATCTATGTCATATTTGAAGGAAAATGCAATTCATGACTTTTATACAAAATTTATTCATAGGGTGGAATTTTACCGGCACATCCACCCGAGGTTGGTACAATCCCGCCCGAGGCCAACGGAGAATGCCATTCTCCGAGCCTCGGCCGCCCCGGAATCGGGACGGGTGTGCCGGTAAAATTCCGACCACAAAGTCATGGAGTTTTGCAGCACAGAAAAAGGCCCTTTGGCCCATTGTGTCCGTGCTGGCCATCAAGCATCTATCAATACCAATACCATTTTCCAGCACTTGGTCCGTAGCTTGTACGCTATGGCGTTTCAAACAGTTATCTAAGTACATCTGTGAGGGTTTGCACCTCTACCACCCTTTCAGGCAGTGAGTTCCAGATTCCCACTACCCTCTGGGTGGAAAAGCTTTTCCTCAAATCCCCTTTAAATCTCCTGCCCTATACCTTAAATCTATGTCCCCTGGTTACTGACCCCTCCACTAAGTGAAGAATTTTCTTCCTCTCTATATTCCACATCATTTTGTACACCTCAATCAGGTCCCCCCCCTCTGCCTTCTCAGCTCTCAGGAAAACAACCCCAGCCTGGCCAGCCTTCTTCATCGCTGAAACGCTCCAGTCCACGCAATATCCCCGTGAATAAAAGCAAATGACTGCAGATGCTGGAACCTGAAACAAAAACAGAAAATGCTGGAAAATGTCAGCAGGTCTGACACCATCTGTGGAGGGAGAACAGAGTTCTGATGAAGGGTCATCTAGACGTGAAATGTTGGCTCTATTCTCTCTGTACAGATGCTGTCAGACCTGCTGAGATTTTCCAGCATTTTCTGTTTTTTTTCACTTGCTGGTGAATCTCCTCTGCACTCTTTCGTAGTGCAATCACATCTCAGCATTAAAAATCTAAGCAATGATTTCATTTCAGCTCCTTTCCATTCTGATTTCCATTGAAATGGTCCGGTGTTGATAATTAGTAACATGTTGAAAGATGATGAAATTGAAGACAAATTCAGTGTTGAGGAGGAGTTACTGTACCCAGCCCCACACACACACTGAAGATGAGACACCATTCACTAAGAGGTGGCACGGTGCCTCACAGCGCCAGGGACCTGGGTTCAATCTGTATGGAGTTTGCACATTCTCTCCGTGTCTGCATGGGTTTCCTCCAGGTGCTCCAATTTCCTCCCAGTCCAAAGATGTACAGGTTAGGTGGATTGGCCATGGAAAATTGACGCTTAGTATCAGGGGGATAACTGGGGAAATACGTGGGGTTACAGGATCAGGGCCTGGGTGTGATTGTTGGCGGTGCAGGCTCACTGGGCCAAATGGCCTTCTCCTGCACTGCAGGGATTCTATGATTCTATGACTGCAACTGCCATGTAACTGCAACATTGTTCATGCATTTAGCACTCATGCTGTCCCTACCTCATCAACTGCTCTAAACTAGTTCTCCTCATTGTTATTAGCACGCATTAATAAACTCAACAGACACGATGAAATCAAATAAGAAAAGTTCCTCATAACACTTAACAACTGTTTCAGTTTTTCACAGAAGTCTTTAAAACCCTTGTTCATTTCTGAGGAAGATTTTACTGCACGCCACATTACAGACTGCCTTCCTTCCTCTCTCACTAATTAAAATACCGAATTACCAGTTCCATCTGCTGGTTTAATCATCAAACTCGGAAATTCTTCAAGCAGCCCGCCAGCAAAATATAAAGCAACATGACTCCATTAGCCCCCTGCTGGCTCAGTTGATAGAACAAACACAGAGGATTTTGGGTAGTGCCTCATTGTGTCCTCAGAACATCCCAATGCAAAGTTGCTTCTTGACGCGCAGTTGCTCTCATTCCACCAGCAAACATGGCAGCCGAAAAGCTCACAACGAACGCACAAGGGGAAAAATTCATTGCTTTATTCCATGGGAGCAGGCGCCATGCCTAGTGGCTACCTACACACGTCCTGCCATATCAATGGGGGCACAATCAGGCTCAGTTCCAATGCATCCCAAGGAGGAATAGCCTGCCACTGTTCTGCTTCAATGCATGAAGAGTGACAGCTTAAGGGAGGTGCTGGAGAGCAGCCCAAAGCACCACACATTGACAGGCAGAAAGTTAGCTAGAAATGTGTTTCCTACCATTGCTTCTCAACTGTATATGTTCTGATGAGCCATATCCAAAGGATTTTGTGGTTCCAATACAGATTTTTAAATCAAAAGTGAATTGTCTGCAATTCCTGGAGAGAGAAGTTAGAGGACCACAAAATAATCCTTACACCAGCAGCGTCAACACTTCCCCCTGATACGTAACACAGTGAGGTATAGAATGAAGCTCCCTTCACTCAGCTCTGATGAAGTTTCACTTACTCATTGAGTGACTTGGATAATCAGTTTTTAGTTTCTCTGGGAACTATTTATTCACGTCTGAAATCTCATGGTAAGCACATTATTGTCTGGACAGACTGTCCCATGTCTCGCTCTCCTGGAGCCTCTTGGTCATCTGAGCATGATGTCATGCTCACATCATCATTAACACCATTGTACCATTAATATAACCGTTTAACCCTTGAACATGCTCCACCACAGTGAAGTGCCTTTGTCTGAAGCTCAGAGCAATTTGAACATTTCAATTTCAACTCACTCGCCATCCGAGCTGAATTTGAGAATTAAGTGTCTAACTGGCGAGGGGCCCAGTTAAACCGAGCCCGGTCCAGTAGCAGCTGAATTCAGATCTCTCGCAGGGAGAAGTTATTCCACTGGTTAGGTATGGAACACAAACCAGGGTGAGGATTCGGAAACCTGATGTCAGGGTCAAATGGGGGTCAGATCACTGGACTGTGGGGCAAACGGTTGCCTGGCAATGATTTTCCTCAAATTGGTCAATGAATGGGGAGGGTGGGGGAGGGAAAGCTCAACACTATCCAGTTAAAAACAGCGTGGGGGCTGTTGAAGCTGTCCCATGTACGAGGCCTTCCTTCACTGAAGTATCAGCAGGCTGTCTTTTCACGTTAAGTGAGAGAGAGCGCTTCAAAATTAGACACCAGCTTTTTAAATGTTAAATTCAAAAATCAGCAGCTAAGCCACCACTGTGAAGGAGAGTGGTGGGAGGCACTGAATACCCCCTCCCTGATGCCCCCTTCCACCTGCCATCTTCTGCTGGGAGACCACCTCCAGGATGTCTCCGTCCTGACGATAGACCTTTAAACATTTGCTGGGGGTTAGCTCTACCACCCCCATCCATCTCAATCCTCCGCAAATCCCCCCCTTCCCTCCCGCTCCCCTCTGGGAAAATGACCCAAGATTGCGATTGAGCTGGCACGCCAACCTGGTAGGAAAAAAACAGTTCAGACCAGTATTCTCACTTCTCCATTTTACTGGCGTTCCATTTTAAAGTACACATGATCAGTTCAGACCAGTACTCTTATTTCCCTGTTCCCTCTGGGAACCTGCTGCCGACCTCCGTGCCTGCCACCTATCAGAGGCTAAAAATCCAACCCCAGATCCCTCAGGCGAGAAGGAACGAAGAAAATAAGTTGCATTTATACAGTGCCTTCCCTGGGCTCATGTTGTCCCAAAGGGCTTAAGAGCTTTTCAAGTACTTTTTGAAGTGTTGTCACTGTTGCAGTGTTGAAGAAAGCAGCCTGGCTTATGTACATCGTACTAATTCCAATCTCAGACAGAGTGATGCACCCGCGTGATTTTACTTTCAGTTGTGTCGTTTTGTGAATTCCAAACACTAAAGCAAGTTTCAACTGTTTGTGATGTAAACTGCTAAATCCCAGCCCACCCTTATTTTGCCCATTGACCTTTATGTGGCACTTAATCAAATCCTTTTTGAAAATCCAGGTATATGACATCTACTGGTTCCTCTTTATCTACCCCACTAATTATGTCCTCATAAAATTCTAATAAATATGTCAAACCCCATTTCCCTTTCATAAAACCATGTTGACTTTGTCCGATTGTCCCAAAGGTAGGGGAGTTTAAAACTAGAAGGCATAGGTTTAAGGTGAGGGGGGAGAGATACAAAAGTGTCCAGAGGGGCAATTTTTTCACACAGAGGGTGGTGAGTGTCTGGAATAAGCTGCCAGAGGTAGCAGCAGAGGCGGGTACAATTTTGTCTTTTAAAAAGCATTTAGATAGTTACATGGGTAAGATGGGTATAGAGATATGGGCCAAATGCGGGCAATTGGAACTGGCTTAGGGGTTTTTAAAAAAAGGGCGGCATGGACAAGTTGGGCCGAAGGGCCTGTTTCCATGCTGTAAACCCCTGTGACTAGGATTGTGCTATGATTTTCTAAGGGCAATTTAAGAACTCCTTGATAATAGAATCCAGTACTTCCTGATGACTGATGTCAGGCTAACTGGCCTGTAGTTCCCTTTTTTTTCCCTCTCCCTCCTTTTGGGGTAGCAGTGCTAATTTCCAACCTGCTGTGGCAGAATCTAGGGAACCTTAGAAAACCATAGCTATTTCTGCAGCTATCTCTTTTAGAACCCTAGGATGTAGGCCATCAGGTACTGAGGATTTGACAAATTTTAGTCCCCAAAGATTCTCCAATACTTAACCTCTGCTGATATTAACCACCTTAATTTCCTCACTCTCTTTAGCCCCTATGTTACCTTCTATTTCTGGTGTATAACTTGTATTTTCTGTTGGGAAGACTGACACGCTGGAATTCTCTGGTTGTTCATGCCCTGCTACCGCTGCCAGCGAGAATGGAGAATTTGGCACACAGCCAAATCTCTGTTCACTGCAGCGGAACCGGAGAATCCCAGCTGTGAGCGAGGACGGAGAATCCGGCCCACAGTATTTGTTCAATGTTTCTGCCATTTTTTCATTCCTCATAATAATTGCTCCAGTCTCTTCCTCCAAGGGATCAAATTTTACAAAAGCAACTCTCTTCCTTTTCATATACTTGAAAAAGCTTTTAGAATCTGTTTATATATTCCTGGAAAGCTACTAGTCATATCCTATTTTCCCCCCTTTTATCAGCTTGATGATGGCCCTTTGCTGGTTTTCTAAAACACTCCCAATTTTCAGACATCTTTGTAACCTTAGAAGTCTCAACTTTTAATCTAATACTATCCTCAACTTCTTGAATATGACGGACAGATCTTTCTTACTAATTTATTTTTTCAATGGAATGTATTATTGCGGAATATTTTGAATTCTTTCTTTAAATGTTCCCCACTGTTTATTTACCACCACACCTTTTAGTCTATTTACCCAGTCAACTGTAGCCAGTTAGACCATAAGACCATAAGATTTAGGAACAGAATTAGGCCACTTGGCCTATCGAGTCTACCCCGCCATTCAATCATGGCTGATATTTTTCTCAGCCCCATTCTCCTGCCTTTTCTCCATAACTCCTGATCTCCTTATTAATCAAGAACCTATCTATCTCTGTCTTAAGGACACTCAATGACCTAGTCTCCACAGCCTTCTGAGGCAAAGAGTTCCAAAGATTACCATTCTCTGGCTGAAGAAATTCCTCCTCATCTCTGTTTTAAAGGATCGTCCCTTTAGCCTGAGGTTGTGCCCTCTGGTTCTAGTTTTTCCTACTGGTGGAAATATCCTTTCCACGTCCACTCTATCCAGGCCTCGCAGTATCCTGTAAGTTTCAATAAGATCCCCCCTCAAAATTGCATCTTTTTAACAGTGAGATGAGTTAAAGAAATTTTGATGTAATCATTACTGAATCAGACAGTCAGTGTTCCTCATTTAAGACCCCTCTGCGGGAAACTTGCTATGGGGGTTTCCCGATGTAGCTTCATCCAAAGAGCATGGGATACTCTGGAAATCTGGTAGAATAAGGAGGATTTAGCTATTCTACAGGAGTTTCACCAATCTGTTAAAGGTGCAAAGAAAATAGACCTGTTCTTGTATGGTGAGTCTCACATCAGGATTTGAGAAAAGCACTTTGCAGCTCCTGAAGAATACTTGACATCTGTCACTGTGGTAACGTCAACCAAGCAGCTAATTTGCGCAGTATTTTGAGAGAACACTACCCCACCCCTCTCCCCACTGTGACAGCAATTTCCAGTTCCAATTTAGAGTATCAGTTAAAGCCGCTGAGATTTCTGTTACACAGTGTTAAAAAGCTGTCCCACTGCTGTGATGACATTAGTTATTACTGGCAAGAAAATCTTTCTGGAATTGAATTATGCTGGTGGGGAGTCAACAGACTTGTACTCAGGCTGAAAAAAATAATTCACTGGTTGGTGTGTCAAATTAAATCAACAAATCGTCTTCAGCTCTGACAAAGGGTCATCCAGACTGAAAACGTTAGCCCTGTTCTCACTCCACAGATGCTGTCAGACCTGCTGAGATTTTCCAGCACTTTCTGTCTTTTAAATCAAACAAAATATTGTTAGCTTCAGGTTGTAATGAAGGGTAGACTAGAGTATCGTGGGTGTAATCTTTATTTTTAGCAAAAAGCAGATAGGGGTAGATTGAGCATTCCCCATTATTCCTATCTGGAGTTGAGATTATGAATGAAGTTTGAAGGTAATTGGTCTGATAACCTGAAGCAATGTATCTGAGGTGCTGGGTGCAAAGGGCTCCGAGAGGCAATAAACAAGTTCTTCTTTGTGTCCTCACCAGTATTTCCCCCTCAACACACATCACCAAATCAGATTAACTGGCTGTGATCACATTACTGTGTGTGGGAGCTTGCTCTGGTTCCTGCAAAGCACAGTAAGAAGTTTAACAACACCAGGTTAAAGTCCAACAGGTTTATTTGGTAGCAAAAGCCACACAAGCTTTTGGAGCCTTAAGCCCCTTCAGGTGAGTGGGAATTCCCACTCACCTGAAGAAGGGGCAGCGCTCCGAAAGCTTGTGTGGCTTTTGCTACCAAATAAACCTGTTGGACTTTAATCTGGTGTTGTTAAACTTCTTACTGTGTTTACCCCAGTCCAACGCCGGCATCTCCACATCATGACTATCCTGCAAAGCAACCATAGCTACACTTCAGGAAGACTTATTTGGCTGCAAAGCATTCTGAGATTGTGAGAGGCACAATCTGGTGCAGGTTTCTTTCTTTTGCTATGATATAGGCAATCATCTCACCTCCTAATAACTGATTCCGTTATTTTACCCAGTATCGGTGTGAGAATATCAACCTACACTTCTCAGGTCTCTGAGAACATTTGAAAATTATGATAGGTTTTGGCGGTCTGAACAGGGACAGGCCATTTCTCTCCATTGATGAGTCTGTGGTGAGAGCCATCATGGGAACATAGGATTTAGGAGCAGGAGGAGGCCATTCAGCCCTTCAAACATGCTCCACCATCCAATAAGATCAGGGCTGGTCTGATTGTGATCTCAACTGCACTTTCCTGACTGCCCCCCCCCCCCCCCCCCCCCACCCCACCCCATGGTTGACGAGGGAAGGGCCATGGATGTCGTCTATATGGACTTCAGTAAAGCGTTTGACAAAGTCCCTCATGGTAGGTTGGTGCAAAAGGTTGGATCTCATGGGATAAAGGGGGAGGTGGCTAGATGGGTGGAGAACTGGCTTGGTCACAGAAGGAGCTTTGAGAGCTTTGAGAAAGACGAAGGAGCTGTGCTCTGAAAGCTTATGGTATTTGCTACCAAATAAACCTGTTGGACTTTAACCTGGTGTTGTGAGACTTCTTACTGTGCTTACCCCAGTCCAACGCCGGCATCTCCACATCTTGGTCACAGAAGACAGAGGGTGGTAGTGGAAGGGTCTTTTTCCGGCTGGAGGCCTGTGACTAGTGGTGTTCTGCAGGGCTCTGTATTGGGACCTCTGCTGTTTGTGATTTATATAAACGATCTGGAAGAAGGTGTAACTGGGGTGATCAGTAAGTTTGCGGACGACACGAAATTGGCTGGACTTGCAGATAGTGAGGAACATTGTCAGAGGCTACAGATGGATATAGATAGGCTGGAAATTTGGGCAAAGAAATGGCAGATGGAGTTCAATCCAGATAAATGCGAAGTGATGCATTTTGGTAGAAATAATGTAGGGAGGAGCTATACGATAAATGGCAGAACCATAAAGGGTGTAGATACGCAGAGGGACCTGGGTGTGCAAGTCCACAGATCCTTGAAGGTGATGTCACAGGTGGAGAAGGTGGTGAAGAAGGCATATGGCATGCTTGCCTTTATAGGACGGGGCATGGAGTATAAAAGTCGGGGTCTGATGTTGCAGATGTATAGAACGTTGGTTCGGCCGCATTTGGAATACTGCGTCCAGTTCTGGTCGCCACACTACCAGAAGGACATGGAGGCTTTAGAGAGAGTGCAGAGGAGGTTTACCAGGATGTTGCCTAGTATGGAGGGGCTTAGTTATGAGGAGCGATTGGGTAAACTGGGGTTGTTCTCCCTGGAAAGATGGAGGATGAGGGGAGACCTAATAGAGGTGTATAAAATTATGAAAGGCATAGATAGGGTGAACGGTGGGAAGCTTTTTCCCAGGTCGGTGGTGATGTTCACGAGGGGTCATAGGTTCAAGGTGAAGGGGGGGGAGGTTTAACACAGATATCAGAAGGACATATTTTACACAGAGGGTGGTGGGGGCCTGGAATGCGCTGCCGGGCAAGGTGGTGGAGGCGGACACACTGGGAACGTTTAAGACTTATCTAGATAGCCACATGAACGGAGAGGGAATGGAGGGATACAAATGAATGGTCTAGCTTGGACCAGGGGGCGGCGCGGGCTTGGAGGGCCGAAGGGCCTGTTCCTGTGCTGTATTGTTCTTTGTTCTTTTGTTCTTTGTTATAACTCTTGACTCCCTTGTCTAACAAAAACCTATCTAAACCTGTCATGCAATCGCAGAAGGTGTAACATCTGTCCCTTTACCTCTTCCATGCTCACCATCCAAGGTCCAAAACATTCATTCCAGGTTAAGCAGTGTTCCACCTGCACCTCTTTCAATTTGGTCTATTGTATTCGCTGCTCCCAATGTGGTCTCCTCTATACCGGAGAGACCAAGCGTAGACTGGGTGTTCGCTTTGCTGAGCACCTTCGGTCTGTGGGTAATCAGGACCCTGACCTTCCGGTGGATTGCCATTTTAACACACGATCCTGCTCCCATTCCCACATGTCTGTCCTTGGCCTGCTGCAATGTTCCAGTGAAGCTCAACGCAAACTGGAGGAGCAGCATCTCATCTTCCCGCTAGACACTTTACAGCCTTCTGGTCTCAACATTGAATTCAACAACTTCAGATGATTTGCTCCACCCCACCTCGACCCTTTTGTTTTCATTCTATTTTACTTAATTAATTTTTTTACTGTTCTCTACCTTTTATTTCTTTATTGTCTTTCTTCATTTTTCTTACCCCCCCCCACTCTTTCCCCCACTTTATCCCCCTTCCCTTACCTTTTCTGCCCTTTTGCTTTCCCTTTTCTAAATGTTACCTCTGTCCTATCCATTCCCTCCCCCCATCCCCCAACATCTTCATTTGTCATAGCTTACCCTCTGATTTTAACTTCTCTGCCGTTTGGCCATTCACACCCTTTATTCTTTCTATGGGCTGCCATTAGCAGCCGTTTCCCTTGGTTTCTGTGGCTATGACCCATCTTTCATTCCCTCACCCTGCAGGATAAATATCTCCCACTTTCTATGCCTTTTAGCTTTGACAAAAATCATCTGGACTCGAAACATCAGCTCTTTTCTCTCCTTACAGATGCTGCCAGACCTGCTGAGATTTTCCAGTATTTTCTCTTTTGGTTTCAGATTCCAGCATCCGCAGTAATTTGCTTTTAAAAACCTATCTAACTCTGCTGTGAATAAATTTAATGATCCAGCCTCCACTACTTTCTGGGGAAGGCAATTCGACCTTCTGAGAGAAAAAGTAATTTTGCATCTCTGTCTTAAAAAGTGTCCCTCCTACTCTTAAACTACGTCCCTGGTGAAATAACTCCTCAGAGACCAGTGTCCCTTCACCAGATTCCCTTTTATTTAAAACGCAATTTCACTCCGAAGAGTGCTGCAGGTACATAAGAACTAGGAGCAGGAGTAGGCCATTTGGCCCCTTGAGCCTGCTCCGCCATTCAATAAGATCATGGCTGATCTTTTCATGGATTCAGCTCCACTTGCCCACCTGCTCACCATAACCCTTAATTCCTTTACTGTTCAAAAATGTATCTATCCTTGCCTTAAAAACATTCAATGAGATCGCCTCAACTGTTTCACTCTGCAAGGAATTTCCGATTCACAACACTTTGGGTGAACAAGTTTTTCCTCAACTCAGTCCTAAATCTGCTCCCCCTTATTTTGAGGCTATACCCCCCTAGTTCTAGTTTTACCCACCAGTGGAAACAACCTTCCTGCCTCTATCTTATCTATTATTCCCTTCATAATCCTATATGTTTCTATAAGATGCCCCCTCATTCTTCTGAATTCCAATGAGTATAGACCCAGTCTACTCAGTCTCTCCTCATAAGCCAATCCTCTCAACTCTGGAATCAACCTAGTGAATCTCCTCTACACTGTCTCCAGTGCATCCTTTCTCAAGTAAGGAGACCAAAACTGTATTCCAGGTGTGGCCTCACCAGCACCTTATACAGCTGCAACATAACCTCGCTGTTTTTAAACTCCATCCCTCTAGCAATGAAGGACAAAATTTCATTTGCCTTCTTAATTACCTGCAATAAAACAGCCCAACTTTTCTCTTCCATTCCCTTTGCAATAAATGCCAACACTTCATGTGCCTTCCAAGTACTAATTAATTTAAACTTGTTACTATATAGGGCATTTGTTGGAACATGCATTGCCAGAGAGAATAGTTGACTCAGAGACCAATGCATCCTTTAAGGGAAAAGCAGGATAAATGTTTGAAGCAGGGACAGGTACAGGGATATGAGGAGATCAGGACAGTGAGATTAGACTGATCCAGCTAGTACAGATACGATGGGCCAAATGGCCTCCTTCTGCACTCTAATGTTTTATGGTTCCTTGAAATATTTGGAGGGATGCACTGGGTCATGGCGTAGTCAAAGAATCAAAGGATTCCTACGGTGCAGAAGGAGGCCATTCGACCCATGAAAGTTTGCATTGACCACAATCCTACCCAGGCCGTATCCCTGTAACCCCTTAGTGTCAGGGGGACTAAGGGGCAATTGCACATCTATGGACTGTGGGAGGAAACCAGAGCACCCGGAGGAATCCCACATAGACATGTGCAGAATCTGCAAATTCCACACAGTCACCTGAGACTGGAATTGAACCCAGGTGCCTGGCAGTGTGAGGCAGCGGTGCTAACCACTGTGTCACCGTGCCATCCATAATTGAACACATCTAGCTTCACAACTATACACCAGTGGGACAGAGAAGTACACACAACCAAACGTGCTGACTTTCCAACATGGAGCAGCACCATGCGGGTTAACAACTTTCAATATCTGCCTTTTAAGACTCACCCCTACGAGATGACACCGGCATTACCAATCTAATTCAACCAGTTCAGCTGATTTACATCCTATTAAAACTATAACAATAAGAGTGTTCAGGGTTAATGTGCGGGATGGAGAAACAGGCCACCCACATGATGATGTAAGATAGTCATATCACGAGGAATCTCAAAGGAGAGAGCTCATTTTTAAAAATTCATTTGGCACTGGCTGGGCCACCTTTAGTGCTGACCTCTAATTGCTCTTGAACTGAATGGCGTGCTAGGCCAGTTCAATCGCATTGCTATAGATCTCGAGTCACATGTACCATAGAATCCCTATAGTGCAGAAGGAGGCCATTCGTCCCATCCAGTCTGCACTGACTCTGAAAGAGCATCTTACCCAACCCCTATCCCCCCCCCCCCCCCCCCCCCCCCCCCCCCCCACCGGTCCTATCCCCATAATTCCACGCATTTATCATGGCTAATCCCGCTAACCTACACATCTTTGGATGCTAAGGGGCAATTTAGCATGGCCAGTCCACCTAACCTGCACACCTTTGGAATGTGGGAGGCTGGGTGCTCCTCCCACTTTCTCCCATTCTGTATGTTATAATTGTTACCTTGCTTTGGCATCAGCCATATCTCTAATATTCCACCTGCACCGTAGTTCATTGCTGTTAGAACCCGGAGGAATCCCACACAGACATGTGGGATTCTCTCCGAGGATTTGATCCTCGTTATTCGACTGTCGACATGTATGGATATTAATAATCCCTGTGGGTGAAAGCATTACCAGAATGGTGTCAGGGATGGGGAAATCCAGTTATGTGGAGAGACTAGACAAGTTATGATTGTTGGGGCAGAGCAGGTCAAGGGGAAATTTAAATACAGTATTCAAAATGTTAACAGCTTAAATGGTGAGGAACCTTTTCCATTGAGGGTTAGTAACCAGAGGATACGGAAATAAGATAAAAATTGAGCCCTCGAGATCAGCCGATTTTTAGAGATCCAGAAATGCCCTGTCTGAAAGAGTGATAGAATCAGATTCAACAATAACTTTCAACAATGTAGACAAATGACTGGGCACTATGTGAAGGCAGCTCAACTGTGGACTGCAAGTGGCATTGCCAATAACCGGAGAAAGATTGGATCTGGGTGGGGAGGTGGGGGTGGGGGCTGGAGGAGAGGAAAAGAAAGGTACTGAACAAAGCAATGAACCTGAAGGGAGGACTAGAAATATCCATGACAACCCCAAATACCATGTTAAGTATATGAGGAAGTACCAGTAAGTGTCAAGAAACACAGAATTAGCATCACAGCAATACACTTTGGTGTTTATACTCCACATGAGCCTCCATTCAGTTAGGTTTACTCCATTGGCCCTATTGACATATCCACATTGATATAAAGCTCAATCCTTTATCCTTGAGGACAACTGCATTTTGAATTTCAGATCATTCCGGTTTTCAGATACCGCATATAAATTTACATTACAATAGTCTAAGCCTTGGCTAGCTCTAGTCTAAAGTCAATAAAATGGCGAGAAAAGTAAGATGCACTACTTGGTGAGAAAAGTAAGTTGCACTACTGAATAATAAATACAGGGTACTTTTAATCAGTTTCTTTTTGACATCTTTAACACAAAAATCATAAGGTAAACCGTGCAGACAAACAACTGGATGTCCCGTGATGAGGTTAAAAAAAGTGCAGTTTTTGGATGCAATCAAATGACAACTTGTAATCAAATTTAAAGGCTTTTGGGTGTGTTCAGTTTTCAGATAAAGAAGCATGTCAAGGAGCGTGAAGGAATCTGATTCCAACTTGGGACAGAGCATCGCACCTCCATGACAGCACTAGTAAACTCACCCATGATGCAGCCTCCAATTGCTGCTGTCTCAGTTTCCACTGCAGTGCAGGCACAAGATATTCAATATCTCAGTATTTCAGTGGAAGCTCAGACGGAGGTGATGAGATCCATGCTGGTTGCCAAGCAGGCTATTCAATGCCATCATAGCTGTGGTTCTCAGTGCTCAAAGGGGTCTGCAGCTTTCACAGCAGTTCAGCAATATGTGTTCCAGCAGTGGGGGTGGCTGTAGGCTGATAATCAGTTGAAATTATTAGATACTACTCGAGTGTTGTTGGATAAAGCGGTTATGGAAAGGTATTTTGAGGGTGGCTTTGAGAATTTTAGATAAGTGAATGCTGTGATGACACTTAGCAGCTGGATTGAAAAGTGTGAATTGTGGATCATAGGATGACGTCTTTGAGGGACTGCTGCCTCAGTAGCCATTCATGGATGGCCCATCTGGAGAGAAGGGTTCACTGATGCCTCCTCCCTATGATCTCTTCTTTGTCCTCATTCTCCTGCTGAGGTGGCTGAATGCCTGGTGCTGTTCCGAGGTAGTGACACTGTGGAGGATATAGCAAACCACTATGAACCTGGACACTCAATTTGGGGAGTACGGGGCAGCTTCCCCTCCTGAGTGGTCCAGACAGTGGAACTGTTGCTTCAGGGCACTAATGATTTACTCCACAATATTCCTTGTGGCTGCCTGGCTCATGTTATAGGATCATGATCTTCACTTGGTTATGGGGGGGGGGGTGGGGGGGTGGCGGGGGGGGGGGGGGGGTGGTGGTGGTCGTAACTAGGTGTGTAGCGGGCAGCCATTTTTCACCCAGCAGCCAGTTTCTGGTCTGTCCTGGTGGGTCAAATATGGTGCCATGACTGACTGCCCCAAGGAAGATCAAGGCATTGTGGCTACTGCCATGAAACTGAACATTCACTGACATAATGTTCTGGGCGTGGCCAACTACATGTTCCTAGTGTGATAATCCTCGATGATGTGGTATTTCTCCCCGGTTACACATAGGGCTTAAAGGACCATGTGCGTGCCGTCAACAGCTCACTGAACCATTGATAATTCTGCCAAAGACAGGTGCTTGTTCCTCCAGCTACTCTGTGGTAAGGGAGAAAACTATGAATTCTTCTGTCCAAGGGAACAGGGCATCTGCCACCTCCTGATTCAGCGACAGTGAACAGAGAGATGTTGCTGATGCCATCTGCTCCTGCCTGAGTACAGAAATTGAGGATGACCCTGACCTTGGTGGCCACTGGCAGTGCCATTCGCGCCCAGCTGCAAGGCTTTCGATCCTGTTGAAAGGGTTGGCACCATCTCGTTGCTGAATCAGACACTGTTCCTGAGTGAGGCAGAGGGAGGAGAAGTGTTCCCCGAAGACCCTTGCTGGGTTGGCCTTCCGTGGGGACCACCGCCACCCCCCCCCCCCCCCCACCATCTCTGCTCCCTGCGCACAGCTTCCCCTCCCAGCAGCCTCAGCTCCATGTCTCTGTATGTCGCAACCAAAGAGGGACAGCATCTAAAATCCCCGTAACTCCAGGCTCTCTCTTCACTGGGCAGCAAACTCCTCTGACCTCCCTGCCAAAACGTAGCAATACTTCCTTCAAAATCCAGCAATTCATTAAAACGCCTCCAGGAATACATTGCAGTACTTCCACCAACTTTGTAAGAGCAGTAGTGAGTCAAAAGCTGCCTCTTTAATATAACACTGGCTGGGGTGTCATGGTGCAGCTGAACATAGGTTCAGGCCAGAGTGACTATGGGTGGACCTTATCTGGACCGGTGTGGACTGTATTGACAGAATGAGTGTTAAATCAGCCTCGGAAGCTGTTTGGCACCATGACCCACCAACTCTACACACTTCTGTCGCATGCACAGGATGCCTACAATACGGTGTTATAAGGATGGCGTGCTATGGGGTGTGCATTGGAAGTAGAGCACCGCCACTTTGAACTGCATCATGGAGCAGCGATTTACAGCCTGGGCTTTTGTTCAGACAGAAAGGTCATAGTGCACTCTCAACGTGTTTCACTGGATACTGAAAAGATAAAAGCCTATAGGTGAAATGCTTCCAGTGTTCCTAAAAAACAGCTCCCTTTCAAGATTGTGCTCCAGAGCTGGAAGATATTTCAGAACTCCAGCATTGCTGAAACATTTCAGCCTCTTGTCTTCGGATATCACAGGTGCCATCCAATCTGTTCTAGCTCTGTCTAATTTATACGGCGGTTACTCAGCTAATTGCAGCAGGTGGTTTGAAGTTGTTAAAATGAAATTATCCCTTTCCGCTGATTTATTAAAAAATTTGTCACATCTTAACAGTTGAAAAGAATTTCGGATCTCCGATGACCAAGTGGGTGAGGTACAGTTACTGCCCACTGTACAACTCCATGGCTCAGGCTAACTTAGCTGGGCAGCAGTTGGGGCGAGTTTGGCTTCCAGCACTGGGCATTGATAGGAGCAAACCAGCCAACCATTGTCTTCTGATTTCATGCCTGGCGAGAGAACAGGATCAGGTTCAGCTCCAATGTCTGCTATTGTGGCTGAACAGTTGCATTGGCATTGTTCCACATGTTTGGTAGATTGGACAATGACCATTATATGAAGCTGTACCCCAGCAATGCACAGGAGGAGGCAGGAGTGTATTTGAAGTGGGGGTTATGGTGATGGTTGGGGGCTGGAGGTGGGTCAAAGTGATTTTTTTGTCAAAAATAGGCAGCAGATCAATTTTACTTGTATTCAAATCTAAAGGGCAATCTCGTGTGTGAAAGAACCCTTAAGTCTCCAGTGCACGCAGCAAGCTGATGAAGGGTTCACCTTATTTGCTAATCAGCAGCAAACCTCAAACAGCAAGTTGAGACAATATCAAAGCTTTGTGTTAGACATTTTAGAAATATGTTGATTCAGTTTGTCCTTGATTATCCTGCACAAACTGGCTTTGTTCCAGTTGTTACAAATCTATTAATTTACACCTAACAACAAAAAAAACATTAAAACCTGCCTATCTCTTGAGTTAACATCTGCAAGCACCCAGTGTACCGGCAAATAAGGAGGAATATTTTGGGATACAGTGCGTAAGTAATCTGAAATATGTTGTATAGTAAGCCTAGGCTGGTGAGTGGGCCGCATGAGTGGCCCTCCTTCATCTCAGTGGCCGCAAGATTGAAATTGAGCTTGTTCACTAACCTCATGAATAAAATTAAATATATTTAGTACACCCCGAATATTTCATAATGAGTTTCCAAAAATGCTTAATCATTTATAAATAGAACTATCAAATTCAAATGGCAAAAAAACCAAAGAAATATTTACACTTTGGACACAGAGGGAGTACACGGCTGTCACAGTCAATGCTTTGAGCTAACAGCATACACCTCACTTCATGTGCCCTTGCATTACACGAGCACACTTCCGTCAAATGGGTATGAAAAAAACTGACCTGGACGGAAACCAGCAGAATGTAGCAATCTTGTGCATAGACAACGGTTAACAAAATGTTTCGTGGATCACCCTCAGAACCCAGGTAGGCCGAATGTGGCCCCCCAGTCTTCAGATTGCCAACCACTGCTGTAGCGTGTTCAGGGGGAACAGAGCACTTTGCGTTAATGGTTTTCAAAGCTCGCCACCACTGAGGTTTTCCTCATCTCATGTCTAGGTCTCATCCAGTGGAATTTTATGGCCCCTCCCATCAGGGAGATCTTCCGTTCCCGCCAAAGTCAATGGAATTTCGAAAGGCTCGCTGAATTTTACAGCCCCACAACAGGGCTATCGATAGAGATTGTTGGCTATGAATGGTCAATAGCTGTATCATGTGAACACTGAAGTGGTCGAGGGTGGACGAGATGGACTTTAATCTTTATGTGCCCAACAATTCTTATGTGCCGAAATAGATTATTGCCAATGCCCCAGTGGCTCAGCGAAGAAATGCAAACATTTTACTACATTTCTATGCCATATAAAGAGGCAACATCTCACATTTGACTCCTTAGTCAGAAGTGCGGCAATGAAGGCAGTGCAACAGACCTCAATATCACCTGATTAGAAGTGGTCTGGCAGTGCTCACTGGAGCCACAAATAGACAATGGCTACCTGGGCGAGACGCTGGTACTAATCAAATCACAGCTCAGCAAAAGCCAACACCATCTGTAGAAAATGACACAAACAGATGAACATTCAAGTGTTGGGGGAGGAAAGGGGTGAGAGAGATCAGCTAACTTTAACTTAACCTGCCCAGTGGGAGACGCAGGGTTATCTGATCCCCTTTGTTCCTGCTGGGTCAGTTCAATTAAAATTAAATCCACAGAGAGTGAACTTTTTTCTTTATTCTTTCATGGGATGTGGATACTTCATCAGCGTTTATTGCCCATCCCAAATTGCCCTCAAATTGTGTGATTTACAAGGCTATTGTACGATCAAGGATGCAGATTTCCTTCCCTACAGGGCATCGGTGAACCAGATGGGTTATTCGAACAATCAACGATCATTGTCATGGTCACCACAATCACGACCAGCTTGACATCCTAGATTTTTTGGATTAATGGAACAGATTTAAATGTTGCGATGGGTTTGAACCCATTGGCAGGCTTCTGGGGTTGAATTCTCTCATGTTCCTCTGTCCCTCTATCGAAAACAGAACAATGCACCATTATATTGGTTAAAATGCAGATATCCTGCACCAGTGCCAGTGAAATGCTCCAGTGATACCACCAGAGTGGTTAGGGGTCTCCATGTGGAGATACTTCAGGGTTTTCAAAATCAAACAACACTAATTAAAACAGAATTTATTCTTTAAAATCTACTTCAAACTAAAGCTACTCCCCCTTTTAGTTATCAGAGCCATGTTAACCATCATAAAAGAATTTGAGGTGGTAAAGTATACCATTGTTGCTTTCTGAATGTGAATTAAAATGTATAGCATTGAGAAATAAGAGGCATGATCAAAGGTGTCTTTCCATTTGGTGACTATAATCCTGGCAATAGAGTCATAGAGCGGAATGATAGAAGAATAATTCTAAGTGTCCAGCGAGCGTGAAAATGGGAGAGTTGCAAGTCCATTATTTGGACGAGTTTTTACACCCAATCGTGTGCACATAGTGTATGAAAAATGGGCTAGACCATTTCACGGGCAATGGGCAGGGCTTAAATTGGCAGCCGGTGGCAGAGGAAGCTACTGCATGTGCAGGCCTCGGTGTCTGCACATGCGCCATAGCAAAGGCTTGACAGAGAAAGAGCTGTCAGGCCTCTGCTGTTGCAGCCAGCCTGAACCAACTTCAAACACCACCCCCCCAACAATCGGGGGGGCCCACGGACAATCGCAAGCCCCACACTGCCCAGAAATGTAGGCCCCGCTGCCCCCCTGACCGATCGTGCCCCCCTCCCCTGCACTGATCTGATATAGAGTGGCAGCAGACCAACCTCCCTCACCTCACTAATTGAGGGCAGAGTGGCAACAGGCCCCCCCCTCTCTGATCAGTCTGTCCTGGCCTGGTCCCACCCCCTCCAGGCCCCACCCCATAAACCCCACCCCCATAGGCCCCACCCTCTGGCAAGTGGGCACTGCCAAGGTGCCAGTCTGGCACTGGCCAAGGATCCCCCCCGCCCTTGGCCTCCTGGGGGGGCCTCAATGGCCTCCAGTTCTACTGGCGAAGCCAACACGACTGTTCCCCATTCATGGGGAGCAGGTGTTTTCCTCGCCGTAGAGAACCTTTCCCGGTGAGGCCACAAAGGCAAATGAGCCGAGATGATTGAGGGCCACATGATAATGATGCTTAACATAACTTTAAATAATTTATTCAGCCTCTCATTGTTCATGGCGAGAGGCTGACCTTGCTGGAAGTCCGGTTTTGGTAAGATCGCGAGAGCTGAGAAATCAGGTGTGATCCTGATTTCTCATTAAAGGGCGGAGCGAACCAGTAGAATTCTGCCCATAAAGTCATTGAGGTGTACAGCTCAGAAAAGGCCCTTCAGTCCATTGTGTCTGTGCCAGTCAAAGTCAAACCTCCTAACTATTCTAATCCCATTTTCCGGCACTTGGCTCATAGCCTTGTATGCCTTTCTATTGCAAGTGCATATCAAAATACTTCTTAAAAGTTACGAAGGTCTCTGCCTCCATCAACCTTTCAGGCAGAGAGTTCTAGACTCCCGCCACCCTCCAGGTGAAAGATTTTCCTTGCATTGCAATGGGTTAGTAATGGCTATGAGAGGCAATCCAACTATCCCTCCCTCACCCTCAACTCACCACACACACAAACTACAGCCACCCTATCCCCTCACTTGCCTTGAATCCCATGCCCCAGTGAGGGGATTGTAAAATCCTGCGAACGGCTTCCTGGTGAAGCAGTGGAGAAAAACAGGAAAATAAACATCCTTTATAAGCACCATTGTCAAAGGGTTTGAGTGATATTTACTGTTTGGATCAAAGCATGACAATTTCCAAAAAACAGTTTAATGATGCAACATGAATAATTCCCACTTTGTAAATCATACATTCCTCACACTGGTGACACTTTACACATAGAACATAGAACAGTACAGCACAGAACAGGCCCTTCAGCCCACAATGTTGTGCCGAGCTTTATCTGAAACCAAGATCAAGCTATCCCACTCCCTATCATCCTGGTGTGCTCCATGTGCCTATCCAATAACCGCTTAAATGTTCCTCAAGTGTCTGACTCCACTATCACTGTGGGCAGTCCATTCCACACCCCAACCACTCTCTGTGTAAAGAACCTACCTCTGATATCCTTCCTATATCTCCCACCATGAACCCTATAGTTATGCCCCCTTGTGATAGCTCCATCCACCCGAGGAAATAGTCGTTGAACGTTCACTCTATCTATCCCCTTGATCATTTTATAAACCTCTATTAAGTCTCCCCTCAGCCTCCTCTGCTCCAGAGAGAACAGCCCTAGCTCCCTCAACCTTTCCTCATAAGACCTACCCTCCAAACCAGGCAGCATCCTGGTAAATCTCCTCTGCACTCTTTCCAGCGCTTCCACATCCTTCTTATAGTGAGGTGACCAGAACTGCACACAATATTCCAAATGTGGTCTCACCAAGGTCCTGTACAGTTGCAGCATAACCCCACGGCTCTTAAACTCCAACCCCCTGTTAATAAAAGCCAACACACTATAGGCCTTCTTCACAGCTCTATCCACTTGAGTGGCAACCTTCAGAGATCTGTGGATATGGACCCCAAGATCTCTCTGTTCCTCCACAGTCTTCAGAACCCTACCTTTGACCCTGTAATCCACATTTAAATTAGTCCTACCAAAATGAATCACCTCACATTTATCAGGGTTAAACTCCATCTGCCATTTTTCAGCCCAGCTTTGCATCCTATCTATGTCTCTTTGCAGCCTACAACAGCCCTCCACCTCATCCACTACTCCACCAATCTTGGTGTCATCAGCAAATTTACTGATCCACCCTTCAGCGCCCTCCTCTAAGTCATTAATAAAAATCACAAAGAGCAGAGGACCAAGCACTGATCCCTGTGGCATTCTGCTAGCAACCTGCCTCCAGTCTGAAAATTTTCCATCCACCACCACCCTCTGCCTTCGATCAGATAGCCAGTTACCTATCCAATCGGCCAACTTTCCCTCTATCCCACACCTCCTTACTTTCATCATAAGCCGACCATGGAGGACCTTATCAAACGCCTTACTAAAATCCATGTATATGACATCAACTGCCCTACCTTCATCAACACACTTAGTTACCTCCTCAAAAAATTCAATCAAATTTGTGAGGCACGACTTGCCCTTCACGAATCCGTGCTGACTATCCCGGATTAATCCGCATCTTTCTAAATGGTCCTAAATCCCATCCCTAAGGACCTTTTCCATCAATTTACCAACCACCGAAGTAAGACTAACCGGTCTATAATTACCAGGGTCATTTCTATTCCCTTTCTTAAACAGAGGAACAACATTCGCCACTCTCCAGTCCTCTGGCACCATCCCCGTGGACAGTGAGGACCCAAAGATCAAAGCCAAAGGCTCTGCAATCTCATCCCTTGCCTCCCAAAGAATCCTAGGATATATTTCATCAGGCCCAGGGGACTTATCGACCTTCAGTTTATTCAAAACTGCCAGTGCATCCTCCCTCCGAACAACTATTTCCTCCAGCCTATTAGCCTGTAACACCTTCTCTTCCTCAAAAACATGGCCCCTCTCCTTGGTGAACACTGAAGAAAAGTATTCATTCATCATCTCGCCTATCTCTACTGACTCCATACACAAGTTCCCACTACTGTCCTTGACCGGCCCTAACCTCACCTTGATCATTCGTTTATTCCTCACATAAGAGTAAATTTCACAGCATTGCTAGCAAACCAGGGTAATTTAGTACAGTGAAGTCACCATAGTCCCAGGTGACCATAGGCTGCTCTCTCCCCTTTGAGGGAGAGCTGACTGCTGGTGATTTAACCTGAGGCTCACCACACCTCAGGCGAGGGGCAAGGTTGAGAAGGCGGGGTCTTCATGAATAACTTCAGCCGGTACGGGAATTGAACCCACGCTGTTAGCGTTGCTCTGCATCACTAACCAGCTGTCCAGTCAACTGAGCTAAACTGACCCCCATTTAGTCCAATACAAAGCTTGTGAAGAAAGCTGAATAGGATCTTTCCTTTCTTTTCTAACAAAGGAAGCTGTGAAAAAGCTGACTTAAGCTATACTAACAAAATTCTGACATGGTCGATAAATATTCCTGCCAAATATTTTGCGACAAAGTACTGGACAGCCCAGCTTTGTGCGGCAGTGTCATCAAGGCAAGGGTCGATTTGAGTCTTTATAGTCTTTTGGTCGCTCAGTGCTGAAGGCAGCATTTTATATTGGTGCCACAGATTTACAACTGCAACCACAGTGACTAGTGAAACAACAGATCAATAAGCGATGTGTAACTCATTCCTTTTTATATTTTATCTCTGTGGAAAATGTCAAATTAATAAATGCCTACAAATAATAAAATAAATATCTGGCATCGTTTTCTTCAGCATTCCCGAAGGATTGAGCCATAATGCCAAGGAGTTTGCCAATGTCACACATGCAGCCATGTGTGTGGGGCCCCACAGTCATATAGTGGTGATGTCACTGGGCTAGTAATCGAGAGGCCCAGGCTAATGTCCAGAAGATACAGGTTTGAATCCCACCACAGCAACCCGTGGAGTTTAAACTCAATTAAGAGCTAGTCACAGTAATAGTGACCCTGAGACCAAGATCGATAGTTGTGAAAACCCATCTGGTTCACCAATGTCCCTTAGGGAAGGAAATCTGCCGTCCTTACCTGGCCTGACCTACATGTGACTCCAGACTCACAGACTCCTGACTCTTAATAATGTTGGAGTAACTCTAATTTGATGGTGAGATGTTCTCCTCGCAGTGCTACCCCTGAATTCTGCCATTCCCCCTATCTCTGATAGTGTCGAATAGCCCACATTTAGGGCAACAGAAAGTAGGATCTCTCTGGGAAATATTAATAGGGCAGAGTTGACAATAAAAGATTGAAATCAATCAACTGCCCCTGCAAGATCTTGTTTGTGAGCCAGTCAGGCCCTCAGCATTCCAGGACACTATTTAGGGTTGACCAACCAGATCCGGAGGTTTCCATAGATTCATGGATATTTCTCCCAATTAGATCCAGATAACTTTGCAAAAGTAGGGTGATCTTAACGGAACAAGCAGTGGGCAGCTTGCGAGTGCAGTGTGCTGAGTAACTGTGCAATTTTAGTTGCATAGAATCAAGCAGTATCCTACACACACTTGAGGGTAATGTTCCCCTAATGCCACTTTGCTGTGCGTGACCCATTTATTGCACTGCACACTCCCGTTAAGGCTACCATGTGACTGCGCATGCATACATCTTAAAGTGACTTCTAGTGTGTGCCCTATTTGTTTCCTGCATGCTACATGAGGGGAGGCGATGGCATTGGGGTATTGTCACAGGACTAGTAATCCAGAGATCCAGGGTAATGTGCTGGGAATCTGGGTTCAAATCCCACCACAGCAGATGGTGAAATTTAAATTCAGTGAAAATCTGGAATTAAAAGTCTAATGATTGCCATGAAACCATTGTCAATCATTGTAAAAACTCACCAGGTTCACTAATGTCCTTTAGGAAAGGAAATCTGCTGTCCTTACCTGGTCTGGTCTAATGTGATTCCAGACCCTCAGCAATGTGGCTGACTCTTAAATGACTGAACAAGTCACTGAGTTGTTGGGCAATAAATGCTTGTCCAATGACACCCACATCCAATGAATTCAAGAGGACCATGGCTGGTCATCCACTTCAATGCCTTTACTCCCATATCTCTTTATATCATTGCTATTTAGAATTCTGTCAATCTCTGCTTTAAATACTCAGTGATTGAATTTCCACAGCCCTCTGGAGTAGAGAATTCCAAAGATTCACAAATAAAAATGCCCTCATCTCAGTCCTAATTTTGAAATTGTGTCCCTTGGTTCTAGCCTCCTCGACCTGGGGAAACATCTTACCTGCATCTGTCTACCCTGTCTATTCCTTTAAGTGTTTTGTAGGTTTCAATGAGATCACTTCTCATTCTTCAAAACTCCAGAAAATACAGGTCCAGTTTCCCCAATCTCTTTTCACAGAACATCCCAGCCATCGCCTCAAACTCCATTTACTGCTGTGTGTAATACCATTGCAAACCTCTCCTGTCCTCTCCTGAAGACTACCCAATACAAGTGCTGGGTCATGCCATGGTCTTGGAGGCATTGCACATAAAACACTGGTTTGTGCCGCCACAGGGTTACCAACCAGGATTGCCAACATTCCAGGATTAACCTAAAGCCTTGAGGGATTAAACTTTAATTGCCTCAGTCACTGCTGTGAGAAAGTTAGAACAAATATCACCAAAGAATTGTGTGCCTTTTCCACACTCCCTTAAACTTTTTGGGAAATCAGCTGTCTGACGAGACGAAGGGGGTTGGGGAGGAGGGGTGAAAGCTTGGGATAAAACCTCCAAGCTTGTGCCTAACCCGAGTTGGCAACCTCATTTCCTACCAATGAAGAGCAAACTCCCTTGGTGTTGATTCTCGGCCGAGAACAAGGATTTCATCATTCCTGGTGAGCATCAACATCTGGACAGATGTTGATAATTAAATGATAATGATCACATTGCTCAAAACTGAATCCTGCTCATCCTCAACCTGCTCCATCTTGTGTCGCACAAACCCAAGGCCACACAATATTTCCCTGCTGAATATTTTCAGTCTTCAAATGAATGTTCCCAATCTCTCAGATCCTCATATCTAGTTTCCTCTTTCTCCTCTGACCTCCAGGCAGACAGAGGAAATTGCGTTTCTTTTTTTTCAACATCCCGAGGGATTTTTGATTAGCCCTGCTTTGACTGATATTAACAGAATAACTGAAGTTACAAGACCCCAGAGAGAAAACAAATTCCTTCATCACACTGATAAGGACACAGCTTCAGTGAAGGAGAGAGACGAAGAAATCTCTCATGTAGGGAACACCAATCCCTACAATAAAGCCACAAGAGATTTATAAAAATATTATCAGAAAAGCACACTACTGCAAGTATCAAAGTTGAGATGAAAATAATGAATTCAAAACTGGTGCAGCTCTGGGATTAAAGACACGGAAATTGGTTTTAAAAAGGATTACAAAAATATATATATAAAAATCAATAGCTGAGGGATTTTCAGCTTCATTCCATTATGTTTTGTGATTTCTCAGCTGTATAAAAGTTCGAATGAGAAAGTCCAGGTCAGGTTTCCCTTCACAGAAAAGAATTAGAAGACAAATGTTTAAGTCAGCTCACAGCCAAGGTCAAATATGGGTCACCTGAGGGGAAGGGTCACATGTAGGCCCCAGGCCAGAAAGCCCCATTCAATCCAGAGTCTTTCTGAGGCAGTGGCACAGTGGTATTGTCGCTTGACTAGTAATCCAGAGGGCCAGGGTACAACCAGCATTAGTCTCCCCTGCTGCAGGATGAAGCCTCTAAATGGCCATCAACAGCCCCCCTCGCTAACAACCTCCCTCCCCTCACTAAATCACCAAGCCCCCCACCGTTTAAACTTTCACACAGGTTGGGGAATGGAGGGTGGGCAGTGGTAGATGGCAGGAAGCCCGCCCGTTAGATTTTACCTGACCTCTGCCTTCAAACCTGCTGGCAGAGCAATGCAGAATTCTGTCGGATATGGACTGGGGCATTGCAAAATAGTCACAGGATATGAGGTAACTGCGGTTGTCTGTTATCCGGGGAACCATAGGTAACAGGCTTCAGGGCCTTCATGAGATTAGGGAAGAACCTTGGGGTAGAAAAGAATGAAGGATCATCCACAGATTAGCCTGAGTACAGTTTGTCAAATCTCCAACAACAACAAATAAAGGGAAGTGCATCAAGTAGATTTGATGTTGCATCAAGATTAATCTGTGTCTGGCTTGCCTTAGAACCATAGAATCACAGAATCCCTACAGTTGAGAAGGAGGCCAATCGGCCCATCGAGTCTGCAACGACTCTCCGAGAGAGCATCTTACTCAGGCCCAGCCCCCATCCTATCCCCGTAACCCAGCACATTTACTACGTCTAATCCACCTAACCGCCACATCTTCGGACTGTGGGAGGAAACCGGAGCACACAGACACGGGGAGAATGTGCAAACTCACACAGAGACAGTCACCTAAGGCCAGAATCAAACCCTGGTCCCTGGAGCTGTGAGGCAGAAGTGTTAACCACTGGTCTATAACATTCTACAATTTACATTGAGCAATGGCGATAAACGAATGCGCATTTGCTGGAGTATCAGGCATTTCTGCACGTTCGCTCACACTTCATTATGCCTTGGTGTCAACTGCTGTATGTCAGCAGTGAAACAACCTGCAGACTCGACAGAAGCCAGTCCATGAGACCAAGGAAGCAGTAGTCAACTGTGCAGGGTCCAAGATGGATATAGAGGACATACAAGCTCCACATGCCTTAGTTACGAGCCTTCAAAAGCTGTTAAAGGACATACAAAATGAAAATGCAAGTCATTTATTAATATTGAATACGATACCAGCCAAAAATCAACCAATGGTAATTCAGAAGACAGATGATTCCACCAATTGAGCGAGACACAGGTAACCAGCTCCTCCAATGGCTCAGGAGACCAATATGACCAGGAACTGAATAAAGTAGGGACCAGCTTTGATCCCTGATCGCTACACAGACAGCTGAATACAGCCAGACTCTGACCTACACCCCAGCGGGCAGAGTGCTTGGAGGCAGAGAGAAATTTGATAAAACTGAAATATTGGTCATCATAAGACAGCAGTTTTGAGTTCGATGTTCCTGAAATCAGGAACCCCAGAGAATTCCAATTTAATTTTAGTTGCTCACTATATCCATTTCTCAACTACTAGTGACAAGGCCATGTGACTAATACAGCAACATGTTTTATAATATGTTATATACATTAAACATATCAACATTCTAAGGCACTTCACAGGAGCACTTACAGATTGACTCCGGCATTATGACAGGTGACCAAAAACTTAGCCAAAGTCAAACCAGGTTTACAAAGTGAGCAGTTGCTAAACTTTACTCAGATCTACTGTGTGTGGGTAGGGTAGATTTCTAAGAAGCAGTTGCAGAGTTCATGTAGCTGTGTCAAGCATACTGGATCAGACTTACTAATTACAGCGACTTAAAGGAAGAGATGAAGAGGATAAAGAAGTGAAGTGGTTTACAGAGAAAACTCCGGAGTTTCAGGCCTAGACAACTGAAGGCACAGCTGTCAAGGGTGGAATAAAGGAAATCGGGGGATGCAGAAGAGGCCAAAAATCTCGAAAGATCATGAGGCTGGAGGCTCTGGGCAGATTTTCCTGGGTGCTAATTCCCATCCCATAATCATTCTTTGTGTGGGAACTTAGATGGCAAGTGAGGAAGACTGTTTGATAATGGAGGGAGTCACCAACCAATCTTATCTCGCTCTCACCAGGCATTCCCACAAATCCACATCATTTAGAATGACTGGACAGTGCTCAGGATCTGTGGTTAAGGTCGATGTTCCTCTGCCTACACTACAAGGCACTGAAGCTAAATATAACAGCACAGCCTGTGCCCCACCTGAGAATATCTAATGCAGCACAATCCAGAATTACAGCCCAAGACCTATAAATCATTCCACTCGCATTCAGTCCACCTACTAGTGAAGGAATCCATAGAATCGTAGAATCCCTACAGTGCAGAAGGAGGCCATTCGGCCCATCGAGTCTGCACTGACACTACTCCCATTCAGGCCCTATCCCCGTAACCCACATATTTAACCTGTTAATCCACCTGACACTAAGGGTTAATTTAGCCCAATCCACCTAACCCGCACATCTTTGAATTGAGGTAAATTTTAAAGTGATGTTGAGGGTGGATGGAAGAAGCACACTCTTGAAAAACAACACAAAGGACAATGATCAGCGTTACTACAGAGCTAAGTGGTGTAAGAAACCGGGAGGAGAAACCTCGCTTACGCTTAAATGTAACATACTTCTCGAGCAAAGTTCACACATTTCACCTTCTCAAGTTGATCCCACCACATTCAGTGACTGACCTGGATTTTTAAATGGGTGCTGGGCCCAGATTGGAGGCAGGCAGGGGTGCATGGTGTCACCAGCCTCCCCTCCCATCCCTACTACGATCCTGACTCTGAGTCATTTTCAATGAGGATGGCCAAGGGTCAGATCGACTGCCTTCTCCTTGCCAGTAGGCAGCTAATTGAGGGCGATTATTTTCAATCAATGGGGCCCATTAGGGCCCCAGTCCCACTCCGACTGGGATTTTCAGTCAGCAATGCTGACATTGGCCTCGATCACGTCGAGGCAAACATGGGGGATTCAGGGAGAAAGGTTAGGGTGGAGGGCGCAATGGATGAAATATTGGCTGTACCTTGAAGGGGTGGCCCCACTGGGATCAAGGTCAGGCAGCTGTGTGTTTTCTGCACAGTGAGTAAAACTCACCTTTGTTTGTCCCGTGCTGTCTTCATTTTGAACATCAGCAGCTCCCATCTAGGCCAGTGGGATTCCCAATCGCTGAGTGCTGGATGTTCATAGAATCAAGTTGGTTGGGAAAGTCAACCTTTTCTTTTTCTTTACTGAGAGAGTGTATTGATTTTGTTCACTCTCAACACTCCTCACAGCTTCCAGTGTCCCAGCTATCCCCTATTTATACTCGTTTGAATAAAATGAAAATCATTAAATTAAACACCAATGAGGGGGGGGCGGGGGGGGGGGGTTGACAGCCCCTGTTGTGGCACTGTAACATCATAAGGAAACTTAATAAATTAAATCAAAATGTCATTTCTAGGGATAATGATGCACCCCAGCCACTGCAGTGCCCATTGGGTGTGGAATGTCCCCTATTTATACATGCTCAGAGTACGATATTCAACAATGTCCTTCAGCCATGTATCCTAACTATGTAATTAACGTACCATTAACACAGGAGGGCCTTGCCATTGGCCCTCCAAGGACAGAAGTCCAGTCGCTGGCCCTGATTGGACGGCGAACCCATTCACTGACTGTACTGGCTGCAGCTTTCAAAATCCCTGTGGGCGTACCTAAAGCACGGCACGCAGGACTGAGGTCCAGAACTAGCCTGCTGTTCCAGATCCCAATCCCTAACTGAGGATCCAGCACCATGTATACTTCATCTCCAGTTTCACACAGCACAAAATGGTCCTCCGGATACAATGTGGGTTTGGAAGGGATCCATCTATAATCCCATGCCTGAATATCTTTCACAGTTCAAGTTAGATACAGATAAAAAGTCACAAAGGCGCTGTTAAACTTTCAGAAACTCTGGAGACAAGGCTAATGGTGTCACTGTGGTGTCTTTTTCTACAGAGAAGGCCTAAGGGTTATACTCACTGCACACCACCATCAAATCCACAGTGACAATTTGAACTGTGTAGAGTTGGCACTGCAATCGAGGACTAGGCGATATTTTTTATGCATGGCAGGTAATCAACATGCTTGGAATGTTTGCTCATGTGGAATGCGGCTTGGGGTGTTTTCAGTGAGGGCATGGTCACCAATGATGGAGCATTTAAAATGGGGGTGCTTAAGAGGGTGACAAATTGGACTTAATACCTGTGGATTCCCGTATCCTTTGGGATCTGCACCCCAGCGAGAGGAAAGAGAATCAAATTCATGCATTTATTTGACATGATAATACAAAATAATCACAAAATAATACAACACAGTAGGAGGCCATGGGGCCCATCGTGCCTGTCTCAGCTCTGTGAAAGAGTGATCTGTTATACCCTCCTGCTCTTCCCCAAAGCCCCACTTAATCTCACATCTTCTCCATCTTCAATTGCCATTTGAAAGTGATTTTTGAATCTGCTCTCACTGCACTTTCAGGTAATGCATTCCAAATCTTAAAAATTCACTGTGTTAAAAAAAATTCTCTTCAGGATCTTGATCAGTTGGGCCAGTGGGTTGATGAATGGCAGATTGAGTTTAATTTACATAAATGCGAGGTGATGCATTTTAGTAGATCTAACGCAGGGCAGGACTTACTCAGTTAATGGTAGGGTGTTGGGGAGATTTATAGAACAAAGAGATCTAGGGGTACAGGTTCATAGCTCCTTGAAAGTGGAGTCACAGGTGGACAGAGTGGTGAAGAAGGCATTTGGCATGCTTGGTTTCATTGGTCAGAACACGGAATACAGGAGTTGGGAAGTCTTGTTGAAGTTGTACAAGACATTGATGAGGCCACACTTGGAATACTGTGTACAGTTCTGGTCACCCTATTATAGAAAGGATATTATTAAACTAGAAAGAGTGCAGGAAAGATTTACTAGGATGCTACTGGGACTTGAAGGTTTGAGTTATAAGGAGAGACTGGATAGACTGGGACTTATTTCCCTCGAGCGTAGGAGGCTGAGGGGTGATCCAATAGAGGTCTATAAAATAATGAGGGCATAGATCAGCAAGATAGTCAACACCTTTTCTCAAAGGTAGGGTAGTCTAAAACTAAAGGGCATAGGTTTAAGGTGAGAGGGAAGAGATACAAAAGGGTCCAGAGGGACAATCTTTTCACAGAGGGTGGTGAGTGTCTGGAATGAGCTGCCAGAGGCAGTAGTTGAGGTGGGTACAATGTTGTCTTTTAAAAAGCATTTAGACAGTTACATGGGTAAGATGGGTAAGAGAGATGTGTGCCAAATGTGGGCAATTGGGACTAGCTTAGTTGTAAAAAAAAAGGCATGGCATGGACAAGTTGGGCCGAAGGGCCTATTTCTATGCTGTAAACCTCTATGACTCTATCTCTCCTCTGTCATTTTGCCAAATACCTTAAACTTGCGATAATCTCTGCTTTCTACAAATGGAGATAGTTTCTCCTCATTTACTCTAGCCAAACCCTTCATGATTTGGACCACCCATATTAAATGCACTTTGCCTGCTTTAATGGGAACAATCCTGTTTACCCCATCCCTCGACGTAACTGAAGTCCCTCATCCTCAAGATTTCTGTCTTTGTGTCATGTATGCACACAGCAAACATTTCTCAGCTGGTTGCAGACCCCATTAGGGAAAGCGTCAATTGGAGAATATGGATAGGCAGAGGAAAAGGTTGACAAGCTGCTGTTATTTTTTTTCCGAATTGTAATTTTTTTGTTTCAAAGACAAAGATTAGAGCAGGATAATAAACAAGCTTCAGTGCATTATACTGAGGGAGCACACAGGCTTTGAGGACTGCAGGTTGCAGCTTCAAGTGAGAAGGTGGTAAATGCAGATAAAGGCAAACATGCTGATCCTTTCTCTTGCAAATGAATGCTTTCATGTGCTGGCTGTACGTGGAGGGTACTCCACCAGACAAAGCAATTTGGAAACTAATTGCGGTTCATAAATTATCTCCCTGTAGCACACAGCCTGAGAATGGATGTCATTTTTCCCACTTCGCTTTGTTTGTTTAGATTAAATTCTCTCTCCCCCTCCCTCAACTGGTTGCTAAGGTAACAATAAATCAATTTGCTATGCTAATACACAGCACAGGGTGTTGGCTTGCCCACCAGGAACCTAATTCCGATGATAAGGACAACAGCATCACTCCCGGGACAGGTTATGAACAAGGTTATATTGACGCACAGTTAGGTGGCAGTGTTTGTTGTTGTACTCACCCATACAAAGCACTGACGGGTCTCTTCTGCCCCGCTTTGAGGCGGTATGGTTTGGGTTCCCCAGCCATGTTTATATCTGTAAATACAGAGCACACAGACAAAAAAAAAGACATTTATATACATCATTATTTTGTATAATCACCTGTCTTCTCTGCCTCCAGGGAGGGTTGGAATGGCTTGAAGATGTGGCACTATTCCAGATCACACTGAAACTCCATTCAGAGGCTATCTGTTACATGGAGTGCAATGTTAACCACTCCTCCTCTCCTTTGGGCACTGACTAGGACAAAGCACCAAGTCCCCTTCACCCATGTGCCTGCTGACTACACTGGTTCCCAATCCAGCAGCTCTTCAAATTTAAAATTCCTATTCTTCGGCTCAAGTTCTGTCTTATTTCCGTAACCTCATTCAGCCCTACACCTTCTGAAACCTCTGCCATCTAATTCTGGGTAGTGCACATTCCCAATTTTCAGCAGCTCATTGTTAGTGGCCTTGCCTTCAGCTGCCAGTGCCCCAATACCTAGAATTCTTTCTTACATACAAATTAGGAGCAGGAGTAGGCCATTCGGTCCCTTGAGCCTGTTCCACCATTCAGTAAGATCATGGATGATGTAATTGTGACCTCAACTCCACAGGCTACCTACCCCCAGTAATCATTGACTCCTTTGTTAGTCAAGAATCTATCTACCTCTGTCTTAAAAATACTCATTGACCCTGCTGCCACTGACCTCTGGGGAAGAGAGATGCAAAGATTCAGGACCCTCAGAGAAGGAGTCTTCTCAACTCCATCTTAAATGCAGCAAGTCTCCTCAAGATCTTATATGATTCAGTCAGATCACCTTTTAATCATATGAATACAATTCTTTCCCTGATCCTGTCCATCTTTCTTCCACTCTCCATCATTAACCTGTTCCTTTAGATGCAGCTTTTTTGAACCACCTTTTGGTTACCATGCTACTTGTTGCCAAATTATGTCTGATAACACTCTTGTGTGGTGCCTTGGTGGATGGTTCACTGTATTTTTAAAGCTGCCATATAAATGAAAGTTGTTGTTGCAAAATTTCATTTCCTCCAGATACCTTCCTGCTATTTTACACATGGGTCCATTCTTCATATGGGAGGCTCAAAGGTGATTATCAAAAGGCTGCTTTGCAACAATGGGAGGGGGCAGGGGGGCACCCACAATCAAGCCAGATCCTGTCCTTACCACAACAGATTATGAGCAGGAACACTGGCTAATTTTCCTCATAGAGTTGGGATCATCATGTCGGGGGTCCATTGCATGCCCCGACCCCGCACCGTATTGGGAGCAGTCACCTTAAGAGGACTGGAGAAGCTGAAGGACCGGGAAAAAGCCTCATCATCATTGAAGGAACTGCCATAGCACAGAAGGAAGAGAGAGAGAGGCTGCCTGCACCCTTTGCAGTTTTGAAGCAGTGAAAAATGACCCCAGTTAATGCACCAGCACATTAGAGAGGGAGCCCCTCCCTCGTTTGACCCCTTCCCTCCCCAGCTGTGAACAGACAGGCGGCAGGCGGCCTCAAAGACATCCTGGACCCCTGGTGTTCCCCTTGCCTCGCCTCCAAGGCTCACAGGCTGATTGGAAAGTTTCAGCCAACCACGAGCCTTTTAATGACTTTGACAAGATAGCCACTACTTGTGGGCAGGCATCCTTTCCACCCGCTTCCCTCCAGCCTTCCCCCAAATGGTTCGGGGGCACGAGGATCCTGTCACAAATTTACACCTTTCCCCTCCTCCATTCCCATCCCCATTGCTCCATGGCAATCCCGCACAATACTTCAACCAACTTGGAGAGAAAAATCTGAAAGCTCTGGAGCACATAGAGGTAGAGATAATAAAATAACCACCTGAGACTTCAATACACCAATTTAATTTCTATTACTCTTCACATAAAGTCATTTTACTTCACTGCAGAGTAATTTACATCAGATTTATCTGGAGATTAAGTACTAACTCATCATTTGCATATTATGCTACCATTGGGGTGCCTGTCAAAGAACAAAGAACAATACAGCACAGGAACAGGCTCTTCGGCCCTCCAAGCCCGTGCCGCTCCCTGGTCCAAACTAGACCATTCTTTTGTATCCCTCCATTCCCACTCCGTTCATATGGATATCTAGATAAGTCTTAAACGTTCCCAGTGTGTCCGCCTCCACCACCTTGCCTGGCAGCGCATTCCAGGCCCCCACCACCCTCTGTGTAAAATATGTCCTTCTGATATCTGTGTTAAACCTCCCCCCCTTCACCTTGAACCTATGACCCCTCGTGAACGTCACCACCGACCTGGGGAAAAGCTTCCCACCGTTCACCCTATCTATGCCTTTCATAATTTTATACACCTCTATTAGGTCTCCCCTCATCCTCCATCTTTCCAGTGAGAACAACCCCAGTTTACCCAATCTCTCCTCATAACTAAGCCCCTCCATACCAGGCAACATCCTGGTAAACCTCCTCTGCACTCTCTCTAAAGCCTCCACGTCCTTCTGGTAGTGTGGCGACCAGAACTGGACGCAGTATTCCAAATGCGGCCGAACCAACGTTCTATACATCTGCAACATCAGACCCCAACTTTTATACTCTATGCCCCGTCCTATAAAGGCAAGCATGCCATATGCCTTCTTCACCACCTTCTACACCTGTGACGTCACCTTCAAGGATCTGTGGACTTGCACACCCAGGTCCCTCTGCGTATCTACACCCTTTATGGTTCTGCCATTTATCGTATAGCTCCTCCCTACATTATTTCTACCAAAATGCATCACTTCGCATTCATCAGGATTGAACTCCATCTGCCATTTCTTTGCCCAAATTTCCATCCTATCTATATCCTTCTGTAGCCTCTGACAATGCTCCTCACTATCTGCAAGTCCTGCCAATTTTGTGTCGTCCGCAAACTTACTGATCACCCCAGTTACTCCTTCTTCCAGATCATTTATATAACTCACAAACAGCAGAGGGCCCAAGACAGAGCCCTGCGGAACACCCTAGTCACAGGCCTCCAGCCAGAAAAAGACCCTTCCACTACCACCCTCTGTCTTCTGTGACCAAGCTAGTTCTCCACCCATCTAGCCACCTCTCTCTTTATCCCATGAGATCCAACCTTTTTCACCAGCCTACCATGAGGGACTTTGTCAAACGCTTTACTAAAGTCCATATAGACGACATCCACGGCCCTTCCCTCGTCAACCATTCTGGTCACTTCTTCAAAAAACTCCACCAGGTTAGTGAGGCATGACCTCCCTCTCACAAAACCATGCGGACTATCGTTAATGAGTTCATTCCTTTCTAAATACGCATACATCCTTTCTCTAAGAATCTTCTCCAACAACTTCCCCACCACGGACGTCAAGCTCACCGGCCTATAATTGCCCGGGTTATCCTTCCTACCCTTCTTAAATAATGGGACCACATTAGCTATCCTCCAATCCTCTGTCATTTTGTTACTGCAGTTTTTATGATTTCATCTCCATTACAATGGAGCTCGCCTATCCTACCAGGCGTGCAGGGTCACTAATTAAAATAAAATAACAAATACTGTGACTATGGGATGGGGAGGAGAGGAGAGGGTCTATCTATTACTAATGTCCCACAGCCCTGGCACCATTCTAGAAAGTCCCCTCTTCAACATCCCTCCAAGGGTTTTTGCAGCTTCTCTCGTTGTCTGGAGAAACATTCCTGATGGGACCCATCTCCAAACTTCATGGCCTGGGTCACGGCTCCTCCCCCTGCGACTGGATCCTAGACTTCCTAACCCACAGACCACAATCAGTAAGGATAGGCAACAACATGTCCTCCATGATCATCCTCAACACCGGTTCCCCACAAGGCTGTGTCTTCAGCCCCTTACTATACTCCTTATAAACCTTTGACTGTGGGGCCAAATTCCCCTCCAACTCGATTTTCATGTTTGCTGATGACACCACCGTTGTGGGTCGGATCTCAATCAATGACGAGCCGGAGTACAGGAATGAGATAGAGAATCTGGTGAACTGGTGCGGCAAGAATAATCTCTCCCTCAATGTCAACAAAATGAAGGAGATCGACATCGACTTCAGGAAGCGTCGTGGAGGGCATGGCCATTTACATCAATGGGGACGAAGTAGAAATGGTCGAGAACTTCATGTTTTTAGGTGTTCAGATCATAGGTGTTCCGTGTCCTGCTCCCTCCATGCGGACGCTATAGTTAAGAAAGCCCACCAATGCCTCTACTTTCTCAAGAGACCAAGTAAATTTGGCATGCCTGCTACAATTCTCACCAACGTCTACAAAGGCACCATAGAAAGCATTCTTTCTGGTTGTATCACAGCTTGGTATGGCTCTCGCTCTGCCCAAGACTGCAAGAAACTACAAAGGGTCATGAACGAAGCCCAATCCATCACTCAAACCAGCCTCCCATCCATTGACTCTGTCTACACTTCCCGCTACCTCGGCAAAGCAGCCAGCATAATCAAGGACCCCAGGCATCCCGGACATTCTCTCTGCCATCTTCTTCCATTGGGAAAAAGATACAAAAGTCTGAGGAAACGTACCAACCGACTCAAGAACAGCTTCTTCCCTGTTGCCACCAGACTTTTGAATTAACCTACCTCGGATTAAATTGATCTTTCTCTACACCCTATCTATGACTGTATCACTACATTCTGCACTCTCTCCTTTTCTTCCCGATATACAGTATGCTTTGTCTGTATAGCGCGCAAGAAACAATACTTTTCACTGTATACTAATACATGTAACAATAATAAATCAAATCAAATCAAATCCTGAACCAAATCCATTTCATAGGGAATGCGCATTCGCCAAAGTAAAAGTTCAAAGAGAATTTCACATGATTCAGACATTTAGAATGTCTTCATAAGACAACTCTTGCACTGTATAGCTCAGGGAGCATGGAGAGTATAACTCAAAAAGCACCTTGGAGTGCAGTTCTGAATGTTTTATAAAGTGCCTTCTGACCTGCCTAAGAACAGTTGATAATATTAAAATAAAATCGCAAAACAAATCCCTTCAAATACTAGAATCTGTGGTGAAAGCTGAAAATACTGCAAATACACAGCAGGTAAATCAGCATCTGATCAGGAGAACAAATCTTGTAATGATTCAGGAATGAGGTACAGGCTCACCCTGAAATACTAACTTGGCCACCACCACGGGGTGCTGGGATATTTCATGGACATTTCCAGCATATTCTGCCTGTGGCTCAACTGGTAAAAGTGCCAGCAGTTCTGCACCTAACCATACAGATCAGTTCAAGGTACAAAACCAAATCCGATCTCAGAAACCCCAGACTAAGGAAGAGAGAGGTTGAAAACACTTACTATCTTCCTGTTTGCTGTCATTGTGTATTTTTATATAATCAACCAAAGACCCTTTTCTACAAGGCTCCTTTCTCTCAGAAGGAGAAAGCTGAGGGGTAACCTAAGTGTGGCCTGAAAAAAAATCTTCCAGTTCCACCAGCAGCGGGTGGGGCAACTTAATTTGGCGGGAGGCCAAATATCAGAACTTTAGCATTCAAGTTCTCGGGACTTTAAAGGTGGGTTGAGCTTCCCGATGAGCAATGTCAGGAAGCCCTTTCACTTGCATTAGCAACTTAACCGTGCTCGTTGAAAGCCCAACTCTTAGAATTAAAGTCCCCCTCCAAGTACAGTTCCCTGTCAGTGCAAAATTGGAACATTTGCTATCATGGTATGCATGTGAAGTGGTGTGCACCTGGCAAGGTAGACTTCCTCCATGGTTAATGATGATTCACTCTGTGGGGAGTGCCTGTAAGTGCCAACTTTGGCTTGAGACTGGGTGTTGGCAGGGCAAGGTGCATGGAAAATGACTACAAAAAGGAGCAAAAGGTCAGTGGGGAAGGGGAGAGCAGTGGTCGGGCAAAGCTGGAAAGGACAATGCAGGCTGTCCAGATGTTCTTTAAATATGGCATCTGGATCTTCAATCCCATGAGGTAACGACCTAAGAAAGGATATACTTGTCATGGAGGGAGAGCAGTTGAAGTTCACTAAGCTGATACCTGGGTTGGCGGGACTGTCCTGTGAGGAGAGATTGTTTTAACTGGGCCTGTATTCACCAGACTATAGATGGATAAGAGGCGATCTGATTCAAATGTATAGAATTATAACTGGGCTGGACAGACTAGATGCTGGGAGGATGTTTTCCCTGGTTGGGGAATCTAGAATTTGGGGATACGTCTCAGGAGACTGTGATTTGATTTGATTTGATTTATTATTGTCACATGTATTAGCATACAGTGAAAAATATTGTTTCTTGCACGCTATGCAGACAAAGCATACCATTCACAGAGAAGGAGATGAGAGAGTGCAGAATGTAGTGTTATAGTTATAGCTAGGGTGTAGAGAAAGTTCAACTTAATGCAAGATAAGTTCATTCAAAGTCTGACGGCAGCAGAGAAGAAGCTGTTCTTGAGTCGGTTAGTACATGGCCTCAGACTTTTGTATCTTTTTCCCAACGGAAGAAGGTGGAAGAGAGAATGTCCGGGGTGCATGGGGTCCTTAATTATGCTGGCTGCTTTGCCGAGGCAGCGGGGAGCATAGACAGGGTCAATTCATGGGAGGCTGGTTTGCGTGATGGATTGAGCTACATTCACAACCTTTTGTAGTTCCTTGTAGTCTTGGGCAGAGCAGGAGCCATACCAAGCTGTGATACAAACAGAAAGAATGCTTTCTATGGTGCATCTGTAAAAGTTGGAGAGAGTCGTAGCTGACATGCCAAATTTCTTTAGTCTTCTGAGAAAGTAGAGGCGTTGGTGGGCTTTCTTAACCATAGTGTCGGCATGGGGGACCAGGACAGGTTGTTGGTGATCTGGACACCTAAAAACTTGAAGCTCTCGACCCTTTCTACTTCGTCCCCATTGATGTAGACAGGGGCATGTTCTCCTTTATGCTTCCTGAAGTCGATGACAATCTCTTTCGTTTTGTTGACATTGAGGGAGAGATTATTGCTGCCGCACCAGTTCACCAGATTCTCTATGTCACTTCTGTACTCTGTCTCGTCATTGTTTGAGATCAGACCCACTATGATAGTGTCGTCAGCAAACTTGAAAATCGAATTGGAGGGGAATTTGGTTGCATAGTCATAGGTGTATAAGGAGTATAGTAGGGGGCTGAGAACACAGCCTAGTGGGGCACCGGTGTTCAGGGTGATCGTGGAGGAGGTGTTGTTGCCTATCCTTATTGATTGTGGTCTGTGAGTTAGGAAGCTCAGAATCCAGTCGCGGAGGGAAGTGCTGAGGTCCAGGCCACGGCGTTTGGAGATGAATTTCATGGGAATAATAGTGTTGAAGGCTGAGCTGTAGTCAATAAATAGGAGTCTGACATAGGTGTCTTTGTTATCTAGGTGTTCCAAGGTTGAGTGCAGGGCCAGGGAGATGGTGTCTACTGTGTACCTGTTGCTGCGGTAGGCAAACTGTAGTGGATCCAGGTAGTCCGGGAGCTTGTGGGTAGACCATTTAGGATTGGGACGACGAAAAATTTCTTCACTCAAAGGGTGGTGAACCTGTGGAATTATTTACCACAGAAGGCTGTGGAGGCCAAGTTACTGAATGTATTCACAAAAGAGAGAAATTATTTTCTTGACTTTAATGGCAGAAAGGGGTACGGGGAGGAATATGGCACTGAGATAGAGGATCAGCCCTGATCATACTGAATGGTGGAACAGGTTCAAAGGGCTGAATGGCCTAGTCCTGCTCCTAGTTTCTATGTTTCCTGCCTGCCCCCAGCCCACTGCTGCGAGAATTGGCGAGCTTCTCATGGATGCACATTTGATGAGCTGAACAGAGCAAGATTGCGGGTGGCCAACTGACTCCACCTCTCCCTGTGCCCAGTAGAAATAACTCCCACTTCCACATCCACTAACAAACTTCAGGACTGAAGATTCCAGTCAATGTCTCCATTCTCGGTGGGAGTCCAAAACCCCAGGGGCTTAAAATGTAAGATGGTCATTGTATGTATGGTCAATGAATGTAGCAGGGAATTCAGGTGAAACTTCTTTATCCAACTCCAGAAGAGGAATTCACCACCACATGAGATAAATAACCCAGATGAGGGGAAGCTGGATTAGCAGAATACCAACATGGTATTAGGCCGAATGGCCTGTTTCAGTGCTGTAAATACTATGTAACTATGTAAACATCCAGCCTGCACTCAAGAGAGTAGCAGGGATCCAGGACCAGCATGGAGAAAATTGCTACCTTCAAAACCAAAAGCTTGACTGAAAGTCATTACCAAATTGCACAATTTACTCTTTGACAGAACGAGCCAAACAAAGCCACAATTGATTTAGACTGTTAATTCCTTATGGATGAAAGCAAGTTTTCACGTTCTTTTTAACTTGCTATTGATTGTTCTTGTGTATCTGCTGTCCCTGTGCTCATGCATAAAGTGACTGCTTGCTGCAGCAGTAAGCAATATAGTCAGAATGTAGAAATTGATGGACTTAAAAAGACCGAGGCTGGGGTTTTCCAGTTCTGCCGGCAGCTGGAATCGTCTTGGGCGGAATGTGAAATTTGATGGACTAGCCAAAGGTCCATTGACTTCAAGTGGAAAATCCCAGCCTGGAGTCCATCGATACTGACTATCGCTGTCACCTTCTACGCCACCTCCCCCACCCCCGTGGTCACATGATACAATGTTATTGACTAATCTCAGTGATCAATCTTTATCGACGAGTCTACAACATACTCAGACATGAGGGGAGGTAAACCCCAGTGGTGGAGAGCTTTGGGAACCATTGATCCAAAGTCAGCTGTTCCTCCCAAGAATACAACACTTACTGTGCACCGTGTGTCAAATTCGACATATACTTGATTGTAAAATGTTAACTTCTGTCGGAAATCTATCCGTTTCACATTTGAGTGAATCAATACCGTCTCCACTGTTTCCCCAGGTGGAGTATGTTCCTTCTATTGACTCACTGAAATATTGCTGCTGCGGATTAATTTTGAATCTCCCCGACCTGGAGCAGGTTGTGTCTGCTTCGACTGGTTTTATTCAGATTTGTATTTAATCGAGCACACAATGGCCAGAACCACAGAATCGGAGCGGGCGAGAGTCTGCTAACGGAAATCTCCGTTGACCTCAGGCGGGAATTTCCGGTCTCGTCTGAAAGAGGCCATAAAATCCCACCCAATACCTTTGGGATGTTCCAGTTAACTGACACAGCACAGAAGGAGTCTGGTTGCCCCATTGTGATTGTGCTGGCTCCTATCCCCTTCGCTTTACAAACCTTTTCTCTTCAGGTGTATTGCCAATCCTGTCTGTGAGAGACTTTTGAATGTTCCACCACACTTTCAGGCAATGCATTCCAGAGCATAACGCGTTTTGTTAACAAAAACATGCTCCTCATTTCCCCCGTGGCTTTTTGTTCCAATTATCTTAAATCTATGCCCTCTGGTTAATTATCCTCTTACTTCTGGAAACCCCTCATATCTTTGAACACCTCCAAAAACTTGCCCTTATAGAACAACCGCAGCCTTTGCACAGAACTGAAAATCCTTATCCCTGGTACCATTGTAGATGCTGGCATAGTGATAATGTCACTGGGCTAGTAATCCAGAGGCCTGGATCCGGGGACATGGGTTTAAATCCCACCATGGCAGCTGGTGGAATTTAAATTCAATTAATAAAATCTGGAATTGAAAGCTAGCCTTAGTAATGGTCACCATGACAACTATCAACCAATCAGGTTCACTAAGGAAGGAAACTTGCCAATCTTAGCTGGTCTACCCGATTGACTCTTACCGCCCTTTGAAATGGACGAACAAGCCACTTGCTTCATGGCTAGTTAGGGATGGTCAACAAATGCTGGCTGTCCCAGTCAAACATATAGCACATGAAAAAAGGAGAACTCTGGTAAACCTCCTCCACGGATTCTTCAAGGCCATGATATCCTTTCTGAAGATTGGTGCCCAGAATTGGACACAACATCACTGCCCTTTTATGCAAGTCTGATCACTCTCCAGAAATGAGACTTTATGATGATCAGGTTCGTGTGGAGCATGAAGACCAACATGGATGTGCTGGGCCGAATGGCCTGTTTCTGATGTACAGTCTTTGAAATTATTTATATGTGAACAAAGGGAACAGGGAATTTGCTTACACAAACCAGCCATGCGGTTTTGTTACACTGAAGTCCCATATGCACCTTTGCTCCAACAATTTGGTAAACTCTACAGCAGAAAGCCGGTGACTTTAACCCCTGCTTTCCTGCCGTGATTGTAACCCCTGAACAAAGCAGTAGCTGTTGTGTGCAAGATTGCTGTGTAAGGCACCAGCAGTCTCGCCATATTGCAGAATCACTTCCCAAAGAGGTATTTACAAGGATGTCAGACTGTCTCCTCATGAGGATAAAAATGAAACATGTTTGGTCCTTCCTGCCAGCACTTGAGAGGATTTAAGACAGGGCAGCTGAAATTTCTTGAGTTGCGATCTCAGTCTGTGAGATCAGTGGAGGGGCACCATTAGTACAGGGCAGGCTGGTGAGAGCCGAGCTTCTGGCACATCCCTGACACCCACGTGTCCCATGCCAATGGAACAGCTGACAGGACATTGCTCTGCTCATGGGAAGAAACAGGCTTTTGAGAGTCTTCTGACCCTGACAATCAATCCCCATTGGCCCACGAAGCAAAGAGGGCATTCTCTGAACATTGTAACCAAGAGAATTGTGTCTGTCGAGCTCACCATGTGTGCCCCTGTACAGTCTGTTAGGGCTCCACTCACTCACGGCTTCCATGATATCAGCAGCTCTTGCCTGTGAATCAGAGGCAGGAACTCCTGGCTGACACATGGCCCTGCTAGTCTCCACCATTATCCCTGGAAGGAATGAATGGAAATTCTGGCCCCCACCGGACAAATCCATGTGGATACTCCCAGGATCTGGAGGAAACCTGTTTTCGAACAAAGGAGAAGCATGTGCATTTCTCCAGTCTTCTGGGACCACTTCTGTGCCTAAAGAAGACTCAGTGAGCCAATGAAATGTTTGTGAAGTATAGTTGCTGCTATATTGCAGGAAACACAGCAGCCAAACTGTGCACAGTAAGATCCCATAAAAATTCATTTGATAATGCCCGCTCATCTGCTTTTCGAAGTTGGTTGAGGGATAGAAATTGATCTGGACAGCATGGATAGCTCCACTGCTTTACTTCAAATAGAGCCATATAGGACCTTTCACATCTGCCTAAGAGGCCAGCTGTGGCCTCGATTTAATAGCTCATCTAAAATGTGACTTCATGTTCTGGAAAATGTGCTCAAGGCCTGGGGCTGGTACTTGAGCCCACAAACTGCTGACGCAGAATACCACATATTCTGATGGTAGGCGCGACAGGCAGCAGCTACCACTAGAATATGTACCTGCAGCATCGAGTGAGGACAGGGCTTGGCTGGCGTTCTAGTTCATGGCATGAAGCTTTAACTCTCACTTCAGGCATGAGGACTAACCACGGGGGAGAGTTGTGGCTATTTCTGCACTCAAACCCTCGCACAAGGAGAGGAGAGAAAACGAAGAAAAATAAATAAACCAACAAACCAGCCCTCCTCCCTAACAAAACTCCTTGCTGTTTTTATCAGTGAGCTGAACCTCATTGCCGAGGTACTGGTTTGCAGTCTTACTGACACCCTGTTCCTTGCTGCATTTATCTTTTAAATTAAGCTATCCAATTTCACCCCCTTTCCAATCCTCCCCTTCTGACAGCAGAAGAGCTGCAATGAGCATTCAGCTCACAACCTTCTCCTGCCTCCTTGGTCTCCTTAATGACAGTTCATTAAACGCTAACACCTTCCTCCAAAGGAACCAGTAATTGGGTATTTATCTCCTGTATTCCCCGGAGAATGTGACCAACTTATTGAGCAATGCTTCATCCACAGCCCTCGACACACAGCCCTCACATCCTAAAGCAGGAGTCTGCACATTCCTCGTTTAAAAAGAGACAGATTTTTCATTGGGAATAAATAATCAATCAGTAAATTATGGTGACCTATCTCAGTATGAGATCGTCAACTGGATATTTAACTTAAAGAAAAATTTTCAATTATGCAAAGCTTTATCGCATCTCTCTGAGCGCTTTGCATGAAATAACTCCAGGTGCAATCGCTGTAGCTAACTGTAGCAGTAATTTTACAAAACAACTTGCTTTCTTGACAGCATTATTTGAGGGCAAGATGATGGCCAAGTCACTGAAGAATCACAGAATTCCTACAGTGCAGAAGAGGCCATTCGGTTCATCGAGCCTGTGCCAACTGTCCGCCAGAGTATCTCATCCAGGCCCTCTCCCCCACCCTATTCCTGCAACACCACACATTTCTCATGGCTAATCCCCCTAACCTACACATCTTTGGACTGTGGGAGGAAAATCGGACCATCCAGATGAAACCCACGCAGACACGGGGAGAACGTGCAAACTCCACACAGACAGTGACCCAAGCCGAGAATTGAACCTGAGTCCCTGGGGCTATGAGGCAGCAGTGCTAACCACTGTGCCACTAAGGCTCCCACAGCACACTGCTGTCTGATAAATGGATCCAGAGGTTTGTTAACATCCTTTAAACCAGGGCATCATATTAACACCTCAAATAGCAGAGTTAAATTAGTAAATGTCTCACCTCCCCAATTTTACCTTACCTGGGCAGACCATGTGAGTGTGGTGCGTGAGGGAGGGGAGTGGAAGAGGATAATGTCTGGACAGGCAAGCATATTAAAAATATGAGAACCAGCACCAGGGCTTATAGAATTCTACAGTGCAGAAGTAGGCCATTCGGCCCATCGAGTCTGCACTGACCACAATCCCACCCAGGCCCTACTCCCACAATCCCATGCATTTACTCTATCTAGTCCCCCTAACACTCAGGGGTCAATTTAGCATGGCCAATCCACCTAACCCCCACATCATTGGACTGTGGGAGGAAACCGGAGCACCCGGGGAAAACCCATGCAGACACGGGAAGAATGTGCAAACTCCACACAAACAGTGACCCGAGGCTGAAATTGAACCCGGGTCCCTGGCACTGTGAGGCAGCAGTGCTAATCACCGTGCCGCCCTGATGGTTATCTGATGGTTCTTTGGGCAATGATGGCATTAAGGACCAGTACAGATCTCTGGTTGGATGCCAGAGGTCTGGCATTCTGTACTCAATGGTTTTTGACTTTTGGCAATGTGGCAAGAGTGGGTGCTGCTACTGGCCTGAGCAGCATTAAGCAAAGGAGGTGAAAGCAGTTCATTATGGAATGAACCTTAATGAAAAGTCTACATATGCAGAGAGTGGGTAAAACTGGGATGTGGGTGTCCTCGGGTGAGGTTTGTCAATCTTCATATGTATGTGGCACATTTAAGAAAAGAGGGTGAACTATCACCCTGGAGAATAAAATCCAGACAGTTCATTTGAAAAAGGTTAAATTATATAGCTTGTATAATACTGTAAGGGACAGAGCTTCTGCAATACGATTCACTAATGTCTCTGCAGACTTAGGGGCGAATTTTCCCACCTGCCACAGGAATCGTAACTGGCAAGGGGAGGACCATGGAAAGGTCCGTTGACCTTGGGCAGGTTTTTCCATTTTGGGGGCGAGCAAGACCAGAAAATCCCGCCCTTATCTCTGGGCTGAAAAGGCAACAGCTGCTTTGACAAGGAATTCAATTCACTCCATGTGATATCAAGAAATGGTTGCAGTCACTGGATGCTGCAAAGGCAATGGGCAATGACAATATTCTGGTAATAGTACTGAAGACTTGCCCCAACCCTAGCCAAGCTGTTCCAGTACAGCTACAACACTGGCATCTACCCGAACAATACGGAAAATTGCCCAGGTATGTCCTTTATAGAAGATGTGGAGATGCCGGTATTGGACTGGAGTAAGCACAGTAAGAAGTCTCACAACACCAGGTTAAAGTCCAACAAGTTTATTTGGCAGCACAAGCTTTCGGAGTGCTGCCCCTTCATCAGGTGAGTGGGAGTTCTATTTACAAACAGGGCATATAAAGACACAAACTCAATTTACAAGATAATGATTGGAATGCGAGTCTTTACAGGTAATCAAGTCTTAAAAGTACAGACAATGTGAGTGGAGAGAGGGCCAAGCTTCACTATACCGCAAGCCTCACGATGCTCCACTTCTCCAGCTTCCACCCTAAACACGTTAAAGAAGCCATCCCGTATGAACAAGCCCTCCGTATACACAGGATCTGCTCAGATGAGGAGGATTGCAACAGACACCTCCAGACGCTGGAAGATGCCCTCATAAGAACAGGATATGGCACTCAACTCATCGATTGACAGTTCTGACGTGCCACAGCGAAAAACTGCACCGACCTCCTCAGAAGACAAACACAGGACATGGCGGACAGGGTACCCTTCATCATCCAGTACTTCCCCGGAGCAGAGAAGTTATGACATCTTCTCCGGAGCCTTCAACATGTCATTGATGAAGATGAACATCTCGCCAAGGCCATCCCCACACCCCCACTTCTTGCCTTCAAACAACCGCACAACCTCAAACAGACCATTGTCCGCAGCAAACAACCCAGACTTCAGGAGAACAGTGACCATGACACCACACAACCCTGCCACAGCAACCTCTGCGAGACATGCCGGATCTTCAACACGGATGCCATCATCTCACGAGAGAACACCATGCACCAGGTACACGGTACATACTCTTGCGACTCGGCCAACGTTGTCTATCTGATACGCTGTAGGAAAGGATGTCCCGAGGCATGGTACATTGGGGAGACCATGCAGACGCTACGACAACGGATGAATAAACACCATTCGACAATCACCAGGCAGGAGTGTTCCCTTCCAGTCGGGGAACACTTCAGCAGTCATGGGCATTCAGCCTTTGATCTTCGGGTAAACGTTCTCCAAGACGGCCTTCACGATACACGACAACACAGAATCGCTGAGCAGAAGCTGATAGCCAAGTTCCGCACACACGAGGACGGCCTCAACCGGGATCTTGGGTTCATGTCACACTATCTGTAACCCCCACGACTTGCCTGGGCTTGCAAAATCTCACTAACTGTCCTGGCTGGAGACAATACACATCTCTTTAGCCTGTGCTTAACCCTCTCTCCACTCACATTGTCTGTACCTTTAAGACTTGATTACCTGTAAAGACTCGCATTCCAATCATTATCTTGTAAATTGAGTTTGTGTCTATACATGTCCTGTTCGTGAACACAACTCCCACTCACCTGATGAAGGGGCAGTGTTCCGAAAGCTTGTGCTGCCAAATAAACCTGTTGGACTTTAACCTGGCGTTGTGAGACTTCTTACTGTGCTTGACAGAAGAAACAGGACAAATCCAACCCGGTCAATTACTGCCCATCAGTCTCTTCTCGATTATCAGTAAAGTGATGGAAGGGGGTCATCAACAGCGCCATCAAGTGGCACTTACTCTGCAATAACTGTTCAGTGACACTCAGTTTGGGTTCCGCCAGGGTCACTCAACTCCTGACCTCATTACAGCCTTGATTCAAACATGGGCAAAAGAGCTGAACTCCAGGGTGAGGTGAGAGTGACAGCCCTTGATTTCAAGGCAGCATTTGATTGAGTGTGGCATCAAGGAGCCCTAGCAAAACTTTAGTCAATGGAAATCGGGGGAAAACCCTTCACTGATTGGAGTCTTACCTGCACAAAGGACGATGGTTGTGGAGATTGGAGGTCAATTATCTCAGCTCCAGGGCATCATTGCAGGAGGTTCCTCAGGGTAGTATCCGGGGCCCAACCATCTTCAGCTCCTTCATCAATTACCTCCCTTCCATCATAAGGTCTTTAGAAGTGGGGATGATCACTGATGACTGCACAATGTTCAGTATCATTCGTGAATTCACTGAAGTTGTTCATGTCCAAATGCAGTAAGTCCTAGACAATATCCAGGCTAGGACTGACAAGTGGCAAGTAACATTCATGCCACACAAGTGCCAGGCAATGATTATCTCCACAAGAGAGAATCTAACCACTTGACATTCAATGGCATTACCATCGCTGAATCCCCATCATCCTGGGGATTACCATTGACTAGGAACTGAACTAGCCATAAATACTGTGGCTACAAGAGCAAGTCAGAGGCAGGGAATCCTGTAAGTAATTTAAATTGGTAAGTAACTCACCCCCTGATTCCCAAAGCCTGTCCACCATCTACAAGACACAAGTCAGGAGTGTGATTGTATACACTCCACTTGCCTGGATGAGCGCAGCTCCAACAACACTCAAGAAGCTCAACACTATTAAGGACAAAGCAGCCCACTTGATTGGTACCCATTCTACAAAGATTCACTCTCTCTACCACCACTGAACAGTGGCAGCAGTGTGTACTGTCTACAAGATGCACTGCCTTCGCATGCAAGGCTACAGACCAACTGCTGGAAAATGAGATTAGAATAGATGCGTGCTTAATGGCTGGTGCAGACACAATGGGCTGAAGGGCCTCTTTCTGCGCTGCACATTCTATGACTCTAAGAACTAATTGAGTGAATCTCTGAGTTACCTAGCCTGAAATTCTTTACAGGTTCTGCTGTTTTTTTTTAAAGAATTCTACCCATTTTCCTCAGCCTCGTTCCACAAACATGCAATTTGTGGGCAAACAGAGCTCTATCTGTTTCCGTGAATCTGGGCAAAACGCTTGAGATTTCAGAGCAGAAGTTGATGTGATAGGAGCCAGTTAGCTCAGTTGGCTAGATGACTAGAATGTGCAGGTTGAGGTGGTTCTTGAGGTCTGCCTTCTGACCTTTTCCCATAGTGATATCATGGCATAAGCCATGATTAACATCCCTTGGACAATGGGAAGCAACATAGTGAAAAAAGTTGATGTGATGTGACACATCTTAGAGCCAAGCAGCAGATTCACTGCCTGGTTGGCATCATTCACATCTCGCTTATCATGAAAGGCAGGAACAACCAGAAGTTACCTCGATCTGCCTGAACCACACCAATTCACCTCGCATGTCGGAAACCCCCCATGCCTAAATTGTTCCCTATGAGTGAAGCTTCCTACTCCATGATATCCGAGATGCTTGTCTTCAGTACCTGAAGCTTTGACCTGTCGTGGGAACTCATGCATTTAGTCTGCACACAATGTTGAACGAGAAATCTGCATCAACCAAATACTTCAGATGGGTGGGAGACAAACTCTAGCTATGGTAAAGAAAGAGATATGGCCCAAAGTGCTCCACAATAAAATACTTTTGAAGTGTAGTCAGTATTGTAATGTGGGAAATGGGGCTGCCTTTAGCAATGAGCTCCAACAAACCGCATTGAGGTAATGATAGATTATCCGACATGGTGATGCAATATTAATATTGTCAAATTTAGCCCACCAGCATTATCGCGTTGTTGTTTGTGGGAGTTTGTTGTGTGTAAATTGACTGTTGGTTTCCTACATTACAACAGTGGCAGAAGTACATCCTTGGCTGTGAAGTGGTTTTTGTTTGGATGTCCTGAGGAAGGTGCTATATAGACACAAATCTTCCTTTCTCAGCAGCTACTAAACCCACATGCTCAAGGCCTAGGTTGGGAACTCAAGCTCCAGGTTTCAAAAGGGTGAGTTTCTTGATCCGTTACGGAGCATCTTACTTGTCACTTCTGAGCATAACTTTTAACTATGCACGGTGCTTATAAAGTCAGCAGGCACCTTTAAACTCTTCTAACTTTGGATGTACTTGGCTGTAAATAGCATATGAAAGCATAATTCATCCAGTTTGTTTGGTGTTAGTGTTGCTAATGCTGTTCTTAATGAAAATAGTAACAGCAGCAGGAAGCGTATGTTATGATGAGCTGAACTAAAGCTTGGAGAAGAAAATTTACTGCTCTTTATAGGAAAAATGTACCACATGGGTGGGATTTTCCAGCTGGTGCCGCTGGAGGGATCTTTCAATCCAGCCAACAGCGACCTCCCTGTAATGGGTTTCCCTGGCAGCAGAGGGTTTGAACAATGGGGAACTCCATTGACAGCGGCAGGACTGGAAGATCCCAACCAATGGTGGGCTGCCTCCGCAAAACATGCAGCGGGGCGAGGCGGGGGGGTGGGGTGGGGGGGAGGGGGGGGAGGCGGGGATGGTGGTGGATAATTCCACAATTGGAACTGAGTTCACAATTGGACATAAAAGTCTTCCTATCATATGTACAGAGGGAGGTCCTGTGACATAGTGGGAAGTCCATGATCTCCAACACCCTCTTTGGGCACTGAAGGACAGTGTGTACATTCAAAGGCAGGTTTGAAATTGAACAAAGACTTCATTGATTCAATAGAAGCTGGAAATCTGGAATAAAAGCAGAAAATGATAGAAAAACCCAGCAGCATCTGTGGAGAAGGAAACAGAGTTAATAGCCAGAATTCTCCAACCTCACCCGCGGCTGGCATTCTCCTGTCCCACTGCAGTAAATAGAGATTTGGCTGGGCGCCAAATTCTCAGTTCTTGCTGGCAGCAGCAGCAGGTTGTGAATGGCTGGAGAATTCTGGCCAACGTTTCGAATCCATATGATTTTTCAGAGAGGGAGAAATTTTGAGAGAGGGTGGAGCAGGTGGGGCAACAACTATCAGGGTTAGGTGGGAACTAAGGAGCAATTTGACAAATTCCACCCATCCCTGACCTTGATTAATTCACTTTGGGTGGTGGCATGGAAAGGACAATATCCACAGTAGCACTGCTGCCTCATAGCACCAGGGACCTGGGTTCAATTCCGGCCTTGGGTGACTGTCTGTGTGGAGATTGCACATTCTCCCCGTGTCTGCATGGGTTTCCTCTGGGTGCTCCGGTTTCCTCCCACAGTCCAACAATGTGCAGATTAGATGGATTGGTGATGCTAAATTATCCCTTAGTGTCCCAAAATGTGTCAGTTAAGGGGATTAGTGGCGTAAATGCGTGGGGTTATGGGGATGAGGTGAAAGAGAAGGCCGAGGTGGGATGCTGAGTTGGCGCAGACTTGATGGGCTGAATGGCCTCCCTGTGCACTGTAGGGATTCTATGACTCTAACAGGGGGTCTGTTCTGCGTACTGCCTGATATTTAATCCCGTTGACTGTGCCACAGTGCCAGGGACCCAGGTTCTGTGTGGAGTCTGCACGTTCTCTCTGTGTCTGCGCGGGTTTTTTCCGGGTGGTCCAGTTTCCTCCCACAGTCTAAAGATGTGTGGGTTAGGTGGATTGGCAATGCCACAATTAAATTACCCCTTTATGTCAGGGGGACCACTAGGCTAAATGCATGGGGTTATGGGGATAGGGCCTGGGTGGGATAATGGTCGTTGCAGATTCGATGGGCCGAATGCTCTCCTTCTGCACTGTAGGATTCTATGATCTATGATCTGTAATGAAACTGCAGTATATTTACACTGGAAAGCAGAGGCCAACAACAACGTGGAACAACAACGTGGGGGAAAAAATGGAAAAATTTAATTGTTCGGTTGCCTGCAGCTTTTTTCTTGCTGTTCTTGATTCACAGGTAACGTAATGGAACAGTCTAATTATATAAGGTGCAAAGGGTGTCAATCAATTGATTCTTTTGCCCTGAGACACAAGAAAGTGGTGGAGCCCTGTCATTAAATGTGATGCCTCAGAAGTGGGGCAGACTTTTGCGGGTTATATTGGAGGAATGGCTGTTTTTAAATTGGTGAGCTGGACAGATGCTCCCAGACAGAATGCTGGTCAGTCCTATTGCACGTGGGAGCTTGAATGAATGAATAATGATGCTCGTTTCCCCAGCACTCCTTCACTGAATCTACACCCTCACTAAAATCCATTCACACTCCATCATTACCGATTGCTAATGTTGTCAACAAAACCCCAGTTCTGTTGACAATTAACTTATCAGCTGGAGAGGGAATCAAGCGTGAAACGTTGAGTACAAGTTTCCACCACAATCCAGTCAGCTGAAGAATTACCCTGCCCCCATCCCCTCGCCACTCCCCGCCCCAATTACTAGAAGAACAGAGCTATTAGCACAAATCATCTCCCAGTCGATTAAATAATTACTCTAATGGATTGGACATTTGCACAATTCAGAGACTGAAAATCGGTAAAAAGACAAGGCCGTACTGATTCACAGGCAGGAATTGTTAAGAGGGTTGTTTGGAACATGTTTTACATTAAAGGTGCTACATAAATGCAAACTGTTACATTGATGAAAGACATGAGCAAAGCGTTACAAACTCCAGGCGTTAGAAAGAAGCCATATGGAATCATAGGATCCCTACAGTGCAGAAGGAGACCATTCGGCCCATCGAATCTGTACCAACCACAATCCCTCCCAGGCCCTTTTGCCATAACCCCACATATTTACCCTACTAATCTCTTGACACTGGGGTCAATTTAGCATGGTCAATCAATCTAACCTGCGCATCTTTAGACTGTGGGAGGGAACCGGAGGAACCTCACGCAGACACGGGGAGAATGTGCGAACTCCACACAGACAGTGACCCGAGCCTGGAATTGAACCCGGCTCCCTGGTGCTGTGAAGCAGCAGTGCTGGAGATGGAGATGCTTTCCGTTCCTAACCATAAACAATTTAGGGTGAAGCATCAAGGCCTGTAGTAAAGGAAGAACACCCATTCCATTGGATCCATTCAGTACCCTGTGTTCAGTCCTAATGCTGCCTCTGTTCTGAAAAACAGTGGGTAGGGTTTTCCTGTCACTCTCGCCCTGAGACCAGAAATTCCCACCAAGGTTAATAGACCTTTAAATGGTCTGTCAAATTGTCCACCGGACCAATAACCTGTTTTTAGGCATATTGGCTGCAGAGCAAATGTTGCCCAGCACACTGGGCAGAAACCCCCTGTCCCCCATCGAAATACTATCTTGGGATCTTTTGCAGTGGGAAAATAGCTAATTTGACAGACAGTGCATCTGACAGTGCAGCACTCCTTCAGTACTCCACTGAAATGTTGGTAAGATTGAGAAAGGTGATGAATAAGGTCAATCAGGCAAGTTATATATGTCCTTCCATTGACCCTGTGCTCAGTCCGAATGCTGCCTCTGTTCTGAAAAACAGTGGGTAGGGTTTACCTGTCACCCTCGCCCTGAGACCGGAAATTCCCACCCAAGGTTAACAGACCTTTAAATGATCTGTCAAATTGTCCATCCGGCCCATGATGATTCCTGCAGTGGGCAAGACCGGGAAATTTACTCTAGTGTTATAATAGGAGACCTTACGATGAGATTACAGGCCGGACTCTCTGACCTCGCCCGCAGCTGGGATTCTCCAGTCCTGCTGCTGTAAGTGGAGATTTGGCTGAGAGCCAAATTCTCCATTCTCACTGGTAGTGGCAGCGGGGTGTGCAAGACCGGAGAATTCCAGCCTCCATCTCAACAATGAGGAATGTGGGAATGGAGGATATATCTGTAAGAGTGCGTATTTGGAAGTTAGAAGGAACAAGGCGGGGGAGAATTCAGAACAGCCTGATTGCGCATTGCAGGATTATGTAGGGACACAGCACAGAAACAAGCTATTCAGTTCCCCTAAATTACACTAGTGTTTATGCACTACATAAGCTTCATCTCATCTTACTTCATCCCAGCCCATAAACACATCCTCTAATCCCTTTTTCCTTCATTCGGTTATTCAGCCGTAACTCAGTTGGTTGCACTGTCACCCCGATTCAGAAGGTTGTGGGTCCACGTTCCATTCCAGAGGCCAGAGTGGGAATGCTGCACTCTCTGAAGTACTGTTGTTAAAGTGAGGCCCTGCCTGCTCCTTCAGGTGGATGTCAAACAGACTGTGGCCCTATTTTGAGGAAAGAAACATGGAGGAGTTCTACCTGATGTCCCGAACAATATTAAACTCTCAATCAACATTTGAAACACAGATTAACTGATCATTATCACAATGCTATTTGTGGGATCTTGCTGTGTGTAAATTGGCTGCTGCATTTTCTACATTACAACAGTGACTAATATTTGGAAAGTATTCATTGGCTGTAACATGCTTTCGAGCGTGCTGAGGACATGGCACGGTGCAGGGTGGCACGGTGCAGGGCGGCACGGTGCAGGGCAGCACGGTGGCACAGTGGTTAGCACGGCCTTGGGTGACTGTGGAGTTTGCACGTTCTCCCCATGGGTTTCCTCTAGGTGCTCCGGTTTCCTCCCACACTCCAAAGATGTGCAGGTTATATGGATTGGTCAAGGTAAATTCCTTCTTAGTGTTCAAAGGTATGCAGATTAGGTGGATTAGCCAGGGTAGATGCATGGGGTCACTGGAATAGGGGGTGAGGGCCTGAGTAAGAAGCTCTTTGGACAGTCGGGCTGAATGGCCTCCTTTGGCACTGCTGGGATTCTATGACAGGGAAGATATAAATGTAATGCTTACTCATTCTAGCTTCCCCAGAACCAAATTTATTTTAAAGCTGATATTATCTTAGTTCCCGTTCACCCCCTTGCATTTCACAGCATTGATAAATGAATGCACAGGGAGGAGAAGGATGTCATCATCTGCTCTTTAACAACTACTCGGACAAACTGTCCTGCTAAAAACCCACAGGAAAATCTGACTAAACTGAACGTCCAGTGTTAATGAAATGGACTAGACAGATGAGGGGACAAACAGTGGGATAGCTAAGTCAATGAATGAAAGCATACATCACAACCTACCCATGAAGACTCCATGCACAAAACTGCCATTAAAATCTGGTGCATTGTGCAGCCAGCCAGCCAGTAAAACTCCACAGGTGTATGAGTCAGAAAGATTTCCATGAAGAAACAGGTGACCTCACCCTGGGGTCATTCACGAAAACATCACTGAAACAATTTCACAACTAACTCACGGGGAGTACGTGCAGACTCAGCACAGACAGTGACCCAAGCTGGGAATCGAACCCGGGTCCCTGGCGCTGTGAGGCAGCAGTGCTAACCACTGTGCCACCCACAGTGAAGAAACAGGTAACCTCACCCTGGGGTCATTCACTAAAACATAGCTGAAACCATTTCACAACTAACTCACGTTGCAGGAAGGGTTAAGCAGTAAGGGCTGAGCTGCCAGGAGTGTGGAAATGCGTGTGTGGGGGTGGGATTCCCCCAACAACAACAAACTTTGACATTTGTCAGGGGCTGTTGCTTTACTTGCTGCCTGCTACGTAGCTTTGCCAATAGACTAAACAAGGATTGCTGGAAGCTTGCTTTGTGTGTACATGAGCAGCAGCCAAAAATGAAAATGCCTCAAACATTATCAGCCGAGTCTGCACAGCCAGTTTAATTTTAACTGCACCAACAAAATAGGGCTACCATTTTGTCCTTTTGGTTTGAATATTCATTCTGAGGATGCAGACATCACTGGCAATGAAGGCCAATATTCATTGTCCAATCCTGTCTGTCTTGAAAAGATGTTCCAGAATCGATCACAGTTTTGTGAGATGATACCTCACCTAGGGCAGCATGGTGGCATAATGGTTAGCACTGCTGCTTTACGGCACCAGGGTCCCAGGTTCAATTCCAGCCTTGGGTGACTGTGTGGAGTTCGCATGTTCTCCCCATGTCTGCATGGGTTTCCTCCAGTTGCTCTGGTTTCCTCCCATAGTCTAAAGATGAGCAGGTTAGGTGGATTGGCCATACTAAATTGCCCCTTGGTGCTCCCATATATGTCAGAGTTTGATGGGTTGGCCGTGGTGAATGTGTGTGGTTACAGGGATGGGGAGAGAGCCTGGGTGAGACACTCTGTCAAAGAGTTGGTGCGGACCCGATGGGCCAGGTGGCCTCCTTCTGCACTGTGGGGATTCTATGATATGATTCTAATTTAAGCAGCTATTATCTCAACACTCATTCATTCCCTCCTCTCCACTCCATTTCACTTTTGTAGCAGTTTGATACAACACAATGGCTTGTTTTGGAGTCTCCAGAGGACAGGTCAGAGTCAACCATATTAGCATGGGCTTGGAGCCATGCCTAGGCCAGACTACTTCCACATAAGGGCATGAATGAACCAGTTGGTTGTATCGAGCAATCCAACAGCTTTGTGGTCACATTGACGGTTATGAGATATATTATTTCCTACTTTTTTTCGAACAGAATTCAGATTCACAAACTGACATGATGGAATCATTCTCTTGGATTGTTAATCTGGGTTTCTGAATGAACAGTCCAGCCCCACATCACAACTGTCCCTCTGAAACACAGAGGAGCCTGGGCATAGGCTCAGCTAATGAAATGACAAAATGCTGGTTGAGGGCGGCACAGTGGCACAGTGGTTAGCACTGCTGCCTCACAGCAGCAGGGACTCGGGTTCAATTCCGGCCTTGAATCACTGTCTGTGTGAAGTTTGCACCTTCTCCCCGTGTCTCCGGGTGCTCCGGTTTCCTCCCACAGTCCAAAGATGTGCGGGTTAGGTTGTTTGGCCATGCTAAATTGACCCTAGTGTCAGGGGATTAGCAGGATAGGGTGGGATTGTGGTCGGTGCAAACTTGATGGGCCGAATGGCCTTCTTCTGCACTGTAGGGATTCTATGATTTCATGAAAATTTACTTGCGGAGTTTTCACAGCATTTTCTGTCATGCAAGGGACCATTTGATGGCCCAGCAGTAACACTACCCTTAGTCAGAAAGTTTAAGATGTCCAAGGTCTGACTATGTAATCTGGGCTGAGACTAAAGTGCAGGACTGAGGGAGTGCTACATTGTTAAAGATTTGATTTGAAGCTTTATGTGATTCTCTGACTGCCTGTTCAATTGGAATCTCAGGCACACAGCAATACGCTACTCAAATAAAGACCAGGATATCTGGGATTATGGGGTTTCTCTTCCCGCTATGTGAAGAGTCAGCAGTAAACCTCCCCTCCCCCGCTAACTTTAACACTTAACTCAATCCCAGGATTGGATAGATTCATGGAAACAGGCCACTCGGTCTATATGGTCTGTGCCAGGGTTTATGCTCCAAACTAGGCTCCCTCCGCTCAACTCTACCTCACACTATTAGCCTTCTATTTCTCTCTCCCACGTGTTTATCCAAATGCTATTTGCACTACGACACTGCTCAGCAGCGCTACAAGGAAGGCAGTGGCTGCTGCTGGAAGGACAGGCACCGGACTGAACCAGGCCGCAGGTAAGGGCCGGAGCGCCCGACTGCCACTGCCAGCGAGGATGGTGAATTGGCACTTAGCCAAACCTCCGTTCACTGCAGTGGGACCAAAAGATCCCACCATGAAAATTCTGGCCAAGTAATGTGTGTGGGGAGTAGGAGGATGGTGCGGGGGAGGGCGGGGGGGGGGGGGGAGGTGGGTGTGGTGGTGGAGTGGATCATGTGGTAGGGGTCGTAGGAAGAGGGGTGGAAGGGGGTTGGCAGCACGGGCAGGGGTGTGAACAGACCCTTCCTGATGATGTCAAGTCCCTCGATCTGGCTCTGAGTGTCTTTAATCACAGGACCAGCCCCCACCCACCCCAGAAGTGACAAGGTGGCCACACGGTTTTACCTGCACGTTGATAGGTTCATTCCCCACTGGGTTAGTACCAGCAGGGATGGGATGGGGCCCTTAAGTGTTCATTAATGTTACCAACTCAAACCGTGCGAAGTTTAACCTTGGACTTTCTGATGAGTACAGCTCAGTACCACATACACCAGCTAACTAGGGAAGCGAGGAACACAGTTTCACACTCATTTACATATTCTCCAAATCTGAGAATGGAGTTTATATATGTTACCTGTGCCTGTTTGAATTTGCAAGCATTATTTAAACAGTGTGAAGACTAAATCCCTTAATCAAAGAGAAATTAGTGCATCATACACTCTAATTGCTACTTTCAGCAACATATCCACGTACAAAGCGATATTCCAGTCAGAATCTTGCAGCTCAGTTTTAGCAACACAAAGCACAGCATGGTGCGGAATATCAAACAATATTTTTGGTCATTTTATTTTGTCACTTTTATTTTTCTCCTGCTCCCTTCATTCTGAATGTCTCACCAGGCAACCATGGTCCAATAAGGATTGTTGAATGGTAACAAGGGGAGGGGGAGGGATTGGGGGGTGGGAAGGGGTATCTTTCCCTCCTCCCAAGCTCAAGGGATTCACATCCAATTATCGCAATGGCACCGTGAGTGAGATTCTCCGGCCTCCCAGTCACATGTTTCCCACTGGCGGGAAGTGGCATGTTGTTTGCTGGCAGCGGGCTCTCTGGTTTCGCTGTTGTCAATGGGAATTCCCACTGACATCTTTCCACGCTGGTGGGAAACCCGTGGGCGGAGCTGTGCTGCTGGCAGGAGCAGAGAATCCCGCCGGCGTGAACGGCCGAGAATACCTGCCTATATCTCAGATCAGACAACCGGCCTCGAATCAGGGATCAAACCCGCGCCAAAGACAAACCACCATTTTTCATCTGTTGGGCATTCGGTGCAGGGAAGAAAAAAACAACGCAACTTGGAAGAATGCCATGTGACACCAAAGCAACATTTCACGGAAAACAGTGAACTCCAGAAAAGTGCACTATCTTCATGATGAATTAACATTGAAACTAACTGACAAGACAATTTGAAGGCTGAAGTAACTCACTGGCGCTGATGTATTCAGCACAATACATTACCATCTGCCTCTACACTTCCAAAATATTGTCCCCCACAAGACAGTCAAACACTCGGCAGCAAGATTTACATCCCATTGGAAGCTGTTGCAAAAATGATATGCTGTGCATCACATGCATAGGTTCCAAAATGTAAGTTCTTTTAAAAATGTCTATAGATTTAATTATCTATAGATTTAGCAAAAATGAAGGCTCTGAATACATTAGAGAAAGATTTGGTATACAGATTTAGAATACATAACACATTCACTGAGCGAAAATCATTTTCACGTTTAAAATCATGTCCTATTGTTGTGTTCCTGCCTGATTTACATTATTGACTGAATATTAAAGCTTGCAAGTAGATCTCAGCATGAATATCCTTTCCTCAATATAATGCTGTTGCTTACAGAAGGATCTACTGACATCTACAACCAAAGTTGAATCTTTTGGATTGATAATGAATAGAAGTATTTCGGTACTTTGCAAAGTACAATATTTTGGTCCGCTTCAACTTGGGTTGCCTAACTGACATTTGTGTAATGAAAGTCAGAACTGATTGCTAAAGTTTCAAAAATATTTGTAGGCACATGGCACATGTAAAGTAAAATTTATTTATTAGTCACACGTAAGGCTTACATTAACACTGCGAAATTCTCCTAGTCGCCACAGTTCGGCACCTGTTCAGGTCAATGCACCTAACCAGCACATCTTTCTGAATGTGGGAGGAAACCGGAGCACCCGGAGGAAACCCACGCAGACAAGGGAAGAATGTGCAAACTCCACACAGTGACCCAAGGCTGGAATTGAACCCAGGTCCCTGGCGTTGTAAAGCAGCAGTGCTAACCACTGTGCTACTGTGCCGCCCACACAGGCTCTGGGATATTGTGTGTGGTATACACACCAAGGCTCCTGCATAATGGGTGTATGGCACACAGGCTCTGGGATATTGTGTGTGTTGTACACACTAGGATTCCTGTACAATGAATGTATGGCACACAGGCTCTGGGATACTGTGCATGTTGTACACACTCGGGTTCCTGTACAATGGATGTATGGCACACACACCGGCTCTGGGATATTGAGCAAGTGCCACTCGTGCCTCTGAGTCTTTTGAGTGAGACAAACTGAGGTCCTTTTCTCCTCAGATGGATGTAAAAAAATCTTATGGCACTATCACAAAGAAGCGCAGAACCTTCTCCCTCGTGCCCTGGCTAATATTTATTTCCAACCAGCATCCTTAAACAGATTAACTGGCCGTTACATCATTGTTGTTTTTGGGATCTTCTTGTGTGCAATTTAGTTGCCACATTACCTATGTTATAAAAGTGACAACACTTCAAAAGTACTTCATTGTCGCACTTTCAGCCATCCCGGGCTTGTAAAAAGCATGATATATAAACTATTTTTCCCATCTTTAAAGATTCCATTGCAGTGTGTGCTACAATGTATCTATAGTTTTCAATATTTGTTTATGGCCAAACTAACCAATGTCCACCCACAATGGACTCAGTTTAAAGTAATGAATAATGTCCTGTATTGTGGTCATTGTCAGCAATGGTTAGTGGGTCTTTGAAAGGACCATATATGTTAGAGATTGATAAAGAAAATGCCTACACAGGCTCCTTTCTTGAGGGAGTGCAAAAGACTTGTACCACTTTCGGGGCGAAATGCTTGCAACAGTCAGACTGACCTGAATACCACTGTCCCCTCACATGGTGAACCTATCGGTCTGTTAGATGTCAACAATTGAGTCTTTATTATGGTATGAGAACCAATTAATTCTTGCCAATAGTTGGGGGAGAGCTGGTAGAGAGAGGTAGATTGCTCCATCTCCTCCAGTTTAAATATTGTGCTCAGTCAGTAAGTACAGATAAGTACTTGTTTGCAATAATGTTCTGCTAGATAATGTTACAGATCTTCTCTGTCATGTTTCTTAATATGTGTGTGACTCTGGTTGTGTGGTGAACATTGGGACATTTTATAACTGACAGCTCGGCAACTGGGAATGGTGGTGTAGTGGTAAAGTCACTGAGCTGGTAAGACTGAAACAAGATTCAAATCCCACTACGGCACTAATGGAATTTTCATTAATTAATTTATGAATCAGCTAATTAATAAATTTAGAATGAAAAACTAATCTCACCAAATCATACCTTACAGACGTAGTCCCAGACTCCTCCAAAAAACTACAGGATTGCAGTAAAAACTCATCTGATTCACTGATGTCCTTTGGGGAAGGAAATCTGCCATCGTTACTCGGTCTGGCTTACATGTGACTCCAGAGCCACAGCAATGTGGTTGATTCTTAACTGCCCCAGAAATGGCCAAGTAAGCCACTCAGTTGTATCAAACCACAACAGAAAAGTTGAATAAGGATAAAACCAGCAGAATCCGGCACCAGAAACAACAATGGCACACCCTTCCCAGTCAACTCTGCAAAGACCTCTTCAATAACATCTGAGGACTTGTGCCCACATGGGGAGAACAGTTTCACTGACCCTTCTAGCAATCGGCTGACATAGTCACACTCACCAATTCATATCTTACAGCCAATGTCCTAGAGTCCTCCATCACCAGCAGACCCACCGGAGGTGGTGGTATCTGTTGGCAGTTAGTGGCCCTAGAAGTTCTCAACCTTGACTCCAGATCCCATAAAGTCCCATGGCATCAGGTCAAACATGGGCAAGGGATTTTCCTGCCGATTGTCACCTCTGCCCTCCTTCGACTGCTGAATCAGCTATCTTCCACGTTGACCACCACTTGGAAGAGTTTGAGGTGGCAAGGGCAGAGTTTATACTCTGAATGGGGGACTTCAATGTCCATCATCAAGAGTGTCCAAATCCTAAAGGTCATATCTGCCAGTCTGGGCAGGTGGTGTAAGAACCAAGAGTGAAAAACCTACTTGAACCACCCTAAGGAGAGTATCTGTCTATGACAGCATTGGTAAGAGTGGCGACTGCACAGTCTTTACTGAGACAAAGTCCTGCCTTCATATTGAGGATATGTACCATCATGTTGTGTGGCACTGCCAAAATGCTAAATGGGATAGATTCAGAGCAGATCTAGCAACTCAAAATTGAGCATCCATGTGGTGCTGTGGGCCATCAGCAGCATCAGATTACCACAATCTGTAACCTCATGGCCCAGCATATCCCCCACTCTACCATTACAACCAAGCTAGGGGATCAACCCTGGTTCACTATGTAGGAGTGCGGGAGGGCATGCCAGGAGCAACACCAGGCTCACCTAAAAATCAGGTATCAACCCGGTGAAATTACAACAAGAAACTCCATGCGTGTCAAACAGCAGAAGCAGCATGTGATAAACAGAGCTAAGCGATCCCACAACCAACAAATCAGATCTAAGCTCTGCAGTCCTGCCACATCCAGTCGTGAATGCTGGTGGACAACTAAACAACTCAATGGAGGAGGGGACTTCAGAAACAGCCCCATCCTTAATGATACATGTCAGTACAAAGAACAAGGCTTAAGCATTTGCAACCATATTCAGCCAGAAGTCCTGAGTGGATGATCCAACTCAACCTCCTATGGAGGTCCCCAGCATCATAGGTACCAGTCTCCAGCTAATTCAATTCACTCCATGATATAAAGAAACAGCTGAAGGCACTGGATGTAGCAATGGCTCAAGAACTAGCAGTGATCATTGACCAGCTGTTCCACTACAGTTACAAAGTTGGCATCGACTCGACAACGTAGAGAATTGTTCAGGAATGTCCTGTACACAAGAAACAGCACAAATCCAATCCAGCCAATTACCGCTCTGTCTGTCTACTCTCTATCATCAGTAAAGTGATGGAAGGGGTCATCAACAGCGCTATCAAGCAACACTTACTCAACAATAACCTGCTCAGTGATGTTCAGTTTGGGTTCCACCAGGGGCCCTCAGCTCCTGACTTCATTACAGTCTTGATTCAAGCAAGGACAAAAGAGCTGACTGGGTATAGCATCAAGGAGGTCTAGCAAAAATGAAGGCAATAGGAATAAAAGAACTCTCTGCTGGTTGGAGTCATACCTGACACAAAAGAAGGTAGTTGTGATGGTTGGAGGTCAATCATCTCAGCTCAAGGACATCTCTGCAGGTGTTCTCCAGGATAGTCCTAGGCTGCTTCATCAATTACCTTCTTTGCATCATAAGGTTAGAAGAGGCGATGTTCACAGATGATTGCACAATGTTCAGCAACATTCACAACTCCTCAGGCACTGAAGCAGTTTGAGTCACTGTGCAGCAGACATGCACAAACGCTAGGCCATCACCAACAAGAGAGAATCTACCCATCTCCACTTCACATTCCCACTGCTGAATCCACCACCATTGCAATTCTTGGGGTTGCCACTGATAGAAACTGAACTGGACCAGCCATATAGATACTGTGGATACATGAGTAGATCAGAGGTTGGCAATTCTGTGGTGAGCAGCTCACCTCCTAACACCCCAAAGCCTATCCACCATCTACAAGGCACAAGTCAGTAATGTGATGGAGTACTTTCCACTTTGCCAGGATAAGTGCAGCTCCAACAACACTCAAGAAACTTGACACAATCCAGGACAAAGCAGCCGCTTGATTGGCACCCCATCCACTACTTTAAACATTCACTCTCTCCACCACCAATGCAGTGGAAGCTGTGTGTACCATGTGTACCATCTACATGATGCATTGCAGTAACTCACCACGGTTCCTTCAACAGCACCTTTCAAACCTGTGACCTCTACCATCTAGAAGGACAAGGTCAGCAGACACATGGAAATATCACCACCTGCAAGTTCCCCTCCAAACCACTCTTTATCCTGACTTGGAAATATAATATCATAGAATCCCTAGGAAGGAGGCCATTTGGCCCATCGAGTCTGCACCAACCACAATCCCACCCATGCCCTATTCCTGTAAACTCACATATTTAGCCTACTAATCCCTCTGACACTCGGGTCAATTTAGCATGGCCAATCAACCTAATCTGCACATCTTGGGACTGTGGGAGGAAACCAGAGTACCCGGAGGAAACCAACGCAGACAAGGGGAAAACATGCAAACTCCACATGGACAGTGACCCGAGGCTGGAATTGAACTTGGGTCCCTGGCGTTGTAAGGCAGCAGTGCTAACCACTGTGCCACCATGCCAGTTGTTCCTTCACTGTCGTAGGTTCGAAAACCTGGAACTCTCTCCCTAACAGCACTGTGGGTGTACCTACACCACATGGATTGCAGCGGGTCTGAAAGGCAGCTCAGCTTCTCAAGGGCAATTAGGGATAGATAATAAATGTTGGCCCAGGCAATGAAGCTCAGAACCTATAAACTAATAAAAATAACTCGATCTCTCAATGATGCTATTTTGCTGATGACACATAGGTATTTATTCCTACTTTAGAGACAATTACTAATACAAAATGAACAGACGCTGGAGACCATGAGCCTTTGTAATGTAATTATAAGTAAATGCATGGAGCAAGATTCCATCCCTTTTCGAGGCATAATGGCTGATTCCTGCTCTTTGATCTCTAGAAAGTTAATTAAGTTAGCCAAGCTTCGTCAGCCCTTTATAAACCCATTCCGAGTGTTCCTTATTGGACCATCTCTCCCAAAGTGCTTCCTAATTTCATCCTGATTCAGTTCAAAGGATAGTTTTCATATATGCTGCACCTAAAGATCCTCTCATGACACATTTTAATATAACACACAAGCAGCATGTTGGCTGTGCCCCACATTGCACACCAGACACTGCCATTGATCAATATACCTTCAACAGTGATCAATCCAGGGCAGTATGCTGGCCATGCCGGCTAGTTCCTCATCACCCTTTTATACTGCTTTTCCCCAGTCTATATCAGAGCAATGGAAGTTCTATGACTGATCAATTACTTCTACGTTTCTTTGAAGATTTGTTGACAGATTTGCTCATATCTCCTCATATATAGTGAAATACCCACCACTGTAACAGCTCCTTTCCTGTTTCTTAATTCTATCAAAATACATTCAGTTTTTGAAGCTTCTCGTGTATCATCTTTTTGTAGAACTTCAATACTCTCCATGTTCAATGCTACCACAACCACCTTTTGCCCTTCCACAAACCAGCCTCCCATCCATTGACTCTGTCTACGCTTCCTGCCGCCTCAGCAAAGCAGCCAGTATAATTAAGGACCCCACGCACCTGCTGTTGTCAGACTTTTGAATGGACTTACCTTGCATTAAGTTGATCTTTCTCTACACCCTAGTTATGACTGTAACACTATATTCTGCACTCTCTCGTTTCCTTCTCTATGAACGGTACTGTATAGTGTGCAAGAAACAGTATTTTTCACTCTATGTTAATACATGTGACAATAATAAATCAAATTAAATCAAATCAATCAATCCCCCTCCCCCCACCTGAATGTATAATGGCCAGGGTTAAGGGATCTCTCATTTAAGATGGAGTTGAGGAGGAATTTCTCTCAGAGGCCTATAAGTCTTTGGAATTCTCTCCTCCAGCGTGCATTAGAGGCTGGGACATTGAACATATTCAAGGCTGAATGAGACAGATTTTTGATAGACAAGGGGTCACAGGTCATGGAGGGTGGGACAAGCAAGAAGTGTATGTTTTCCTGTTCATTCATGGGATGTGGGCATCGCTGGCTGGGCCAGCATTTGTTGCCCATCCCTAAGATGCCTCCACTTGTGGAGTGGATCCAAAACTAGGCGGCATTAATATAAGATAGTTTTATAGTTACAGATGCTGCCAGACCTGCTGCATGTTTCCAGTTCTTTCACTTCCTATCGCATTCTATCTGCTCTGGCTAACCTGTTCACTCTAATTGATGTCAATATATTTAGCATCTCTTTTCCATCTATTTTCATCTCTTCCAATACCTCTGCTCCCGTCTTTAATTTAATCCTTTTCTTTTGTAAAGACATACACAAAGTATGCATTCAGCATCATGCCCTCTTCCTGCCCAAGGCCATCTCTACCTTTGTTTCTAATAGCTCCCAACATTTCTTTAATCATTCTTTTACTTTTAACATAATTATCATAGATGTCAGTCGACCCTTGAGTCTGTGGAAAATACCTCGACAAACAGGGTCAATGTGCACACTGAGTACAAAAGTAAACCATTAGCATGGATGTATGTGTGTGTGTGCGGGGCGGGGGCGGGGGCGGGGGCGGGGGCGGGGGGGCGGGGGCGGGGGCGGGGGGGGGGGGGGGGGCGGGGGGGGGGTGTGTGGATGGTTATTATCTTTTCATTCCCCATGCAGAGTCTACTCTGTGCAGACCGTGTGTCTTAAACTTCTTCACATCTTCCCAACTCAGTCCATATCATCTGCTTGATCCCGAGTACCCAGTCATAAGTCACTGGCAAGTAAAGCAGCCGTTGTGGTGAGACTGAGTATCAAGCAAGTGTAGTTTGTTCTGGCTGAAAAAAGTGACTTAGATGCCAGGTAAATGCAAAGACATGGTTTTTGGCCTGAAAAATGGGGTCACCTTAAACGCCACATTGTGTGGTATAAAATATCTTTCCATTTCCTTTCATGTCACCAAATAGTCATTCTCACACTCTCAACCTTTCTAATAGCCTTTTCCCATTTCCTCCTCAAATCTCCGTATTCTGCCCAGTTTTTTATTGTATGCTGTCCCTGATGTTTGTCATTAAACCCCCTTTCTCTGGTTGATTTTCGCCTCTACTTTCTTTGTCGCCTATCGGTTCTCCCAATGCAGACTCAGGTGGGGACTTTGATGGGGGCAGCTACCCCTGCCACTGACATGCTGATGCTTGTCAGCCAGACAGTTCAGATGGCTGCTGCTCATCCTGAGATGATGCAGCTGGTCCTTCTCACCCCAGTGCTGCTCGGGCTAATGCTCCAAGGCCATCGCTGCCTGCAGAGCTGCAAGTCACCAGCCTTCCACCGGCCCTGCTGCAGTCAGTGGGGTCGCAGTCCAGAGGAGCACGAGGTCAGATACATGGAAGACAAGCTCCAAGAGAATGCACAAGGCTAACTGTCAGGTCAAATTGATCTAATTAAAATGATGAAGCAGGCTCAAGGGTCTACTCCTGTTCCTTGTTCATAATGAAAGGGGAAAAATATAAAACACTAATTGGGCTTTAATCAGAGTGCTCAAAATGCAGGAACATTATTCAAAATGGAGGGCTGGTAACCACAAGGTCTTGAGTCTTTGTTCTGTTGATGAAATGTAAACTGACCCTTATTAAGGATCATGGGAGCCACAAAAACAGAGAGCACAGTGGGTGCTGCGACAGTCGGCAGCAGAGGGAAGGTGTCGGACAGTTGGTAATGGGACTTGGACCAGAATTCTCCGGTCGTTCACACCAGCAGGATTCTCCGGTCCCACCAGAGATGCACCCCCTGCCACAGGTTTCCCAATGGCGTGGGGTGGCTTCAGTGGGGAATTCCCATTGAAAGCGGCAGCACGAGAGGATCCTCCTGCCACTGCTTCCCCCCCCCCCCCCCCACCGCCAAGAATAACGCTGAGGGGAGGCCAGAGAACCTCGCCCTGAGGTGTGATCGCTGGGATCTAACTTTATTTACACCTCCCTAACAGAGAGGGCAGCAGAGAGAGAACTACAACAAAATGCTCAGCATCTCTAATAACTATGGCCTGGAAGTGTTAATCACTGCCTCTCTTTCTCTCCACAGAGGCAGCCAGACCCGTTTCTTATTCCCTGCATTTTCTGTTTTTATTTCAGATTTCCAGTTTCTGCAGTGTTGTGTTTCACTTTTGTTTGGGAAAAGCAGAGTCTTGTCGCTTTTTATTACGTGCAGCAGCGGCGCTGCATTTCCAATCGGTTTTGAAGATCAACTTGGAAAGTTTAAATAAAACCCAGTTTGAATTGGACTTGTTTGGGGCCTGTCACATTTGCTTCTGCATATTTGACTCCCGTTCTGATTACACATCACTGCAGCCTCTGCAGCTCACCGCAGCCCCGTCCACATTGATTTTTATTACCACGCACCTCTGGTAACTGTCACTTGGTTCGTACAAGCTACTTCATCACCAAGGCATGTTGCCATGGCAACGGAATTAGCTGCCATTCACAGCTGAACCTCTTTCCACTCACAGGGAGTTGTGTTGATGAACATGTCGATGCACTCACACGCCAGGGGGGTCACACCACTCAGGCACATGCAGGCAAGTATTGCTCTGTTGTGTTCTGACTAATTCTGCATTCCAACGTGCCGTGTATGACAGGACCTCCGGGATGTGGTGGTGGCGGGGGGGGGGGGGGGGGGGGGGGGGTTGAGGTGGAGTCAGGCCTCTGCATCACCATCAGTGCAGCACCATCTGCATTTAAGTGCAGCCTGTAAAAGTCCTGAAGTTTGTTTCCCTTTGATAAATTTACCAAACAGATGGTAATCTATTTTGCCTTTGTTGGCCTGTAAACCTGGCAGATGCGATAGGAAATCCCATTCACTTCTCATCCCATCTCTTCCCATCACAGCAACTGAAAATGATCCCTCTTCGTGATATGAATCAGACCCCAGCTGTGGGATCGCATTCAGTTCTAGGCCCCGCACCTCAGGAAGGATATATTAGCCATGGAAAGGGTGCAGCGTAGATTCACCAGAATTAAACTGGGACTCAGAACGAAAGCCTGGCATTTCTAAATCACCTTTCAGGGATGTCTCACTCTTTGCTATCAGCTGAGTACTCTTTTGAAGTAATTTTTTTGGTAATTAAAAAAAAAATTCATTCGTGGGACATGGGGTGTCTCTGGCTGGTCAACATTTATTGCCATCCCTAGTTGCTCTTGGAGGGCAGTTGAAAGTCAACCACATTGTTGTGGCTCTGGAATCACGTGTAGGCCATATCTGGTAAGGATGGCAGATTTCCTTCCCTAAAGAACATTAGTGAATCAGGTGGATTTTTACAACAATCGACAATGGTTTCATGGTCATCAGTAGGTTCTTAATTCCAGATAGTTTTTATTGAATTCAAATTCCACCACTTGCCATGGTGGGATTCGAACCTGGATCCCCAGAACATTAGCTGAGTTTTTGGATTAATAGTCTAGCGATAATAGCAACAGGTCATCACCTCCCCATAACGTTGCAGTAAACTTGGACACAGCAAGATCCCACAAGCAACAATGTGATAATAACTAGTTAATCCATTTTTTGCGATGTTGATTGGGCAATAAATATTGACCAGGACACTACAAATAACTCCTCTGCTCCAATATGGTGCCTGATAACCTTTCATGCCCATCTGGGAAGGCAGACAAGGCCTCAATGTCTCATCTAAAAGACAGCACCATTGGCAGTGCAGCACTCCCTCAGTACTACATTGCAGTGAGGGCTGCGATATTTAAGCACCTGCCCTGAAATGTAATGGGACCCATAACCTCCAGGTGCAAAGGACAGATTGTATAAACCTATCCCATATTCCCTTGAGTCTAAGATTGATTGAGATGTTTAAGATCATAAAATAATTTGATAGGATGGTTAGAGAGAAATTAATTTCTCTGAAGGGGAGAATCCTGAACAAGAATCCCACAATCATAACATTGGAGAGAGGCCATTCAGTTGCAAAATCTAGTGGAAATCTAGAACTTTCTTTCCCAAGAGCTGTGAGTGCCAGGAGCTGGTTGCTGGCTCCAAGACTGAGATTGATATAATTTTGTTAGGCAGCGGTATCAATGGATAAAGTGGAGGTACAGGTCAGCCCTGATCTCACTGAGTGACTGAACAGGCTCGATGGGCTAAAGATTCTACTCTTTGTCCCAAGTTCCTGCATGGGGCATGTTCCTTCCTCCTCCTGTTCTGAAGGTTTCAAGGTCACTATAACTCTGACCATTACGAGCCCAGAAAGTGAAGCATGCATTTGTGCGGGTGTCTCTTAAAATACTAACGTTTGTTACCCAGGATATTTTGACATGTACGCACTTGTAAGCTTTACTCCATGAGCACTGACAAAAGCGGGGTTGGTGGGGGTACATTGGAGTCAGTTTGATTCAACATGGCCTTGCATTCTGACAGAGCTCGGTCACTGTGTCTCAATCATGGTGGGGACGGGGGAGCATTTCTTTCCTCAGTTCTCCAACTGCCTCTGTAACTGTCGCCAGCCCTCCGATCCTCCCACAGTTTGCCTTTCTCCAACTCTGCCCTCTCGCACATCCCGAATGTTCATCACTACTTAAGTCCCTGAGCTCTAGAATCCCTTCGCTGAACCTGTCCACCTCTCTCTCTCTCTCCTCTTCGAAGATGCTCCCTCAAAACCTAATTCTCTGACCATCCTTTAGTTTTAGTTTATTCATTAGTGTCACAAGTAGGCTTACATTAACACTGCAATGAAGTTACCGTGAAAATCCCCTAGCCACCACAGTCCGGTGCCTGTTCGGGTACACAGAGAGAATTTAGCATAGCCAATGCACCTAACCAGCACGTCTTTCGGATTTTGGGATGAAACCGGAGCACCCGGAGGAAACCCACACACACATGGGGAGAACTCCGCACAGATAGTCGCCCAAGCCGGGAATCGAACCCGGGTCCCTGGCGCTGTGAGGCAGTAGTGCTAACCATTGTGCCACCGTGCCACCAATATCTGTCCCATCTGGTGGTGGCTCAGTGTCAACATTTGTCAGATAATAATCAGGCCTGTAGGACGGTTATCTCAATGAGAAACCAAGAGATGCTGCCTGGAACTCAGCACATTTTCAGGAGAGGAAGAGAAGAAAACGTAAGGGGAATAATACCATTTAAAATGATTGTCCTGGGTGAAATGAATTGGCTACAATGTGCACAGAATTAATTCTAAAGTGATAATTATATCTAATTGTTATGCATCACCTCTGCTAGAGCAGCACCAGAACCTTTAGTGCAGAGGCCTGACTGCTAATGTGGACATTCTCAAATGCAGGAACAGTTAAGATGCTTTTTGTCCTTGCCATAGTCCTGAAATATCACCTCGGCTGGTGGTTTATATACTTTGCGAAGCCCCACTCCCACCCCAACTCTCTTGTTGCTGGTGAGGGGCCTGTGAATCTCTTAGCATGTTATTCAAGCCAATACTGCGAGTTTTGTGATTACAGCTGTTTGGATTGATATATAATTCCTTTTATTGCAAGTTCAGGTTTTACTTTGGCTGAAAACCTTCAACTATAAAGGAAAAGGTATCTTCGTAATGTAGATCGTGCCACTAATATGGGTTTCATATGGCTGTCCCATTACAGGATAGAGAGACAAACTATTCTACGAAGTTTTTGCTATTTTTTACATTCCTAATCATGAAGGATTTTCAGAGAGAAAATAACGCAAAACTGTAGAAGGGTTGTTGGTAACCAGAGACCACAGGCTTGAGGTAATTGGTAAAAGAAGCAGAGGTGATAAGATTTATGTCACACAGTGAGTTGTGATCTGGAGTGCACTGCCTGAACAGGTGGTGGAAGCAGATTTAACAGTAACTTTAAAAGGGAATTGATAACTGCTTGAAGGGGAAATGTTTATAGTGCGATGCAGAAAGAACAGAGTTGTAGGACTAATTACATAGGCCAGAGTTTTTCACTCGGGCATGGAATTGTGCAACAAAATGTCAGGTGTGTATCATAATGTCATTGTGCATCTGTGCAATATTTCAGTCGGTGGGTGACATTAGCGTCCAAAGTGCATCCACTGACAATCAAGCAGCAATTTATCCCATTAAGGAACCAACTGAACGCAGTTTTACCTGGCCTGTCTGTTCTTACACTTGGCATGTGGACCAACAGGCCAGTCGGTCTTTACAGTTTAGCTTCGATCTGGATCCAGGGTGGGATGTAATGTCGGGCTGGAATAAAATTCAAAAGGTGTTTCTGGACGGAGGTCTGTGTTTGAATGTGCTGTCTGTACAGAGTCTTCGCAGCATTTTTCCATCACAATTTATTTCTCACAGGTCTGCAGTTCCCTGAGACAACTCCACAGTGGGGGAACTCATTAAGCCAGCCAAGTGCACACTCCCGATGGACGAAAGGTTTAGGTCCTACCTCTACCAATGAGCTGGCACTAACTTGTGGGCCAAATGGCCTTCCTCTCTGCTGTATCATTTGCTGATTCTATTTTCTCCAATCTTGCTTTGAAGCCATTGATTCACACTGGGATACATGGCTGCCTCTTCATTACTTTACCCAAGTGGTCACTCTTACTCTGTGACTACATGGGTGGGCTGGTCATTCAGCTGTGAAGAACCCAAGCCCGTTTCTGACCTCGACTGACATCTACAAAAGCACAACTGCTCGGGGAAGGGTCATTGAACAGTAATTAGAAGCAAACTTCAGCACCTTGTAACCCTGAGCACCTGACGCTGACTCGAATGTTATAACAGCTGTCTGAGCTGAGATGGACCAATTCACTGGAGCCCGGAAAATGAACTTATAATCTTTTGTTCTGTGCAACTTAGTGCTTCATTATGTCACATATTTATCCAGCAAACTGCCAAGGGGTGTTCATCCTGCCTGATTGTATGATTTACAGATAACACTATATTGTGAAGCACCGTAAGTTGTGTGATGAGAGCAGAGGAGGTAGAGATTGAGTGAGTGGGTAAAACAAGGATGGAGTTTAATGTGGCGTAGTTGCCTTTGGATTTGAGAAAAATAAACTGGAATATTTTCTTAACGTAGAGAGGCTGGGAACTGTGATGGAGTTTGAGTCTAATCCAAAAAAACATGGGGTGGGATTTTGCCATCTCCCAGTCCTACTGAGGGTGACCGCTCTCCCACTCCCCCACCCCTCACCTCCTACCCCCTTAGTGGGTTCTCCAGCAGTGGGATGAATGAGCCGCGCAAAACACCGTAGACATTGACAGGACCAGAAGATCCTGCTGGTGAGCCACCTCCACTGCTGAAAAACACTGCAGGAAGGCCGGAAAATCCCACCCACAGTGGCTTATCACAAGGGGTTTGAAATATATAAGTAAGAAAGTTGTCCAGAGCCTTGGTCAGACATCAGTAGGAATGCTATGTTCAGTTGTGTGACTGGCACCACAGCAAGTATATATAGATCTTGGAGAGAGGCCAGTTCTAATCTGGACTAGTGATCTAGAAACCAGGCTAATGTTCTGGGGACAAGGGTTCGAACCCCACCACAGGAGCTGGTAGAATTTAAATTCAGTTAATAAATCTGGAATATAAAGCTCGTCTCAGTAATGGTGACAATGATAACTGTCACTGATTGTCATGAAAACCCATCTGGTTCACTAATGTCCTTTAGGGAAGGAAATCTGTCGTCCTTACCCAGCCTGGCCTACATGTAACTCCAGATCCACAGCAATGTGGTTGATTCTTAACTGCCCCCTGAAATGTTCAGTTCAAGGGCAATTAGGAATGGCAATAAATGCTGGCCTGACCAGCAATCTCATGAAAGAATATAAAATGTATAAATGGAAGTTGTTGTTTTAAGAGCACTGACATCATTGTCAACTGTGGGGCATCACAATCAAACAAGATGCTTGGAACCTCAGAAGATCCACATCTGTACAGCTTTAGTAATATATTGTCGGTGGATACAGAGAATTTGCCACAGGGGAAGGGTCGCTTCAAAGGTTTTGGGTCAGTAGTGGGCAATCCGCGGCCCATCAGGATTCTGGGCGCAGCCCACGAGACATTTTGTTGATCATTGCCCATGTGCAGGGTGGCCACATGCCGCTGGTTTCTGTGTGCAGTTTTTCCCCGACCAGTATAACTGAAGTGATACGCACATAAAGCAAGGATACGCAAAGTGAGGTTCATGCTGTTAGCACACAGCATTGACTGTGAAAGCTGTGTGCTCTCTCTGTCCAAAGTGTCAATATTTTTTTTGTTTTTACCATTTGAAGTTGATAGTTTTGTTAATATATAAATGCTTAAGCATTTTCTATAACTCGTTATGAAATATTCAGCGTGTATTAAATGTATTTAGTCTTGTTATGGGGTGATGAAATCATAGAAATCATAGAAACCCTACAGTGCAGAAGGAGGCCATTCGGCCCATCGAGTCTGCACCGACCACAATCCCACCCAGGCCCTACCCCCACATACTTACCCGTTAATCCCTCTAACCTACACATCCCAGGACTCTAAGGGGCAATTTTTAACCTGGCCAATCAACCTAACCCGCACATCTTTGGATGGTTAGTGAACAAGCTCGATTTCAATCTTGCGGCCACTGAGATGGAGGAGGGCCACTCATGCGGCCCAATCACCAGCCTAGGTGGCCCCATCACTGCTCTGGGTGGTCACTGGAAAGAGAGAACAACTGAGCAGCACTCCCATTGCGACGTCACTTGCGGCGGCGCGATGGCACAATGGTTAGCACTGCTGCCTCACAGCGCCAGGGACCTGGGTTACCGGCTTGGGTCACTGTCTGTGCGGAGTCTGTGCGGAGTCTGCACGTTCTCCCTGTGTCTGCGTGGGTTTCTCCGGGTACTGCAGTTTTCTCCCACAGTCTGAAAGACATGCTGATTAGGTGCATTGGCCATGCTAAATTCTCCCTCAGTGTACCCAAACAGGCGCTGGAGTTTGGTGACTTGGGGATTTTCGCAGTAACTTCATTGCAGTGTTAATGTAAGCCTACTTGTGACACAAATAAATAAACTAAGATGAAAGCGACGGATTGAGTCTGAACATACTAACATACATTGTGGTCTCAGCTCCACCACGTGTCAGATTGCTCGGCTAGTAACGGACAAAGAACTAACAAGCTCTTTTCAAATGATGACAAAAACAGATCCTGACCAACAGCGGGAAGGTTGTAAGGCTTTTAAAGGTTACTTTATTCCAAGCAATATACTTGAACAGCCATCTCCCACAGGAAGCCTACTGCTGGGTAGATTAGTCCAAAGGTGAATTAATCAGAAATATAATTAAAGATGAGTATTTCTTTTCTTTTGCTGAGGCTTTATAATATTTTTAGCAGTGCATCTGTCAATGATCCTTGCGTCAATGAACCCCATGCCACCAATTCCAGTGCCAATCAATTTTCTTTTTTTTTTAAGTGTTCTCCATCTCAGAATCATTCACAGCAGAGAAGGAGGCCATTGGGTCCATCACATCTATGCTGGCTCCCTGGAATAATTCCTGGTCAACAGTTAGGTAAATAACAACATTTTTTTTATTCATTCGTGGAACATGGCTGGCCAGCATTTATTGTCCATCCCTAGTTGCCCTTGTGAAGGTGGTGGTGAGCTGCCTTCTTGAATCGCTGCAGTCTACGTGATGTGGGTTGACCTACAATGCCGTTAGGGAGGGAATTCCATGATTTTGACCCAGCGACTGCGAAGGAACGACGATATATTTTCAAGTCAGGATGGTGAGTGGCTTGGAGGGGAACCTGCAGGTGATGGTGTTCCCATGTACCTGCTGCCCTTGTTCTTCCAGATGGAAGTGGTCGTGGATTTGGGAGGTATTGTCTTAGGATCTTTGGGTGAATTTCTGCAGTGCATCTTGCAAATCGTACAGACTGTTGCTACTGATCGTCAGTGGTGGAGGGAGTAGATGTGGTGATGCAATATTTATTTTCATATAATAACATATACTATAATACAGGGGCTTGCAGCCTCATGGCTGCCAATCAGCTTGCGAGAAGGTTCTGGAAAACTGAACTCACCAAGGTGATCCCCCACCCTGCTCCCCAATTGGTTCCCTGGGTCATGTGACCCTTACTTAGCCGATGGATGCTTAAAGTGACGTTCACCACACTCCCCATGGAGCAATCCATTCGGTCCCGCTCAATCCCTGCAGTCCTCTAATTTCCTTCTGAAAACATTTCTGCTTCCACCATCTAGTTCCAGGTCATTACCACCCACTGTGTAAAAAGGTTCTTCTGCATCTGCCTCACTCAAAACCGTAAATCTGTGTCCCCAAAGCCCTTGGACCATCAACCAATCGGAACAGCTATCTAATAACTATCTATCATAATCTTGAACACCTCTATCCAAATCTCCCTTCAATCTCCTTTTCTTTATTGAGAACAACTCCAGCCTTTTCAACCTCACCTTGTAACTAAAATTCCTCATCCCTGGAACCATTCTGGCAAATCTTCTCCACACCCTCTCAAGGGCCCTCAGATCCTTTCTAAAGTGTGGTGAACAGAACTGGACACAATATTCTAGTTGTGGCCTAACCAGAGCTTTATAGAGATGCTTTGTAACGGCACTGCTTTTGTACTCAATGCTCTATTTATAAAGTCCAAGATCCCATATACTTTGTTAACTGCACTCTCAATTTGTCCTGCCACCTTCAAAGACTAATGCACATGCACTCCCAGTGCCTCTGTCAATGTACACTCTTTAGAACTGTGTTATTAAATCTATATTGTCCCTCTCTATCTTCTCTCTCTTTATCCCATTTGCCAAAATGCATTATCTCATACTTCTATGTATTAAATCGTATCTGCCGCTTATCAGCCCATTTTGCAAGATTCTGTCCTGTTGCAGTCAATCAGTATCATCCTCACTGTTTGCCACTCATAGAGGTCTGAACTGCCTACAATGAAATAACGGCCGGAATTTTCTGACCGTTCACAGACATTTGGCTTGCCACCAAGTTCTCCATCTTCGCTGCAGCGGGAGCATGGCATGAGCAGGTGGTACGATCACGCCCACAATCTTTCTTTAAATAAGGGAACCAAAACTGCTCACAGTACTCCAGATGTGGTCTCACTAGTACCTTGTACAGTTGCAGCAAGACTTTCCTACGCTTAGACTCCAAGCCCTTGAAATAAGGACCAACATTTCATCAGTCTTCCTGATTACCTGCTACACCTGTGGGATAGCTTTCTGTGTTCCAGGTACAAATATCCCCAAGTCCCTTTGTGCTGCAGCTTTCTGCAGTTTTTCTCCATTTAAATAATACTTTGTTCTTTTGTTCTCCCTTCCAAAATGAACAATTAACATTTTGCCACTTTATACTACATTTGCCAACTTTTTGCCCACTTTCTCAACCTAAACTGACAACCTTTTAAGACCTTATGGATTTCAATATTCAGCTAATTTATCACTTCTACCGTATCATCGCCTGATATTTTTTCACATTTTCCATCTGTCTCAGTGATCCTCATGTCTCAGTGATCCTCATGTCTCAGTGATCCTTGGGTCGTTGTGACCCCTGTTGCTCAATGATCCCTTTGTTTCAGTGTCATCATGAATTGTTATTCCATGATTGGAAATATGAGGTAGTCTCCTCAAACAGCTATGACGGCTGAACCAATAAATGTTCATGTCTGGAATCAGTAGATTTTAATTATGTAAGGATATGAAGGAATGTGGTGCAATGGCAGGTAAGCAGGAAGGAGTTACAAATAATAGAACAGCTTGTGGGGCTGAATGGCCTAATGCATTTGCCAGAATCTGTCTGACAGACAATACAAATGCCATGTGATTTCCCTCATGGTCAAGCGAGTGTGTACATGATGAACAGAGACTGGCTGGTGTTGTATCTGAATGAAACGTCTTAGTGAGAGAAACGATATTCACTAAGTCACTACATGCTAAACTTGAATCACAATTAAACGTCATTTACCACCGTACAATAGCTTATTACTGTATTTATCAAGTCAATGAAAGCAGTTGGATTCACTGAAATGATACCCACATTATAGCTTCCTGTCTAGTCAATGAGGAGGTCTGGCAAGGCTCACATATCCTATTATTACCTGCTAACAGATTAAATACCTGAGTGTCAGAATAATAACGTCAGCCTTGGCAATTAGGCTCTGAAATGTATGTAGGGTAAAAGGCATGTTAATGAAATGCCTGAGAGTACGGCTAATGGTTTAAGCTCCTCAGCTCATCAATGAAAAGGCACATCTCTTGATATTTACTCTGCCTACTCTCACCATCATTAAAGAAATGAGCCGAATCTTTGCAATAAAAAAAGTTTCTATTAAATTAGGGAAAATTCTAAACAATTTACGTGCAATTTGTGCAAGAAATGTGCTTTAACAATGGTTCAGCATAGCTTACCCAGTGAACAGTTGAGCAGTATAGAGAGTGAAGGACGCAGGTTCGAGCCCTGCCCTTTCCAGAGGTAGTTGGGTGATTGCAAAGTGTAATCCTATGGAATGGAAGTGGCAATCAGACAAGGTTCCCCACCCCTGTTCATTGCCCAGTGATTCCTTCAGGAATTGTGGCTGTGCTGTCATGAGATGGGGCATGAATCAGCTGGGCTGTGATGGCTCTTGTTGTCAAATAGCCAAAATCGCCCATCCACCTACATGTACACTTGGGCAAGGAACGAGAGTGCAAATGGTCCCTGTGATGTTGCAAAGAGCCAGAAGCAAAGGAGAGAGAGATGAACAAGAAAGAAACACAAATGTGAGATGGGGATTGAAATTCAGTCGAGTGACCAAGCCCAGGTACATTCTATCCCATTGACTTTACCCATTTAACCTCCAAAGTGAAAAGAAAACATTTCTCCCATATTTCTTTGCTATATTCCGTCTTTCAGGAACCTGCCTAAACACCTCAATGTTTGTACACAGCAAGGTCCCGTAATAATAATATGCACAGCTAAATGATCTGTGCTTCAGTGAAGTCAATGGCTATGATAGGGTGAGGATTTCTGCTTTTTTTCAAATAGTGCCAGACAAACCCAGCCCTGGTTCACCTCAACTGAAGAATGCCATGCTCCGATGCCGCTCTCTCTTAGTATGTTTTGGAGTCTGAACTAGACTCTAAAATAGTGTTGCCAACTGTGTACAAATGTATTCCTGGCGGTTTCATCACATGACTTGTCCCCCCCCCTCAACTCTCCAGCCATTTTTCAGTCAACACATCCATACTTGTGATGCACTGCCTTCCTCCACCAATTGAAAAGCAGAAAGACTCATTACTCAAATGGATGATGCTTGACTGTCAGCCAAACAACATTTTATCCTCATCCATTTTCAATACTTTTATACCTGGTAAAGAAAATGACAAAAAAAAGCCAATCTCTTTTAATATCCCCATGATTATTTTCTGGGAGATTGATCTTCAATTCCTGGAGACTTCAGGCCAATCCTGGAAGGTTGGCAACCATATCTGAGTCAGGTCGGAACCATGGATTCTAACCTAGAAACAATCAGTATCAAGCACTCAGACAGAACTCCAGATCCTCAATTCACTCTCAATACTCAATCCCAGTTTTCTAATCGGTATAAAAGTCTTCTTTCTCTAAATTCGCATTTTCTCAGTCCTGAACTATCACAAACGTTTCTAGGGCTCAATCAGGCAGCATTCCCACCTCTGAGTCAGAAGGTTGTGGGTTCAAACTCCACTCCAGAGCATGCACTGCAAGTTGATCTTCTGGTGCAGCACTGAGGGAATGCTGCATTGTCTTTCAAATGAGATGTTGAACCGAGGCCGCAGACAGATGTACAAGATCTGAGCTAACAGTTCTCCCTTGACCATTACCACAACCAGTTACCCAGTCATTTATCTGCTTGCAGAACCTTGCTGAATATTACTGCATTACTGTGGTGATTCCACGTCACTGGCTGTGAACAACAATAACTTGCATTTGTATGCGATGAAAACACTGAGTCACGTAAGGAGATATCATGGGTGGGATTTTTCTCCCCTGCTATGGCATGTTTCACAGTGGTGGGAGGCCGCGTGCCACTCACTGGCGGCAGAATCTTATGGTCCTGCATGGTTAATGGAGTTTCCTGTTGAACGCACCCTTCGCTGCGGGTTTGGGGTGCACCTTCACTGGGACTATAAAATCCTGCTGGCTTGTACGGCAGCAAAATTCCGCTGTCGATCACCAATGACCAAAACGTTTGATCAAACAGGTAGGTTTTAAGAAGGGTCTGAAAGGAGAAAAGAGAAGTAGAGTGGGAGGTTTAGGGAGGGAATTCAGAGCGCTATCAATTGCCCTTCTTAATTAGAGATCCAATTATGTTTTCAAAGTTACCACTGAATCTCGTTAAGGTTATGCATTCCAGATTTTCACAATCCAATGTGTAAAAAATCCTCCTCATCTGACCTTTTGTTAATTATTTTAAATCTCTGGTTACTAGTCCTCATGATGTGGAGATGCCGGCGTTCTTCACCTATTAAAACCCCTCAGAATTTTGCACAACACCTATAAATCTCCCCTACACCTCCTTTGCTCTAAGGACAAGCCCAGCTTCTCCACATTAATGGAAGTCCGTCATCCCTGGAATCAGTGCAGTAAATCTCTTCTGCCAAACCCCCCACCCCAAGATGTTGACCATTGACGCCCTTCCTAACATGTGCTGCTTAGAACTGGGAACAGTAATATAGGGTACATGTATAGGGTTAACATAGGACTGAGTACAGTACCGCCCACATAGTGATGTAAAATAACACAGGACCTGCATCTAGGGGTCAGCGTAGGGTTAGACACAGCAGTGTGCACAAGCATGGAGATAGCTCCTAGCTTGAACATTTTACTGTATATATGTACCTTGTCCCGATTCAATACATACAGTTAACCTTTTTAAAACTATGAAGACTTCATTAATGAGGAGGTGGTGGAATGGTGGTATTGGCACTGGACTAGAAATCCAGAGATCCAGGGTAAAATTCTAGTGATGCAGGTTCAAATCCCACCATGGCAGAGGGTGAAACTTAAATTCAATAAAAATCTGAAATTAAAAGTCTAAGTGATCATCATGAAACCATTGTTGATTGTCGTAAAAACCCATCTGGTTCATTAATGTCCCTTAGGGAAGGAAATCTGCTGTCCTTACCATGTGACTCCAGACCCACAGCAATGTCCTCTGAAATGGCCCAGCAAGCCACTCAGTTCAAGGACACTTAGAGATGGGCAATAAATGCTAGCCCAGCCAGTGACATTCTCATCCTGTCAATTAATTTTTAAAAATTAAGACAAATGGAACTGTTTCCAATTCCTTACAATAGACACAACACTCCTGCTGGTGTCTAGATGTTTTATTTTTGTGTCCTATCCCTCTATTCATAAAGCCAAATCCTTTCTTTCAGCTTTGTCAACTTGTCCTGCCACCCTCGAAGATTTTGGAACGTGAACCACTGGATTTCTCATTTTCTGTTTTGACTGTAAATTGTACCGTTCCAAAAATACTGCCACTCTTCATTTTCCTTCCAAAGTGCATCATTTACAATTCTCCGCGGTAAATTTAATTTCCCATGTCTCTTGCCTATTTCCCTACTCCATGTCCTTCTGAGATTTGTTACAACCCTTCTAATTGTTTAATACACTTCTGAATTTGTGACAACTGTGACCTTTGAACCATGCCCCATATACCCAAGTTCAGCTTATCAGAAAAACAGTCGCTCCAATCCTGACCCCTGGGGAACCCTACTTTCTACCAGTCTGAAAAAAAACTGTTCACCACTACAGTAATGTCCTAACTGTAGGGGTTGTGGATTTTAACAGAAAAAGAAAATACTTGGTTTGCACACAAGGATTCAAAGTAACGCATAACAGGTTTTATTGAAGAGCTGTTCTTTGCGCAGAATACAAAACTGAAAATAAAGCAGCATGAGCACGCACCCTAATGACATCACCATTAAATCATGTGATCAGCTCAGGGATGGATACAGAGACAAATTGGCACCTCTCTGTGTTGGTTTCAACACCTTATCAGACCGCTTATCTCAAGAAAGGTCACAAAAGACATTATTCAATGAGTGTTCAGTGTAAATTAGATCTTTCACTTGCTGGCCTTCTTTCAGAACAAAGACAATGAACTAATAAGGAACTGAAGGAAAAGCAAATTTAAAAAGACCCAGGTGGGAGAAAAGCTGTTTGAATGGCCAATACCTAATGGAAACAGCCACCATTGGGCTTCATACTATAAGAAAAAGCTACAAGTTGCCGAAAGAAAGAACCATCTTGAACATGAGAGGCACCTTGAAACAGAAACTGTTTCTTAACAGAGAGAGACTGAGAAAGGTTTCCAGAAACACCTCTTGGGCTGCTGTACGAAATCAGACTGCCAAGCCCATAGTACTGCAAAAGTGAAAACAGGAGCCTTCAATCACTCCCTGGACCCTGGAGAAGGTTTACCAGGATGTTGCCTGGTATGGAGGGTCTTAGCTATGAGGAGAGATTGGGTAAACTGGGGTTATTCTCCCTGGAAAGACGGAGAATGAGGGGAGATCTAATAGAGGTGTACAAGATTATGAAGGGGATAGATAGGGTGAATGGTGGGAAGCTTTTTCCCAGATCAGAAGTGACGTCCACGAGGGGTCATGGGCTCAAGGTGAGAGGGGCGAAGTATAACTCAGATATTAGAGGGATGTTTTTTACACAGAGGGTGGTGGGGGCCTGGAATGCGCTGCCAAGTAGGGTGGTGGAGGCAGGCACGCTGACATCATTTAAGACTTACCTGGATAGTCACATGAGCAGCCTGGGAATGGAGGGATACAAATGATTGGTCTAGTTGGACCAAGGAGCGGCACAGGCTTGGAGGGCCGAAGGGCCTGTTTCCTGTGCTGTACTGTTCTTTGTTCTTTGGACCTGTTCTATTTATTGAGCCCATCGGCAAAGGCAAACTCCAACCCTTCAACTACAGAAGCCATCGCAGCTACTAAATTGCACCTCAAGTTTCAAGCCCTTCACTTCGGAAATATGGAATTCAAGCAATGGGCCTGCAATGCTATCTCATAGAGAGTGATATGAAATCTCATCTTTAAGTATCTATTTCTTTATCTGCATTTTAACCTTTGTATATTTAGTTTAGTTACTAATGTTATCACTTTTCTCTTAAGTAACTTCCGGCAGTAATTCTGTAATAAACTGACCTTTATTTTGTTTAAGACTAAAGTGTGACTACTGGGCTATTGTTAAAAATTGAATGGCTCACAAAGTAAAAGAGGGTTCTACATATGTACACGCACACACACCAAAAGCCTTTTACAAGGTTCGCACACTTGAAGTCACCCATCCTGAAGAAAATTTATACAGGGCATCAAACATCTTCATGAGCATTATTTTCAGAAGTTGTTTAAAAATAGTATAATTCCTAAAATATTAAGAAATTTGGTGGTTAATAACATTTCCAATCAGAAACAATGACTACTCACGGGGGCACAGTGGTTAGCACTGCTGCCTCATAGCACCAGGGACCCAGATTCAATTCCCAGCTTGGGTCACTATCTGTGCGGAGTCTGCACATTCTCCACGTGTCTGCGTGGGTTTCCTCCCACAGTCTGAAAGACGTGCTGGTTAGGTGCATTGGCCATGCTAAATTCTCCGTCGATTAACCCGAACAAGCGCCGGAGTGTGGCGACTAGGGGATTTTCACAGTAACTTCATTGCAGTGTTAATGTAAGCCTACTGTCGGACTAATAAATAGACTTAAAAAAACTTAACTTAAACTTATTCTTACAGCAGCATAGAGAGGTGTGCATTCAAGCAAAGTGCCATTCTGTAAAACAATGAAATCTGTCTTCCCCTGGCCACTACTGACTTCCTTGTACTTTATCAAGCTGTTGAAAACTCCTGGGGATTGGGAATGGGAGATTCGGTGCTGACAGCAATACTATTGACATTGGTTCAAAAAGATACTGACTTAAACATGTGACAAAGATAATAATTAGGTAAATACATCTCAGAATTAATTTTGCAGAATTGAATTGCCTGAGCACAGCTTCTCAGGACAGGAGCACTGACTAGAGAATTTAGCTGCATCGACCTCTGCACACGATTTGTGTTCCCATCAAGTGAAAATTCTCTAGACTGTGAGAAGATTTGCACAAAATTGAGCTTATTGCATGTGCACATCAATAGAAAAACATTGGAGTCAGAAAGTTAGAGGCAATCCAGTCAGCTCAGTTCAATTACTCTGTTACTTTGGCCCATAAAGAAGAATGATTTAGATAATGGTACTCTAATACACACGCAGACCTGTGAATAAGATTCAGTCTCTTTTCATGAATAAATGGACTTTCTAGAATGAAAAGTGCCATTGGGAATTTTGCCCTGGCACTAACAGCCATACCTCCGTTCTTTGAGACCCCACCCACTGCATTTTTCTCCTTGTACCCCTCCCCATCCAACCCTTGTAGAGCATCTGTAAAAAAAAACATCTTTATGATCAAGCCTTTGGTCTCTGTTCCCATTTTCAAATTCCTGGCATGACTCCTGTTCGATCTAAATCTTGTTTTTGCTTTCAGATGGCAGCTGTTCATTATTCCATAATTCACATGTTTTCTCATATTTGGTTATGTCGTTGCTTGACCCACTTGGACTCAGCTGCCACTAGCTCTTTTGTCATTTAATGTTTCCTGTCTTCCATCCTATTGTTGACCTTCCCTTGCGCTTTCTTCACCTTCCTCATTTTGACCTACTTAAATCTATTACTTTTCCAACCTTGCACCATTCAGATGAAAGGTCATCGATGCTGCCAGACCTGCTGAGTCGTTTCTGTTTTGATTTTGATCACCTTTCTTATTTTGGCTTGCTGTCCACCCTGTCCTTGCACCTCAGTAAAGCAGCTTGGGAGGCTTTCCTTCTACTTTTAAAGTTTAAAGCTTATTTATTAGTGTCATAAGTAGGCTTACATTAACACTGCAATGAAGTTACTGTGAAAATCCCCTAGTTGCCACGCTCTGGCACACTGAGGGAGAATTTAGCATGGCCAATGCACCTAACCAGCATGTCTTTTGGCCTGTGGGAGGAAACCGGAGCACTCGGAGGAAACCCAAGCAGACACGGGGAGAATGTGCAGACTCCGCACAGACACAGACTTGGGTGGTGCTACATAAATGTAAGTAGTTGGTGCTGTTGACAATAATGATATAAAGAGGATGAAGGTACCCTGAGAGCTGCCCCAATTCACAAACCACCAATTGTTAAATACCAAGCTTCCCTCCCTCCTGTGCAAAACAAACTCAATTGAAAAGCTATTTTCATCAGCACAAGAATAAATATGTACTAACGTACTTTCCTGTTGTGGATGTCACGCCAATAATAACATGGAGCTTTTTAAAAGCAATTGACCCAGATTATGAAGTACTTCCTGCTGAGCACAACAGATACATTTTAATAGCACTGATCTATCATTCAGCACGTCACGTTTGCAGCCAAGAACCACTCTTATGACCTGCTGGTTAGAATTTTCCTCAGATAAATAAAAAGGGTTTCAGAAGCTTCTCAGGGTGGACATTCTGGGTTCACATCTCAACAACCGACTGCACCCACAGCTGTCCCAGATCCAACAATCTTATAGCACATGGAGAGAGTTTGTCATTAAAGGCCAATGCTGGCAAGTGTTAACCTGTCCTGTTGGCTTCTCAATCTCAGAAAATAACGTAAGAAGTCTCACAACACCAGGTTAAAGTCCAACATGTTTATTTGGAATCACGAGTTTTCGGAGCACTGTTCTTTCATCAGGCGAGTGGGGTTACACCACTCACCTGATGAAGGAGCAGCGCTCCGAAAGCTCATGATTCCAAATAAACTTGTTGGACTTTAACCTGGTGTTGAGAGACTTCTTACTGTGCCTACCCCAGTCCAACGCCGGCATCTCCACATCAAGAAAATACTAGCAATGGGACCGACAATAGGAATCACAGGCAACTGGACCACTGGAAGCACAGACAACAGAATCACAGGAAACACAGGCAATGGGAATGATCATAGTAAGACTCTGACACTCCTCAATGCTCAGCTGGAAAACTGTCTGCCTGAACCATTCGGATGCGCAAGATCCCAGATTCAATCCTCCCTGTGTATTGAATCATTGTCCTCAGCCGCAGCATTGGCATTTGTGCGATCACGATTTTCTTGATATATGCGATTGATAGTTTATACTTCAAAGAGTTGGATTTAAAACCCACTAATCTACCCTTCCGTCTTTCAGCACTCTGGGAGCTTTGTAAAGTTGCTGAGCTGCATGTTCAATACAGAATCTACTGGAACTCACTGCTCTCTTTATGCTTTCCCCCCACAATTAGTTCCACACGATTTATTGATTACGCAAGTTTCTTCCTTCCAATGTTGAATACCTTGTACTTAATTGTGTTGAGTTTCATCCAGCATAATTCTGCTTACTTGCAGATTCTGGCTACGACTTTTTGGAGTTCATTGTCTACCTGAACACTGCAGACTCGTGTGTGCCTCTCCCCGTCAGTTTAGTACCATCTCCAATTATATCCACAAGTTCCTGCTTTCTGAATATGGGTCTTTAATGGAGGCAGAGGGATGGCAGAGCCCTTAAGCAGTTAACCCTGGGACACTCCACTCTGCAATCCCCCCGCCAGCGCAGGAATCTTTCTTCTCCTGTTTCTCCAAATTTAGGACATTACTTAATCACCTCCAAATATTGCTTTGGAAACCCATTGCTGTAAGTTCATGTGGCAGCCTATCATTACCAAAGCTGTCTGAAAATTGAGGCAGCTTTCCCATTCTCAACTTGGGTGGTCAATGTTTCCCGTACAGTAACCGGAAAGCTCCCTCCACAAGCCGCGCACGAGCTGCCCCTTTAAGCTGCTGCATATGTGTGGACATGCAAAAAAAATTTAAAGGAGCCTCGCACTTAAACAAACCACCGACGCACTCCAAAAATAAATTGGAAGGAACATTGCTTGGGATGTCACCTGGAAACATTGCGCAGAAATTTTAGTGCCCATCCCTTTGGAGGAATTTCCCATTCCCGCTCAAGTCAATGGTGTTTCGAATAGCTCGCCATGTTTTATGGCCCCTCCCCCCCCTCCATGACGGCGATGTGACATTCTGCCCATAGAATATGTACCACACAGAAGAAGGCCATTCAGCCCATAGTGTGTGTGCTAGTTGGAAAACAGCTATCCAGTCTAATCCTGCATTCCGGCTCTAGCTCCAAATGTAACGGCATCCCAAGTGTAAATCCAAGTACTCATGAAATGCGTTGAGGATTTCCACAGCGACTACCCTTTGAGACATCACCCTCTGGGCAAAAAGCCTGCTCCTTGACTCCCCTCTCATTCCACCACCAGTTACTTTAAATCTGTACCACCACCCTCTCTCTCAGGGAAATAACCTCTTCCTTTCCACTCTATTCAGGCCCCTCATAATTTTATAAGCCTCAATTAAGTCTCCCCCTTGGCCTCTTCTGTTGTGAAGAAAATAACCCCAGCCTCTGCAATCTTTCCTCAGAGCTACAATTCTCCAGCCCTGGCAAAAATCTCGTAAATCACCGTTATACTCCCTCTAGTGCAACCTCCTCACAAAAGCAATCAAGGAGTTTAGTCAGGCAGAATATCTCACTTCTGGAACAGTTTGCCATTCACTCGGTTATTTAAATGATTCTGACGCATCACTGAAGTGAATTCATTCCTGTTCCAGCCAATTCTACAAAGCACGTTAGCGAGTAAAATCAATAAGTTACTGAGATTGCAATATGGGATTTTGAACTTGTTTTAGTTGTTATGCCTGCTGATATCTTAATAGGCCGATAATAGAATGTATTTTTGAAGCCTGTGTGATCTATTGCTGCTTTTCCTTTGCAGCTCTGAAGAGACTGAATAGACTTTTAAAAATATATTCACCTTTCACTGGCAGTTTTCTTTCTCCAATCTCTCCTTCCCTAGCAGAGATTAAGCTCCTTGCTGGGGCGTGGTTTTGCTGCATTGGCTGTCAGTGGTAGGCAACGTGCGGCCCAGGGGCCACGTGCAGCCCATCTGGGTTCTAAATGCAGCCCATAAGACATCATGTTGACCGTTGCTCACATGCAGGATTGCCACATTCCACTGATTTCTGTCCTCGTAGTTTTTTCTTTCACACCCATATGACAGAAGTGATACGCACATGAAGCAAGGGCACGTGAAGTGTGGTGCATGCTGATTGCTCACAACATTGACTGTGAGAGCCATGCGCTCTTTCTGTGTCCAATCAAAATGTAAATATTCCCTTTATTTTTACCATTTAAAGTTGATGACAGTTCTATAAAATACAAATGATTGAGTATTTTCCATTACTTGTAATTATATATTTGGCGTGTATTAAATGTATTTAATTTTATTCATGGGGTCATGGTTAGTGAACAAGCAAGATTTCAATCTTGCTGCCCACTGAGATGAAGGAGGGCCACTCATGCGGCCCACACACCAGCCTAGGTTGCCAATCACTGTTCTGGAACCACAAACAGCCCTCCCTCATTTAGCATCCACCAGCGCCAAGCCTGATGCTGTCCACTCCAGCACTCCATGCAGAAGCAGGTGGTCATAAACAGGAACTCAAAGATTTTCCCCTCCCTTGCTCACATATGCTGAGGACAAAAGTGCACCATGATGAAAATCAACTCACTCGACACAGGACAGTGATCAAACCTGGGGCCCTATTTGTATTAGCGCTCTGCCTCTCACCACTGAATTCTGACATCTCCCCATCAAGAACACCACATAGATTTATTGATCAACGTCCAGTCTGGTGTGAAAGGGCCAGCGCACTTTAGCATCTGCCTAAATACTGGTGTGTTGACCCCGCTTGATTTGCCAGCTCAGCTCTATTTACTTACTGCAAACAGGCTTCAGGCCTACTTTGGGCCTGGCTTTAGGAAGGACATCTGAGGTGGACAAGGAATGATATATACAGCAGCTCTTAAAAGGCTGCATACAATAAGTCATGGATAAATTAAAAGGGATAACCCACTTAAAAAGATAAGTGGGTGTAAACACAGAGAAAAATGTTGACAGCCTTTCTCAAGGCTTTGATTAATTTTACTATGCATTTTTCAAGCCTTTCCTCAACAGCGGTGCAACATCGTGGGCCGAAGGGCCTGTTCTGCGCTGTAATGTTCTATGTTCTATGTTCTATGTTCTAGCTCCCTTTGGCAAAGAATTACATGCCTTAACAAGTCTCTGCGCAATAGAAAATTCTCCTGACTTCTCATTCTGTGACTGACAATTTTAGATGTATGTTACTGTGCAATGATTCCCTCGTCTTTCCCAATTCATTCCATCAAAACCTTTCATTATTCTGATTAAATCTCCCCGGAATTGCCTCTGAACCTTGTCTGCTGCAGTGGCAATGTTTCCAGTGTCCGCTGAGATCCATATTTTCTCAGCCCCGGTTTAAAGTCACATTTGTCCTCTGTTGCAGGAAAATTGATCCAATCAGGACGTGATGTCTCTTCCTGGGTTGCTACTAGTGATGCTTTGGTGTTGCTACCAACAGTAAGAGCAGTTCCATTAGCTTCCTCATGTGTGCCCTGAACACAGGCTGGCAGCAGTTAGATCCTAAGGAACTGGTTGCCTTGCCTGCTTCATGGTGTGGTTGTGGAAGTGAACTGTGAACGAGTTGATCTCTTTTCAATGATAGTTTTCTCAGACAACCATGGACATCCTTACAACTGGGTGATGGAACTTTATCTTCTTCAATTCTGAGCCACAACACCACACCCTCCACGATAGCTGGGGTAAAGAGCCAGATCCCATGTCTACCCCAGCCAGAAGAGAGATCAAACCCCATGCCTGGTAAGATGAGGGTGTAGTGGTAATGTCACTGGACTAGCAATCCCGAGGTCCAGGCTAATGCTCTGGGGGGCATTGGTTCAAATGCCACCATGGCAGTTGGTGGAATTTAAATTCAATTAAGAAATCTGGATCGAAAGCCACTCGCTGTAATGGTGACGGTGAACCTATCATTGATTGTTATAAAAACCAATCTGTTTTACTGATGTCCTTTAGGGAAGGAAATCTGCCAACCTTACCCGATCTGGCCTATGTGTGACTCCAGACCCCATAGCAATGTAGTTGATTCTTAACTGCCCTCTGAAATGGCCGAGCAAACCCCTCAGTTCAAAGGCAATTAGGGCTGGGCAACAAATGCTGGCCTTGCCATTAACACCCACATCTGATGAAAGAATAAAAGAGTGAAAGAAAAGAAAATCTGAGCAACAACAGACATCTGAGCCAAATGGTCCCCAAGGCGTTTGACTTGCTGTGACGATATGAGCAGTTACGTGCTTGCTGTAATCCAGAGCTATGGATAGCAGTGGTAAAGGCTCTAACTTCCTTTCCACCAATGGCTGACCAGGAATCTCATTCTTGCTGCCTGCTATTGGTATCATAAAATCCCTACAGTACAGAAGGAGGCCATTTGGCCCATCGAGTCTGTACCGACCACAATCCCATCCAGTCCCTATTCCCGTAACCCTGCTAATCCCCCTGAATTACGGTCAATTTAGCATGGCCAATCAACCGAATCCGCACATCTTTGGACTGTGGGAGAAAACCGGAGCACCTGGAGGAAACCCGGGATCTTGGGTCCATGTCACACTATCTGTAACCCCCACAACTTGCCTGGACTTGCAAAATCTCACTAGCTGTCCTGTCTGGAGACAATACACATCTCTTTAACCTGTGCTTAATGCTCTCTCCACTCACATTGTCTGTACCTTTAAGACTTGATTAGCTGTATTAGCATTGATTAGCTTGATTAGCATTCCAATCATTATTCTGTAAATTGAGTTTGTGTCTCTGTATGCCCTGTTTGTGAGCACATCTCCCACTCCACCTGAGGAAGGGGCAGCGCTCCGAAAGCTAGTGGCAATTGCTACCAAATAAACCTGTTGGACTTTAACCTGGTGTTGTTTGACTTCTTACTGTGTTTACCCCAGTCCAACACCGGCATCTCCATATCATGGAAACCCATGCAGACATAGGGAGAATGTACAGACTCTACACAGATAGTGATCCAAGCTGGGAATCGAACCTGGGTCCCTGGCGCTGTGAGGTAGCAATGCTAACCACTGTGCCACCATGTTGCCCAACACTGGTATACATTGAAAAGATTAACAAAGATTATCGTTCTATAATAGAGGCATACAAGATGATCAGAGGATTAGATAGGGTGGATAGTGAGAGCCTTTTTTCTCGGATGGTGATGGCTAACACGAGGGGACATAGCTTTAAATTGAGGGGCGAGAGATATAGGACAGATGTCAGAGGTAGGTTCTTTACTCAGAGAGTAGTAAGGGCGTGGAATGCCCTGCCTGCAGCAGTAGTGGACTCATCAACATTAAGAGCATTCAAATGGTTATTGGATAAACATATGGATGATATTGGAATAGTGTAGATTAGAGGGGCTTTAGATTGGTTTCACTGATGGGCGCAACATCGAGGGCCGAAGGGCCTGTACTGCGCTGTAATGTTCTATGTTCTAACAATTGATACTCAACCTGTTTGTCCACGCTATGAATGCAACTTCCTTGGCAAGCACAGTGACTGATGCCTGCTGACTGTGAGTTCTGAGAGGGTAGTTCTGGTTTGCCACAAAATGCTATAGTTTTGCTTGTTATACTTTTGAGCACTTCTATGCTCATGGCTCAACTCAATTGTGTACGCCAGGCTGCTACTCAACTGCTGAGTCATGGCAGCTGTACAGCTGCTGCATTTTATTTGAGGAATTGTGGAGCTATCAAAAAGTAAACAATTCCATTTTGTGTTTCTATCGATCTCAGTGACAATCTGTGCAGGTGAGATACTGGACTCCATGCAGGGAATGGAAAAGAACCTGTGCTCGCACCAAAGTGAGGGATGTCCGTGTTGGCGAATCTGTTACCAACCACAAACATTCCCATATCAGATTTACCACAAATTCGATGCAGATGAAAGCCCTGTCTATCCTTCCCCAACAAGCTGACAAAAGCCCAATTTCAAAACAAATCTCCCTGTTGTACCAATCACCCGTGCAGTCTATTTAAGCCACGTTGCGACTGGGTGAGAAGGGGTGAACGGGCTGCCCATTCAACCTCCTCAGTTCACGGTTCTTTTTCACAAGGATATGCGTTTTCCAAATCAGAATGTATTTAACTATTTAAGGAACCAATTAAACAAGGCATTCTTGTGTTAAAGGAAGAGTAACTTTATTAACCAATACACCCAAGGCAAAAAATGATAAAAAATATTTCATCTCACACACACTGGTATCAGAAAGAAGGGAAGTTAGAGTCCAGTAAGAAATATTAAAGAATATGTGGTTAATTGTCCTTTGATTTTCCTTGAAGTGCAGATTTTAAATGTTGTGGCTGATTTAGGTTAGCTAGTTTCTAGTTTCTGCGGTCAGATGTAGAGGATGTTGCAATTATTACAAGGTCTCAGTTTGCTGGTAGGCTTCTGATAGTTGACTTCTTGAACTGGGTGATAAAAACTTCTTCCAAAAGAGAGAGAACACAGCTGTCAGCCTGTTTCCTCTGCTGAAAACTTTCTTCACACTCCCTGTGTCACTTGCAATCTCACTGCAGTGTTATGGTGGCATTATCACTGGACTGGTAATCCAGGATACTGCCCTGGAGACCCGGGTTCAAATCTTACCATGGCAGATGGTGAAATTTGAATTAACTAAAAATCTGCAATTAAAAGTCTAATCATGACCACGAAACCATTGTCAATTGTTGTGAAAAACCATCTAGTTCCCCTTTAGGGAAGGAAATCTGCCACCCTTGCCTAGTCTGGCCTACATGGCAATGTGGTTGATTCTTAACTTCCACTCAGTTCAAGGACAATTAGGAATGGGCAACAAATGCTGGCCTTGCTGGTAATGCCGACACCCCATGAAAAATGAAATGAAACCTGACCTGCTATACTTCACCCATTGTGTATTTCCAAGGGTTCTTATGGATCTGCCTTTGGCAGCCATTGTTTCAATATGCAGCACTTTGCATTTTAATATCTCTCCTTTAGCCCATGGTGGGCCTGAAGGTTTGCTTGTTTGTCACCTTTATCTCGGAAGGTGGCCTTGCATTTTTAAGTAGCTTGTTCTATCTCATTTCAAATTGCAATGTTTCTAGTCAGTTAAAGTTTGAAAACCAGGGGTAGAATTTTACGGCCCCTCCCTCCAATGGGAGTTTCAATGGACTTCTGAATGGCTCGCTGCATTTTCCAGCCCTGCCGCTGCCCCTGCCATGACAGGGCCCTAAAATTCCACCCCATGTTTTCAAAATTAAAGGGGCATAGCCTTGTGACAGCAGATAGGCAATTTAGTACAATTGCTGCTGCTGAACCAGGAAACAAAGTAGAAACTTGCTTTCATTAGGTATCTTGCAATTAGCTGTGGCTTAGGTGGTAGCACTCTTATCCCTGATTTAGAAACTTGTGGGTTCAATTCCTCACCCCCTCAACACATCCCAGAACACTGGTGTTTGTTGGGGAATTGCAGCAACCAATTTGGGCACAGCAGCGAAGAGCATGCAGAAACAAAAAGATAAATGGCCAATTTATCTGTTTTTGGCAGTGTTGATCGAGGGGTGAATGATGGCCAAGGCGAACTCTTTTTGAACAGTAAGAAATTATGGTTAGGATTTATAAAGCACTTTTCACAACATCCCAAAGCACTTTACACTGAAGCACTTTTGAAGTATAATCAGTGCGGTAATGTTTTTCCTCCATGCTGCACTGTCAACTGAGATGGTGCACTCACATCTTTAGGATGGGACTTGAACTCACAGCCTCCTGAGTCAGAGGCAAAAATGCAACTCACTGAGCCATGACTGACACTTAATAGCATCAAAGATCATTTGCATACATCTGAACAGGTAGAAGTGGAATGGGGGGGGGGGGGGGTTGGTTTCACATCAGTGTTTAATCAGAATCTCAGTATTGCCTACATTTGCCTCTCACATTCTAGAATGGGGAATTAGAAGCCTATAATCTTTGGACTTGGTAGAAAGAGTGCTAATAGCAGATGAGCCAGTTTTGTGTGATGAACCTGAATAAGTGGGCCTAACACCCCTTGGAAACAGTCGACAGGGACTCCTGAATATCTCTCAAACCCTTGGCATTGGACCTGTTTTTCTCATTTTGCGCCTGAAAAATTGAAAATACAAAGGTTCATTTCACCTCCCTTCCCTTGAATTAATGAATATAAGGAACGTACTCTGAGCCAGTCTGATAAGTCACAATACTGTACTTCCTTTCTAAAAGCTATTCTGCCTGTTTGGAGTCATTCCTAGCACAATGATTGTGGCTGTTGGAGTCCGAGAGTATCACTGCAGGGGTTCCTCAGGGTCCAAGGCCCAACCCATCTTCAGAAAAAACCTTCCTTTCATCACAAGGTCAGAAGTGGCTGATGACTGCACAATGTTCAGTACCATTTACGACTCCTCAGGCACAGAAGCAGTCCATGTCCATATACAGTAAGGCCTGGACAATATACAGGCATGAGCTGATAATTAGCAAGTAACATTTGTGCCACACAAGTACCAGACATTGAGAATCTCCAACAAGAGAGAATTTAACCAACTCTCTTTGACATTCAATGGCATTACCATCACTGAATACCCCACTATCAACATTCTGGGAATTACTATTGACCAGAAGCTGAACTAGACCAGCTATATAAATACTGTTGCTATAAGAGCAAGTAAGACATTGCGATTTCTGCAGCGAATAATTCACCTTCTGACTCTCCAAAGCCTGTCCACCAACTACAGGGCACAAGCCAGGAGTGTGATGGAATATTCTCCACTTGCTAGGATGAGTGCAGCTCCAACACTCAAGAAGCTCATCACTGACAGCAGCCCACTTTACTGGGATATCATCTAACACCTACAACACGGTGGGCGGCACAGTGGTTAGCACTGCTGCCTCACAGCACTAGGGACCCGGGTTCGATTCCTGGCTTGGGTCACTGTCTGTGCGGAGTCTGCACGTTCTCCCAGTATCTATGTGGGTTTCCTCCGGGTGCTCTGGTTTCCTTCCACCCTTTGAAAGACGTGCTGGTTGGGCGCATTGGCCATGCTAAATTCTCCCTCAGTGTACCCGAACAGACGCCAGAGTGTGGCGACGAGGGGATTTTCACAGTAACTTCATTGCGGTGTGAATGTAAGCCTACTTGTGACACTAATAAATAAACTTTAAATCTTTACAACATTCACATCCTCCTGATGCACAGTAGCAGCCATGTGTACCATCAGAAGATACACTGCAGGAACTCGCAAAGGCTCCTTAAGCTGCATCTTCCAAATCCGTGACCACTACCATTGAGAAGGACAAGGGCAGCAGATATCAGGAACACCACCACCTGAAGATTCCCCTCCAAGTCACTCACCATCCTGATTTGGAAATATATCACCGTTCCTTCAGTGTTGCTGGATCAAAATCTTGAAACTCTTTTCCTGACCTCACTGTGGGTGTACCTACACTGTGGGTATTCCTTTGGACTCATGGCGAACAATCACTGAAACAACTATATGATGACATCAACACGTTCCATCCCACCATCAGACTCATCATGGACTACTCTCTGGAATCGGTTGCATTCTTGGACACACGCATCTCCATTAAGGACGGTCACCTCAGCACCTCACTGTACCGCAAGCCCACGGATAACCTCACGATGCTCCACTTCTCCAGCTTCCACCCTAAACACATTAAAGAAGCCATCCCCTATGGAGAAGCCCTCCGTATACACAGGATCTGCTTGGATGAGGAGGACGCAACAGACACCTCCAGACGCTGAAAGATGCCCCCATAAGAACAGGATATGGCGCTCGACTCATCGATCGACAGTTCCGATGTGCCACAGCGAAAAACCGCACCGACCTCCTCAGAAGACAAACACGGGACACAGTGGACAGAGTACCCTTTGTTGTCCAGTACTTCCCCGGAGCGGAGAAGCTACGACATCTCCTCTGGAGCCTTCAACATGACATTGATGAAGATGAACATCTCGCCAAGTCCATCCCCACACCCCCACTTCTTGCCTTCAAACAACCGCACAACCTCAAACAGACCATTGTCCGCAGCAAACTACCCAGCCTTCAGGAGAACAGTGACCACGACACCACACAACCCTGCCACAGCAACCGCTGCAAGACGTGCCGGATTATCGACACGGATGCCATCATCTCACGTGAGAACACCATCCACCAGGTACACGGTACATACTCTTGCAACTCGGCCAACGTTGTCTACCTGATACGCTGCAGGAAAGGATGTCCCGAGGCATGGTACATTGGGGAAACCATGCAGATGCTATGAGAACGGATGAATGAACACCGCTCGACAATCACCAGGCAAGACTGTTCTCTTCCTGTTGGGGAGCACTTCAGCGGTCACGGGCATTCGGCCTCTGTTATTCGGGTAAGCGTTCTCCAAGGCGGCCTTCACGACACACGACAGCGCAGAGTCGCTGAGCAGAGACTGATAGCCAGGTTCCGCACACATGAGGACGGCCTCAACTGGGATCTTGGGTTCATGTCACACTATCTGTAACTTCCACAACTTGCCTGGACTTGCAAAGTCTCACTGGCTGTCCTGTCTGGAGACAATACACATAGAACATAGAACATTACAGCGCAGTACAGGCCCTTCGGCCCTCGATGTTGCGCCGACCCAGTGGAACCAATCTAAAGCCCCTCTAATCTACACTATTCCAATATCATCCATATGTTTATCCAATAACCATTTGAATGCTCTTAATGTTGGTGAATCCACTACTGTTGCAGGCAGGGCATTCCACGCCCTTACTACTCTCTGAGTAAAGAACCTACCTCTAACATCTGTCCTATATCTCTTACCCCTCAATTTAAAGCTATGTCCCTTCGTGCTAGCCATCACCATCCGAGGAAAAAGGCTCTCACTATCCACCCTATCTAATCCTCTGATCATCTTGTATGCCTCTATTAAGTCACCTCTTAACCTTCTTCTCTCTCACGAAAACTCTTTAACCTGTGCTAATGCTCTCTCCACTCGCATTGTCTGTACCTTTAAGACTTGATTAGCTGTAAAGACTCACATTCCAATCATTATTCTGTAAATTGAGTTTGTGTCTTTATATGCCCCGTTTGTGAACAGAACTCCCACTCACCTGACGAAGGGGCAGCGCTCCGAAAGGTAGTGACGTTTGCTACCAAATAAACCTGTTGGACTTCAACCTGGTGTTGTTAGACTCCTTACTGGGTGTAGCTACAGCACATTGACTGCAGCGGTTTAAGAAGGCAGCTCACCACCACCTTCTCAAGGACAATTAGGGATGGGCAATAAATTCTGGCCTAGCCAGTGATGTCTGTGCAGCACATAACTTTAACATTGCAATGCCAATGAACCTATCCCTCCTCTTCACTAAATATGCCAGGATAGTTTTTACACCACTATTGCCATAACTCCTGACATGCTCTGGGTAAATGGACTCTGTACAGCTGAAAAGAGCAATATATTTTGTAGTTAAATCACAAAACTCTTGGCAAAATAAAAGAAGCTTCTCATGGGTTTACAATGAGGTCCTAAAGTGGCAGGAAAATTGACTTGACTCTTGATGGGACAGTCACAGTCGTTGGCTGGCACATTAAAGGATCTGAATCAAGGTTTGATGACACAAAATGTGGTGTCAAAATGACTCTTAAAAAGCACAAAGCAAATCTGAATGTGTGCTCATCCCTAGATTTCACTGAATGTCAAGTCAGGTTTTATCAACTAGTTCTCTTGTTTTTACATATCTGGGGTCTGTTATCAACTAAGAAACAGAAGTATCAGTGTCAGGACTTCATAGAATCCCTACAGTGCAGAAGGAGGCCATTTAGCCCATCGAGTCTGCATCAACTCTCCGACATAGCATCTTACCCATGCCCACCACCCCCCGCCCTGTCCCCGTATCCCCACACACTTATCCTCCTAATCTCCTTAACCTACACATCTTGGGACACTAAGGAACAATTTAGCATGGCCAATCCACCTAACCTGAACATCTTTGGACCGTGGGAGAAAACTGGAGCACACGGAGGAAACCCACACAGACACGGGGAGAACATGCAAACTCCACACAGATAGTGACCCGAAGTTGGAATTGAACCCAGGTCCCTGGCGCTGTGAGGCAGCAGTGCTAACCACTGTGCCACCGTGCCAGTTATTCATAAAGCAACCTGAGCAATATGTGTGCCTTGCTGGTGTGACTGTCACTGAAGAGTGCTGCTTATTTTATGGTCATGTTGAAATTGCATCTTAGGTCTGCGGCAAAAGTTTCCCATCCTGTCCGCAATGATGCTCACCGCTGGCGGGAACATAAATCCCACCACTGATGTTATGACCTGACTTGATTGTGGAGATGAACAACATGATACCGTGAAGTGTCTGATCTCACATTGCACTACCTGCAGTATAACTACAGAATGAAGACAACTAGGTTTAAAAAGTATCCAGGAGTTTGTGAGACTTCGCAAAGATATTACAGCTTGGAGAGGACACATTTTATCACCTGTTCTTTTAGTACTTTTCAACTTTAATTGGCCTGGGTTGGAACCCCACTCAATGCTGTCAACATTCAGCATCTACATAAGTGTCATTGATTAGTAATAGAAAGGATCCCAATACTCATCCTCTCAGTTAGATATAAAAGATCAATGGCACTACTCGAAGAGTAAGAGACCTCTCTCCGGGACCTGGTCAATATCTATTCTTCACTAAAAAGTAGATGACGCTCCTGGTTTTGATGATGTTATGAACCTCAACATCATGCCAGTTTATTTTACTGCCATTGTTGCAGCTTGCTGTGCACAAATCATGGTCAGGCATTGCATCAGAGACTACAGAACACTTGATTGGTTGTAAAGCGCTTTGAGGTATTCTGAGCTCACAATTGGCATCATATAAATCCAGTTCTTTCGTTTACACATTACTTTCCCAATCAGTTCCAGCCCCTTCCACTTCACTTCCATTTATAGTGGAGATGAGGTGAAGTTATTTCACTCAGAGGGTGGTGACTCTTTGGAAGTCTCCTCCTGAGTCTTCGAAAATCTTTAAGGTGGAGATGGATAGATTCTTGGAAAGCAAAGGGGTGGTATGTTATTAGGGGTAGGCGTGTTACAGTTATCAGACAGAACCACAATCTTATTAAATGGCGGAGCAGGCTTGAGAGGCAAATGGTCCATTCCTGCTTCTTGTACACATTTGCTTGTTGTTAAGTGATTTCCTCACCCATTTGCCCTGGAGCCACATTACTTTAGACATAAGAAGCAGATTTTCATTTTGTCTTTTGGATGTTGGGGTATACTGGAGTTGAAGGGCTTTTCTCCAAAAAGGGGCTTGGAATTTTCAAACAGGGTCCTCCCTTTCTGAACCCAAGTTGGGTGCCGTTTGGCAGATTCCCTTTCAGGTAATCTCAAAAACCAGTTTCATTATCTGACCTCCACCCAGCTTCTCTTCATGGAGAGTTTCCAGCTGAGTTGGAAAGATCACTTTGGTCACTGGGTCCAGGGGGCACACTGATGCGCGTTATCACACACGAGGCTTGATGCTCAGGAAATAAAGGCTTTTATTTGCTGTAACAAGACAGCTACTAATTATATACACGATCCCAGACTGAGGGGTCCCAGACAGAGCAGAGACCTTTATACCTCTCCCAGGAGGCGGAGCCCGACTGGGATGTACCATAATAACTATAATACAAGGTGTAACAGCCCAACCCTAACCCCAACAGCAACAAGTAGAACAACCCATCCCTAACCCCAACAGCAACATATATACATACTTGTAGTACTGGCCAGACCCTGGCTCAGTACTATCTAGTGGGAACCAACGATGGTTCACCACATTCACCACATTCACCTTTGAAGACAAAGGCCGGCGGGGTACAAAAAAACAGAATAATTTGTCATCAGTCTATAAGTTCAGACGGTCAGGGGGACCGCACCGTCGTTGTGACCTCCTCAATACCGGCGATGACACCGGAGTAGGCACTTGCAGTGGCGTTCTCCCCAAGGCGATGTCCAACTGTTCCTCCACAGACTCACGGGCCGGTTGACCCTGAGGTGATGGTAATCCATGGAGTTCCGACACGCCCTGAAGTGGCGACCATCCTCTGGACACAGGCAAGCTGGACACGGGAGTAAAAGGGTTAAGTAATGGTCCCGATGCTGCCCGCGCCGTGTCCGGAGGGGAAACAAGAGTTATGGGGTTTGTAACAGGGGGTATGGGAGTGACAGGGGTTTCCACGTCCCCTGCTGGCGCCAGGTCTCGGATCGAGACCGTGTCCTCTCGCCCGTCAGGGTATGCCACATAGGCATACTGAGGGTTGGCGTGGAGGAGATGGACCTGTTCGACCAACGGGTCGGACTTCCGGGCCCTTACATGTCGCCGCAGGAGGACAGGTCCTGAGTACGTCAACCAAGATGGTAATGAGGTCCCAGAGGAAGACTTCCGAAGGAATGAAAACATCCTCTCATGGGGAGCAGTGTTGGTTGCCGTACACAGGAATGGAGCACATCAGGGAGCACCTCTTGCCAACGGGAAACTGGAAGGCTTTTTGACTTCAACGCCAGTAAGACAGCCTTCCAGACTGTAGCATTCTCACGTTCCACCTGTCCGTTACCCCTAGGGTTGGAGCTCGTGGTTCTAATAGAGGTAATTCCGTATGAGAGCAGGTATTGCCTCAAGTCATCGCTCATGAACGACGAGCCCCTGTCGCTATGGATGTAGCCGGGGTACCCGAACAGGGTAAAGAGATCACGGAATGCCTTGATAACCGTGGCAGCGGATGTATCAGAGCAGGGAACAACAAAAGGGAACCTAGAGGTCATTATGGAGAGCCTGCAAACGGTCCTCCTGTATACTGGCGCATGTTCCAAGCGAGAGGGCATCCAAGGGCTCATTGAGTTTCCCTGGACGATACATGATGTCATAGTTATAGGTGGAGAGTTTAATTCTCCACCGTAAGATCTTGTCGTTCTTGATCTTGCTCCTCAGCATGTTATTAAACATGAACGCCACGGACCGCTGGTCCGTGATCAGGGTGAACCGTTTTCCCGCCAAGTAATGGCGCCAGTGCCTGACGGCCTCCACAATGGCCTGGGCCTCCTTTTCCACCACTGAATGCCGAATTTCGGGGCCTTGGAGGGTGCGGGAAAAAAAGGCGACGGGCCTGCCCGCCTGGTTAAGTGTGGCGGCCAGGGCGAAATCAGATGCATCGCTCTCCACGTGAAAGGGGATGGACTCATCAACAGCGTGCATCGTAGCTTTCGCGATGTCGGCTTTTAGTTTATCAAAGGCCAATCGGGCCTCTGGTGTTAGGGGAAAAGAAGTGGACTTAATGAGCGGACGGGCTTTGTCCGCGTAATTGGGAACCCACTGTGCATAATAAGAGAAGAAGCCTAAGCATCTTCTCAGTGCTTTTGCACTAGTGGGCAGGGGAAGTTGAGAGAGGGGCGCATACGGTCTGGATCAGGGCCAATGACCCCGTTTTCCACCACGTATCCGAGGATGGCTAAACGGCGCGTACGAAACACACACTTCTCCCTGTTGTAGGTCAGGTTCAGGCGAGATGCAGTGCGTAGGAAATTCAGGAGATTTGTGTCGTGGTCCTGCTGGTCATGGCCGCAGATGGTGACGTTATCCAGGTATGGGAAGGTAGCCCGCAGCCCGTTCTGGTCCACCATTTGGTCCATAGCACGCTGGAAGACCGAGACCCCATTGGTGACACCAAAGGGAACCCTGAGAAAGTGATACAAGCGACCATCCGCCTCAAAAGCCGTGTATTGTCGGTCCTCTGGGCGAATGGGGAGTTGGTGGTAGGCAGACTTGAGGTCTATGGTGGAGAACACCCGGTACTGTGCAATCTGATTGACCATGTCAGATATGCGCGGGAGGGGATACGCATCCAGCTGCGTGTATCTATTAATGGTCTGACTATAGTCAATGACCATCCGGGGTTTGTTCCCACTCTTGACCACCACGACCTGCGCTCTCCACGGACTAGCGCTAGGTTGTATGATCCTTTCCTTGAGGAGCCGCTGAACTTCAGATCGAATGAAGATCCGATCCTCAGCGCTGTAACGCCTCCTCTTAGTCGCAATGGGCTTGCAGCCTGGCACAAGATTCTGGAACAGGGAGGGTGTGGTGATCTTCAGTGTCGAGTGGCTACAGGCGGGGTGCGTTGGGCAATTTGGAGGCTGTTGTTCTCCCACTGAAAGCGAAGGGAGTGGCCCACCGTACTGTAGGGTTACACTCCTCAGGTGGACCATGAAGTTTAATCCGAGAAGTATTGGCGCGCAAAGGTGCGGCAACACCAGGAACTTGAAACACTCGTAAACTGTGCCTTGCACCGTTAAAGTTACCACGCAACTCCCTAGCACGGTGACAGACCGGGACCTTGATGCCATAGAAATTGTCTGTTTGACAGGTTGAATCCGGAGTCCACACCGCTTCACAGCGTCTGGGTGGATAAAACTCTCAGTGCTCCCGCTGTCAAACAGACAATAAATCAAGTGGTCGTTTACCTGAATGTCCATCATAGACTTGTCAAGTCTATGAGGCTTGGCCTGGTCCAGGATGATCGACACCACCGTTGGTTCATGAGTGCCACTGCAGGCAGCTGAAATCGACGAGGATGACCCCTGCTGGTCGTTCGCGGTCGGTGCCGACCAACATGGCCGCTCCCATAGGTCGCACGTGGGTGATGGCGCCAAACTCAGCGACCCCTGGTGGTCACACATCTCCGACTCCGTCGACCGTAATGGCGTCGTCCTGGCCTCGCACGTGGACGAAACCCTCGACGATGTCGACGACGAAGAACCGGGCTCTGAGGAATCACAGGCCGCACTGCTGTTCCGAGAAGCAGATTTAGATCGGCACACTTTCGAATAGTGCCCCTTCTTACCGCAGGCGGAGCACAACACAGCTTTAGCGGGACACCGTTGCCGAGTATGCTTCGCTCCCCCACAGAAGTAACACCGCGGGCCGCCCGGAGCTGCTGCCGTCGTCTGGCCCGAGTGTGAGCACGCCATTACGCAGCATTTCGAACCCGAGGGACAAGGAGGGATTGGCGGCTGCTCCTGCCACGTTGTCTCCACGTGGTCTTCAGGATACAATACTAGGCTTTTGGAGGCCGTCTCCAGCATCTCCGCTAGTTCTATTGCCTGGGTGAGGTCAAGGTTACCTTTCTCCAGTAGTTTGAGTCGGATGTACGATGATCCGACTCCCGCCACAAACGCATCTCGAGCGAGGTCGTTCATATTCTGCTCTGCCGACACTGCTTTGCAGTTACAGCCCCTGGCTAGCTGTAGGAGCTCGTTTGCGTATTCCTCCATCGTTTCGCCGGACTGCCGTCGTCGAGTGGCTAAGAGGTAACGAGCGTGTATTTCATTGGGCGGTTTAATGTAATGCTTCTTAAGAAGCTCAAGGGCCTTTGTGTAGTCGGTGGCCGCACGGATCGCGAGGTAGACGGTGTCGCTTACCCTCGCATGGAGGACCCGGAGTCTGTCATCATCTGTGGTGACCGTTGCGGAGGCTGCCAGGCAGTCCTCAAAACATTTCAACCAGTGGTCGAAGGTGTTGGAGGCGCCCACCGCACGTGGATCTAGTGTAAGGCGTTCAGTATCTGCTCCATACTCTCTTTTTTTTTCTTCGACGAGAGTTTATTTACAGCAAATAAAATTGATGCGCGTCCACACACGAGGCTTGCTGCTCAGGAAATAAAGGCTTTTATTTGCTGTAACAAGGCAGCTACTAATTATATACACGATCCCAGACTGAGGGGTCCCAGACAGAGCAGAGACCTTTATACCTCTCCCAGGAGGCGGAGCCCGACTGGGATGTACCATAATAATTATAATACAAGGTGTAACAGCCCAACCCTAACCCCAACAGCAACAAGTAGAACAACCCATCCCTAACCCCAACAGCAACATATATACATACTTGTAGTACTGGCCAGACCCTGGCTCAGTACTATCTAGTGGGAACCAACGATGGTTCACCACACACACTCAGTTTGTTTTTTCACTCTCTGGAATGCAGGGGCACTGAGAGAAATATGTCTCTCCAGGCTGGTGTCAGCCACCTGGACCTTGATAATTGCCAGCTGTGGAATGGCACCCTGACAAGGCAATTCTTTCAGAAGAGGGGGAAGGGAGGGATGGAAAGCAGAAAAGAAAGTCTACAAGGGGTGGGGTGGGGCTGGGGTGCTAATGCAGTAAATTGCTACAAAAATAGGAATTCCCTGTTCTTGAAGTGGTGGTGGAAGCAACTTCTATAATAACTTTTATAAGGAGCATAGACACTTGATAAAGAAACAATCTACAATGTTATAGGAAAGGAATATGAGAGCAGAATTACTTGGACAGCAGTTTGAAAGAGCCACCATAGGCTGTTGTTGTGGTCAGTTGTCCCTCAATTCCGAGAATGACGTTTACTCAGGGCCACGGGTTTGTATCACGGGTATTCACGTGACCGATCGCACTGATTCTGCACCCAAAGATCTTTGGACACATGAGGTGAGGAGGTCCCACCTGGTAATGGGAGTCTTATTGCAGGAGTTTCTTCTTTTTCTTTCATTCTCTGTTGCTACTCTGCCTCACCATTAAGATGCTCAAAGTGTGATGCAGCTCTGATGGACAGGTTGTCACCATTCTGAACAAGTTCCTCCCAATCATTATGTCAATACATTTCAAAGGGGGGGGGGGTTCAAAGTGCCTTTGAAGAGCTTTCTCTGTCATCCATGGAACATTGATCATTTGAGAGTTAATAAAATAGTGTTGGGGAGACACTTTCCGACTGTCCGGAACATGCCGGAATTTTATCGCCTCGCAGAACGGAATTCTCCGTTGGCCTCTGGCGGGATTTTACGAATCTTGTCCAAGCGAGGTCGCAAAATCCCGGCCACAGTGTCCAGTCCGTTGAAGTTGATTTTGCTGGGTTTTGTCTAAATGCTTTTGGAGCCAGCCTCAGGTAGGACACTCGTGTTTGTTTGACAGTCCTTCCATTGAATCCAGAGCAGGCATTGCTGATGGAATTTCTACAGCCTCTTATGTGTCGCTGATACACGGTCCAGGTCTCAATGCAGTGCAAGAGAGTGGTGACAACTGCTGTCTACACAAGGACCTTTGTTGATTTGTACTCGTCTTTGTTATCAAACACTCACTGCTGTGGTTAGTAGAAGGTAGGACTGACTGGCGTAGTTGTTCAGTGTTGGATCTCCTGGTCAATGGTGGCCTTTTGAGAGAGGTGGCTGCCAGGACAATCAATATATTCCAGAGTCTCTCCTTCAACATAAATGGCAGATTAAATATTTTGCTGGTCAGGGTTGATATATGAGTTTTGATTTGGCAACATTCAAGGACAGGCCAAGTTTCTTATATGCAGAATTGAAGAGAATAGCTCCCAACTCTGGTGCAGATTGGGCAACCACACTGTGTTCATCCGCAACTTATGATTTACTGCGTCAAATGCTTTGGTCAGAGATTCCTCTGGAAGCTCTAAAGCCACACTGTGTCTCTGCAAGGATTTCATAGAATCCCTACAATACAGAAAGAGGCCATCCGGCCCATTGAATCTGCACCGACTCTACGAAAGAGCATCTCACCCAGGACCAGTTCCCGCCCTATCCCCGTAACCCTGTTAGCATTTACCATGGCTAATTCACCTAACCTACACATCTCTAGATTCTAATGGGCAATTTACCATGGCCAATCCGCCTAATCTTTGGACTGTGGGAGGAATCTGGAGCACCCGGAGGAAACCCACACAGATACGGGGAGAATGTGCAAACTCTGCACAGACGATTACCCAAGGCTGGAATTGAACCCTGGTCCCTGGCGCTGTGAGGCAGCAGTGCTAACCACTGTGCCACCGTGCTGCCCTTTTCTGCAGCCATAAGAATCATGAGAATCCATGTCAAGATTTTCCCACTAAGAAAAGAGGCAAATTCCATGGAATGATTTATTTCCCTTCTCCTTGAAGATAATTGAAACTGTCACATTCCTGAAGTGGCGGGGGGGGGGGAGGGGTGCGCGGGTTCTCTGCCCTCCCAAACCCGTAAGATGAGTACATGGAACCCTGATGTGAGCAAAAATCCGCCAGCTTTAAAGACCTCTGCTGGATTACCATCAGGGCCACAGACATTGTTGTTTATCATCCATTCGATTGCTTATTGCAGCTCTCCCATTAATGGTGGCTTACTCAAGGATTATATCACAAGGTACTGTGGGATAGCCTGAAGAATGGCCTTCTGTGCTGCATGAGTCTATGATTCGAACTTACCTCAGAACAAGGGTAGTAAAATACACTAATGGAAGAAACTTGAATTAATTAACAATCATTTGCTTCGGATCAGCAACCTCAATTAGCACTGAAATTTGAATTTCTGGCCTCGAGCTGTCAGCCTGTAATGCATACTAAGTGTCAAGTCTGAATATTTTTGGTGAGCTTGTCTCCAGGGAGTCTCTCAATGTGTAAATCACACTATAAAAGTTGCTTCTCTAAGCAGTTTGTGTGACCAATGATATGAAAGGTCCTCAGATATTTTAAGCATTGTGCAACAGGGCAGCTCAACTATTTCACTGCGTTGTGAGGCCACCAATAACACGACAGCTCGGAGAAATGGTGGCAAACAGGTGGAAGGAAGATCAAGGCCAACTTTCAAGGTATAGGCGGCAACTCAGCCTTCAATGGTCACATCAAATCCAGGCACTGTGAGAACCTTGGTGCTTTCATGCTCCAAACTCTCATGACATGACAAGCCCCTCAGACTGAAGGGAACATGGTAAGTACTATGAGAAAAGGTGCAGGGCCACCACCTCACAATCAGTCATCCACCCGATAATTTATAGATTTGCATTTGCTCCTGCCTTAGTTTATCTGCTGTTGAAACCCTCATCCATGCCTTTGCTATCCTCCACACTCAACCAAGACCCTTGTGGCTGGCCTCCAACTTTGGAGCCATAGTAAAGTCCGCAGTCCCCGAGCCTATCTCACACTCAGTCATGTTCACCCATCACCCCTGTGATTTCTACACTCCTCCAATTCTGGCTTCTTGCGCATATCCAATTTTCTTTGCTCTACCATGGACAGTGATGTCGGCTCAGCTGCCGGGGCTCTAAGTTCAGCAATTCCCTCTTTCCATCTTTCTAAAGCACTCCTTAAAACCTCCCTCTTTGACCAAGCTAATGTTCACCTGTCCTAATATCTCCTTACATGGTTTGCTGTCTTATTTGATGACACTCTGGTGCAGTGCCCGGGGTGTTTTACTACATTGAAGGCACTGTGTAAATTAAATTTATTTACCCATTCAGAATAATATGAAGAAATAGGAAGGCAAAACTGAAAATAAAGTTAACGCAATGTTAATTGTAACCTTCTCAGGAACTTTGACGTTGATTGTTTTATTATTAACACTATTTGATGACATAAATAATGAACAAATACTTTGCTTCTTTTGCTGGAGATTAATTTGAAGACAATAATTCTTTCTAATAATTTGACTCCACGGTGAGGGGACAAAGGGAATTCTTGGTGCATTATTTTCAACATTTATCTCTGCAATATTCAAGGCACGGATTCCTGCTATTCTATTCCGAGACAGAGAATGGGGAGTGCAGTAGTTCTGAAGTGCAGCAACACTGAAAGTGCCTTCCACGACCTCAGGATATATCACAGCACTCCGCAGCCAACAAACTCGCTTTCAAGAGTTGTAAAATAAGAAACACAGCAGCCAAATTTCACACAATGAGGAGTAGTGGCATAGTGTTAATATCACTTAACCAGTACTCCACAGGCCCAGGCTAATGCTCTGGGGAGCCTGGGTTCAAATCCCACCATAGCAGCTGGTGAGATTTAAATTCAACAAAGTCTGGAATTGAAAGATAGTTTCAGTAATGGCAACCATTAAACAGTATTCAATTGCCATAAAAAATCTATGTGGCTCACTACTGTCCTTCAAGGAAGGAAATCTGCCACCCATTACCTGATCTGGCCTACATGTGACTCCAGACCCACAGCAATGTGATTGACTCTTAAGTGCCCTCCTAAATGGCCAAGCAAGCCACAGTGTCCCCTTACATGGTTTGCTGTCTTATGGTTTTGAATGGGTGAGAATTGCTGGCCTTGCCAAACAAGGCCCACATCCCATGAGATAATACATGTCAAGAACACAGGAAGGTATCACAAATGGCAATGTGACAATCATAAGATCAATTGTTTTTAGTGTAGATGGTTGAGGGATAATTATTGGTTAGGACAGCAGGGAGAACTGCTCCATCCTAAAATAAATCAGATCAAAAAAATGCCACTTGTGATAGTGTAGCGCTCCTTCAGCACTGCAGCAAAGGGCCAGACTGGGTAGGTGTGGGGATTTTCTGCCCCTGTTTCTGGCAGGTAGGAATGGCGGAGCGGGAGTCCCAAAACAGTGGGATTTCTCCACTCGATTGTCCCCACCGCCGGCCAATAATGCAACAGTGTTCCCGCCATGTAATGTCAGAAACCCCTTTATAATACATTGTAATATAATTAGCAGTCCTCCCCATTGCTGCAACATTCCCCCACGTAGAAAGGTCCATGGGGAGATGCCAGGGGGTTCCATGTCCATGGGGAGGGGGTTGGGTTTGGAGTTCAGGGAGAGGGGAGGTGAGGCTTCGTGTCCATTGGGGAGTGGATTCCATGGTGGTGAGGCGGGCTCTGCCAGCGTGACATTGTAGGACGTGCCTCCTTGATTTCTTTTGACTGTGTCAAGAGATATGGAGGAAAAAACCAGCAGTGCAACTGGCGGGTACATCCCGCTTTTCCCGCCTGAGTTGTCACTTTCGTCCATTCCCGCAGTAGGATCTTCCAGTCCCGCCGATCACGACCCCCCACTATGGGTTCTCTGGCAGTGGAGGGTGCGGACAATGGGAAAAGCTATTGATAGCAGCAGGACTGGAAGATCCTGCCGTTGACAAATGGCTGATTGCCTCTGCCACCGCAAAACACCCTGAAGTGGGGGAGGCGGCAGAAAATCTCACCCTTAAGACAAAAATAAGAGAAATCCACCTTAGGTTATATACTGAAGTATATTGGAGTGGGGATTGAATCAACAGGTTTCTGAATAAGAGTTGAGAGTACTGTCACTGAACTATTTGATAATTCTTCATTCCCACAGTGAGGAATTACAGCAGAGGAACGATTTGACAGTGCATCAGAATTCAGGAACACTTTATATGACCATACCACCAGACTTTACTGCGAAGAAAGTACTTTTCAAATGTACTCACTGTAGGAAACGTGACAGTCAATTTGCACACAGTAAGACCCCAAAAGCAACAATGTGATAATGACCAGATCATCAATTTTTGTGACATTGACTGAAGGGTGAATATTGACCAGAACAATGGCAATCACCTCCCTGACCTATTTCAAAATGATGCCATGGGATCTTTTACATCCACGCATGTAGACAAATTGGGTATTGGTTTACCATTTCATTGGGAAAGTGGTTTCTCTGACCCTGTAGCACTCCCTCAGTACTGAGCTGGGCTGGAGCGTCATCCGTGAATTGTGCGCTCAAGCTCTGGAGTAGGACTTGAACCCAGAACAAAAATACAAATGGGATAACGGTTGTTCAATGATGGATAATCGCATACAGAGAGGTGACTCAGTCATTTGGTAGTACACCCATTAATTCTCACTCATTTAGAGTTTAATTACAGTGTGATGGTTAAACTGTGGCGAAGGAAAGGTTTATGGTCTTCACAGCTGGAGTAAGAAGTCCAGAGATTCCCTCCTCTTCTGTGTAGTCACAAACTATACATTAATGTAAATCTCACTCCTAACAGTTGTCACTGGAAGGTATTAGTCCTCTTGGAAGGAAAAGGAATGAGATATACTTACCTGCGTGTCCTTCAGTGTAAAGCTAAAGACTGAGGCCAATAAATACTAACACATTATCTGCCAAATAGAATTTCTACACATTGCCTCACTTCCATTTGCAATTAGATGAGTTGGTCAATATTATCAGTATTTGACTGAATGTAATTAAAGTAACAATTCCAATTTTCTTGTTAATTTCAATATATCTCCTCTTTCTTAACATCAATAAATTACAATATAAACAGGAGAAATTCAGTGACTTGAGAACAGGAAAGATCAATTGTGGATCGTTAAATATAGCTGGAAATGAGTGGCTGATTCTACCTGGGCCACCCTGCTTCTCTCTCTGTCTCACTTTCAGTAACACACAGTATTCACTCTCTCACCTACACAGTGCTCACTTGTTTCACTCTAACATATACTCTTCACGTTCTCTGCCAGTCTGTCTGTTTCTCTAACAAGCAGCATTCCCTCTCTCTCACACACAAATATACTTGTTCTTTTTCAGTCAGGCAGGAGCCCTCTCACTCTCTGTCAACATCCCTCACACTAACGTACAGCATTCCCCCTATCTAACATCGAGCACTCACTCCCTCTCACAAACTTACATCACTCATTCTCATCCTTTCCTTCCCTTCTGCCCAATCCATTGCACTGAAACTATAAAGTCTAATCAAAGAATCCAGGTGCGGCACGGTAGCACAGTGGTTAGCACTGCTGCTTCACAGCTCCAGGGACCTGGGTTCGATTCCCGGCTTGGGTCACTGTCTGTGTGGAGTTTGCACATTCTCCTCGTGTCTGCGTGGGTTTCCTCCGGGTGCTCCGGTTTCCTCCCACAGTCCAAAGATGTGCGGGTTAGGTCAATTGGCCATGCTAAAATTGCCCCTCAGTGTTCTGGGATGCGTAAATTAGAGGGATTAGCGGGTAAAATATGTAGGGATATGGGGGTAGGGCCTGGGTGGGATTGTGGTCGGTGCAGACTCGATGGGCCGAATGGCCTCTTTCTGTACTGTAGGGTTTCTATGATTTCTATGTGATGAGCTCTATTCTATTCTTTAATCCTTTCCTGGATAATACTGCACCCAATAGAGGAGAAACATTATCACAAACATGGCTTTCCAACAAATTTCAAAATTCTATCCCTGGTCAAACTCCATATGGTAAGATCCACATTCACATGTACCCTGTATCTCCAAGATCAGTTCCTCTCTCTGGTCGATACACCTGACATCCACCCTCCTTCACAATCTCCAACGTGAAGATAGCCTAGTCCTGCCTAGTCCCATCTAACTTTGTCTATTCCTCTCCTTTTCTCTGGAATTCCTTCATCCTTCCCAAACTAATGTCTCTTGCTCTTTGCCTTCTCTGCACCCTTCTTGTAAGAAGGCAGCATGAACACAGGACATTGGTTTTTGGAGTAAGCAGTATCATAAAACTGTGAGCCTAATTGAGGACACACTTAGTGTGGTGCTGCTGAAATAATTTGTTAAACGCAACCAATTGGGCCAATGGACAGTGGAACAGCTAGCTTGCAATCTGAAATGACAAGGTGGGTCTTTGAGTTGGACCACATTCAGTTGGAGTGATTCTCCAACCTCACCCTGCCTGGTGCAGAGCGCGTCAATCCCGGAGAGTAGTGTGCAGGCCTAAAAATAGGTTTTGCGCTTGGCGCAAAATAAATTGCAATGGGGACAATGATGGGGGGGCCATACAGAGGTTGAACATGTTGGGGGTCATGATAGGGGGGCATGTCGGGAATCATGATGGGGGACCCATCAGGAGAGCCCCACTTCGGGATGGGGGTGAGGAAACATTCCACCGATGGTGCCGGGGGGGCGGGGGGGGGAGCGGTGGTTGGGCTCCTGATGTCCCGGGGGGAGGAAGAGGATGTCTCCCGCTGCACTGTAGGATCGGAGCGCCCTTGCAAAACAGCACATGAATGCTCTGCAACATCCCCCCGGAGTGCGTCTGAGAGACCAGCACGGATTGCTCTTGTTTTCTCAAGGTTACGTAGATTTAACGAAAAAAATTCTAAGTACCGAACCAGCGAAAAAATGGGAGAGTTCCAGACCTGTATTTTGGGTGAGTTTAAAAATGCAATCTTATGGAACTTATGGCCGGAGCTCACCAGGGAAGCTGGCTTCTGAGCTCCAGGGGTGCCATTGTGCAGGCGCCCTGATCTCCCAGTGATCTTTCACTGCCAGGCTGACACTGCCCCATGGGCACTGTCTGGCATTGCCCCCAACTACACAGGGGGCTTCAATGGTCTCCGATCCCCCCAACAAGGCCATCACATCTGGTCACTGCTGGTGGAGACCATCCATGATTCTCATAGAAAGAAACATTAGCCGGTGAGGTGGTTAAGGTAAGTGAGCCTGGATGATAGTGTCTGGGACTCGTTAATGACATACTAAGTATATCATAATATTTAAAAGGCTTCGCACCCTTTCTGCCGATTTTGCTGGCAAACAGTGCCAGTACAATTAGGGAGGCAAAAAACGGCCTGATCTTAGCACTTCGCCTTGCCAAAAACTGGGCAGGACGAGGTCATAAGATTGTGCCTTTACTCATTTTTTGGGAGAGTTCCATTCAGTATTCACCCAGAGCATTGCGGAGACACAACATTTTTTCCCCCACTTTGCAGTGGGCAGCACTCTCTATTAACCATCAATTAAAAATACCTCACTGCTTTGTTGTCACAAACTCATTCGGTGGGAAAGTGTAAAATGAATATAAATACCCAGCTGTATAGCATTGGAGGAAAGAATTGTCATTGAGCCATGTTCACTGAACATTCATCTGGCAAAGGATGCTTCAATATTGGTTTATTCACCAAAACCAGTAGAAGTTCAGGCTACTTTTCCCTTCCTCACAGCTTCCCACCTACCACAGGTGAAACTGCTTCTTATTTCTATGCTGTAACCATTCCCCAACTTGTTTCAGTGTTCTTAATCACAACCAGAGCACACACTCAATTGTCACAGCATTTACAACATTAGCAGTTGGCTTGTTTGCATGCTGATGGTGGCATTCTTACACACCAACGCTGAAATCATCCGGCCCTTCCTGCAGGCAGGATCTTCTGGTCCCGCTGATGGTTTTCCACTGGCGGAGGGTTCAAGCCATGGAAAAAGCCATTGGTATCCTGCCACTGGCTAATGGCGAGCCACCTCTGCTGTCACAAAACACACCAGGGATGTGGAAAATTCCACCCCAAGAATGGCTCCACTTTTAATGCCACTCTGCAGGACTTGAGATATAATGTAAGATAGCTTTTACACTCGCTGTCCTTATGCTCCAAGGGTTGGTTGCCTCAGCCCTGAAATTACCTACCAGCAAACAGTTTAGAGGGGCACTGATAGTGCACTGAAAACTGTGCAGCTGGAATGATTGGCAATATTCAATGAAGTGTCTGGAGAATTCCTTTACTTCAGTAAGCGTCAATGTTTTGTGACTGGTTTTAAGTGTGTACGTTGGAAACATTCCCTTAGCTATCAGTGCCTGACATTGTTTCAAAGGCCCCATGGGTTTGAAGTCAACTGCTTCAGAGAAGATGGAGCCTGCAGAAAGGGACTGAGGACAGAGAGCTTCAGTAGATATTGTTGTTTTAATGTAGAAATTAGGCATTTACATTCAACCTTCCGTTATAAAAAACATTGGAGGCAGTTCAAAGAGACTTTACATGGTCCTACTGCACTCTTGATTGTAAGTAGATGAATAGGGGCTGATTAAAATACAGAGGATTTTGACATTCTCTCTACTGCAAACTGAATAAAAACACACTTACTTTATGTTGAGCTGAAGCCCAGGAAAGCAGCAGGAGTGACTGTAAAGCATGGATGGAATGAGTGATTGCAAAGGCTCTTTGTTCTGATGGCACGGCATTTCAGTCTGCCAGAGTCAGCTGCCTCGGGTCCACTGGCAGAATGGGAGTTCTCAGCTGAATCTAGTGTGGATGGGAGACTTTGGGTTTCCCTTGTATGTCAATGGCTGCAGCCCTCATTACCTCCTGTGCATAGCCATTGTCTGCCAATTCTAGCTCGCTTTCCCCTCATCTCCCTCATTATGAGGCTCAAGAGATTCAGTCGGCACCATTTCAGTTCCTCTCTGTTGTGCAGGTTTTGCAGTGTGCAGCACACCGCCATGGTATGGGAGATCCACAAGCGATCCTATTGGAGAGCTTCCTCTAAACATCTGAAACGTATTGTCAGAGGGCTAATTGCCAAAGTTCGCTCTTGTGGTGGGGTGGTTGTATTTGCACGAGTTCTCCAGTTCGATGCTGGGATTCTGCATTTGGTGTGAGCAGCCATGTCCTCAATAGATAGCCCTCATCACTAAGATCTGTCCACGAAAGCTTTCCATGGAGTGGATCATTGCGGCACCTGAGACTGTCTCAGAATGGATGAATCACGGCAGCATCCTAAGAATCTTTGCAGACTTGCAGGATCTTTTTGCAATGGTCTGGAGAATCCCAGCCGCAGGTGAGGTCGGAGACTTCCGGCCACAATTTGGACAGCAGGCAGCATTTGGTAGACAACTTGGTTGCAAACAAACAAGAGAAACAAAGGCCCTGTTTTGGTGGTAGCAATCATGTCAGTATTCGCCATTACTAAGGAATAAATTGGATGAAATCTTCCGGCACCGTAATGGCAAATCAGGAGATTGCCATCTGAGTTGCCCTACTCCAGTCTCTTTGTTACACCAGTAATGCAAGTCAGGTCGAGGGGGCAGTCCTTGACAAGATTCCCTCAGGTCACTGTGATCACAGATTACACACATATGGTCCCCTCAGAGCAGCCGGGCATTTTGGTCATCAGGAAGGGGTTCCACTCCCTCAATATGCAGATTATTGGTGGGTTTTTTTTGTTGCTGCATTCCTCCTGCTGCATTGGTGCTGGATCACAAAGGGGTGCTGCATTGGTGCTGCTGCGCCCACCAATGCAGCAGGAGGAATGCAGCAACAAAAATAACTCACCAATAATCTGCATATTGAGGGAGTGGAACCCTTTCCTGATGACTAAAGTGCCCGGCTGCTCTGAGGGGACCATATGTGTGTAATCTGTGATCACAGTGACCTGAGGGAATCTTGTCAAGGACTGCCCCCTCGACCTGACTTGCATTACTGGTGTAACAAAGAGACTGGAGTAGGGCAACTCAGATGGCCATTACGGTGCCGGAAGATTTCATCCAATTTATTCCTTAGTAATGGCGAATACTCACAGTTTCACCAAGATCGCTACCACCAAAACAGGGCCTTTGTTTCTCTTGTTTGTTTGCAACTAAGTTGACTACCAAATGCTGCCTGCTGTTCAAATTGTGGCCGGAAGTCTCCGACCTCACCTGCAGCTGGGATTCTCTAGTCTTGCAGGAATGGAGATTTGGCTGAGTGCCAAATTCTCAGTTCTTGCTGGCAGTGATAGCAGGGCGTACGAGACCAGAGAATTCCAGTCTCTGAGTAACTCATACTGAACCTGAACCTACTGGACAGTTTTGAAGTGCATTACAGAAAGGTAGGAAATGTAAATTCCTACATCTACATGTACTTTCCCACCAAGTGCTGAAAATCTAGCTTAAACCAATCAACTATAAATTATCAACAACTAGCTCTGTTCTCTCTCCACAGATGCTGTCAGACCTGCTGAGATTGTCCAGCATTTTCCGTTTTCCTTTCAGATTCCAGCTTCCGCAGTAATTTGCTTTTAACTATAGATCTTGTATTGTTTATAGTGATTGCATCCTTTTCCATTTAACTGTATGGTTGAAAAGCTATGTAAAAATGGAAAATTAAAACATTAAGCAATAGAACCGTAGTCAACCTAAAGTTTTGCAAATTTAATGCAAATGCACCATTCTCCTCAAAAACAGAAGTGACAAAACGTCTAGCAAGCAATTGAGAACAATTATGAGATTCCATCACAGTTCATTAAGCAACGAAACAATGTCAGAACTGTTACACTAATTACTAATACGCGCAGAGAGGCACTGAAAATACTTGACGGTCTTCAGTTTGAGACAGATGAATTCAAAACTGATTTATTTTCTTGCTTTTAGCAAGCTGGAACAACTCATTTGCTGGAATGATAAAACCCATGAGTCCTACATTTTCAACAGCTGGGGCCAAGATCTTGGTCAAAATCAAAGTCATATGTAGCAAGTTTCTGGATCTGAGCAAGACCATGCAACCACTGGCTCTTGAAAGTCCAATCACAAAGAAAACAATGGTCTCAGGGTGACTTTGCAAGCACCCGAATCCACCCTGAAAACATACACCCAAATGTAAAACTAACAGACCAACAGGAAAGTGGTCAAAAGAAATGAACACCCAGGAAGAGGTGCAAAACTCAGCTTAGGAAATGGGAAAATGATTCCATGTGTGAAGCCTGAGAAATTATGGAAATCTCCTGACATCGACCATGTAAATACTGCTCGTCTTTATTCTTTCATGGGATGTGGGTATCACTGGCAAGGTCGGCATTTGTTGCCCATCCCTAATTGCCCTTGGACTGAGTGGCTTGCTAGGCCATTTCAGAGGGCAGCTTTTGAGGGAGGACCTCATTGAGGTGTATAAGGTTATGGGGAATGGAAAGGGGGATAGGAAGCAGTTGTTCCCCTTAGTGAAAGATCAGTAATGAGGGGGCATAATTTTAAGGTGAAGAGCAGGCGATTTTCAAGGGATCCGAGGAAAATCTTTTCACCCAGAGGGTGGTGGGAGTCTGGAATGCATTGCCTGGGAGAGTAGGAGCGATGGGAAAACTCGCAACCTTTGGAGGAGCATTTGAAATGTCATAACATTCAAGGATATGGGACAAGTGCTGAAAAGTGGGATTAGTGTGAATTTTAGCGTAGTTTAGAAAGTGCAGACCAGATGGGCTAAAGGGCCTCTTCTGTACCATATGACTCTCTGACCTTAGAGTCAACCATATTGCTGTGGATCTGGAGTGCCATGTAGGCCAGACCAGGTAAGGATGGAAGATTTCCTCACCTACAACCAGATGGATTTCTACAACGATCAATTATAGCTGTAAAGTCACCATTACTGAGACTAACCTTCAATTCCACCAGCTGCCATGTTGCTCCTGGATGACTAGTCCAGTGACGTTATCAATATGTCATCATGGTGGAAAATCCCATATCATAAAGAAAACAATTTTTCCCGCCAGGGATTGACAGTGTATGAGATTATGGAGAACCATTTCTTAGTCAAGTTGCTATGGTTCACAAATAAGAACAACAGTGCATGTCAGTGACCGGGTGTGGGTGGAGCTGCCTCTGACTCAGATGTAAGTTCCATTCTCCTTTTCAAAACTACTGGATTTTTAAATCAGTCTGTAAGGGAAATGTTTGCCAATTTGCTCATCAATAACAAGTAAGTCTAATTTCAGTTAGATTTTATCCTGGCTGTCAATGTTCTACCCGAGAATGGATACCCAATGGATATAAAGTGACAAGGGAGCTTCAGCATTCTGCTGCTTCACTGCCCATGCTCAACAAGACAGATTTGAGTGTCAGTGTATGCAAGCCAAGGAACAGGATGAATAGTATTTACTTCTTAATGGCTCTAAATAGATGCAAACCTGCTCCAGATGTTTAAGACGTTCAACATCTGCAACCTGTGACAGTGATTCATGAGAACCCAAGGATGATGAAGGGTTCAGAAAATTAGAAATAATTACCAGAAATCAGGGTGTGTTAAAGGACAAGGGATGCTAGAAGACATCCTGCACTTTTACATTGATCCCAGGGTCCCATCCACGCAGAAAGCTAGGGCTAGATGCACAATAATGTTCATGAGCTTGGCTTTTTGAACACTCCTAATTCACATCAAGCCCTGTTCACTCATCCTCCTTGTGTTCGTTCATCTACTTTGGCTCTGTTGATGTCTCAATGTTAAAATTCTCATCCTGGTTTTCAAATCCCTCCATGGCCTTGCTCCTCCCTATCTCTGTGACCTTCTTCAACCCTACAACTCTCTGAGGTCTCTGCGCTCCTCTATTCTCTGAGCATCCTTTATTTTAATCACTCAACCAATCTCTGGAATTCCTGACCTAAATCTCTTTGGTTCTCATTCCTTCTTTCAAATGTTCCTTAAAACCCAACCTTTTCATCAAGTTTTTGGTCATCTGCCATAAAATCTCCTGTTTTGGGATCAAATGTCACTTTATATCACCATGGTGTAGCATTTTGAGACCTTTTCATAGAAACCCTACAGTGCAGAAGCAGGCCACTTGGACCATCGAGTCTGCACTGACAACAATCCCACCCCAGGCCCTATCCTCACAACCCCACACATTTACCCCGCTAATCCCTCTAACCTACACATCCCGGGACACTAGGGGGCAATTTAGCATGGCCAATCCACCTAACCCACACATCTTTGGATTGTGGGAGGAAACCCACACAGACACGGGGAGAATGTGCAAACTCCACACAGACAGTGACCCAAGCTGGGAATCGAACCCGGGTCCCTGGAGCTGTGAGGCAGAATTGCTAACCAGTGTGCCACCATGCCGCCCTACATTTTGTTACATTAAGTGTCATATCATTACAAATAGCTGTTGTTAAAATCCATTGCACCGGTCAATGTTCCAAATCATGAGATATTTTCAGTGACAGTGAAGATGAAAATAAATAAGTAAAGTGCACCTGTACATCAGTACAAAGCCAATCTCATTTCTATTGGTTTTCAGGATGTGGGTGTCACTGGCTAGGTCAGCATTTGTTGCTCTTCCCTACTTGGCCTTGAGAAGGTGGTGGTGAGCTGCATTGTTGAACCGCTGCAGTCCATATGATGTAGGTACACCCACAGTGCTGTTATGGTAGAGTGCTGAGTTTTGACCAGCGACTGTGAAGGAACGATAATGGCACTTATCAGCCAAAACCGAAATATTGTCGGAATGTCGAAATATTGCATTTAGATATGGGACTGCTTAAGATGACCTGAAACATAACCATTATTTAATTGCAACAACTACCCAGTGTCAGAGGTAGCACTCTCGCCTCAGAGTCAGGAGTGCAAGCAGAAACTTCAGCAGGTAATGGAAGCTGTTGTTTCAGTGCCTGAGGGAGTGTTGCACTGCTGGAGAGGGGTGAGGCCCCACTGAAATGATCAGCTGGATGGGGAAGATCCTTTGTCACCATTCGAAAGAAACCCCAGCAATCTGTCCAATTCTTATCCTTTAAAGGACATCACTGAAACAGGTTATCTGATCATTTATCTTACTGCTATTTATGGGGTGTTGCTGTGCACAAATCAGATGTCCTTTCTGGCGGCAAAGGTTAGTTTTAAAGTGCTTTGCGATGTCCTGAAGTCATGAACAGCTCGATAGAGTTCACCTCGCTCTATCTCACAAGCACCAATGCTGAAACAATTTAGCATCATCGAGAATGCATTTCTACCTTGGAGATCTTCAGAACAAGGGTCAACAAGTTAGGTGGTGACTAAAGAATTCCACTTTGCACAGGGTTAAAGACAAGATCGACAAAAACATCATTGTTTTTGGTTTTCAGAAGTTTGGACTTTGAAAGAAAATGTTTTTCTTTCAAACTTATGTATCTGATATACATAAAAATAAATTAGACTTAGAATAGGGAAATTGGCTGGTCAGCTCATCCAGTCTGTGTTAGCATTCAGCCTTCAAGCAGATAAATAACACTTTACATTTACTCACCCTATTCCGTTGATCCACCTCTCCAAACTAATCCTGAGGGTTCACAGAATCTGTCTGAATCACCAACCCTGGGAGTAAACTCCACAGCCTCACAACTCTCTGTGTAACAAAGTATCTCTTGTCCTCTGTTCGAAGTATCTTACAGTTAATTTTCTATCTATGGTTTCTCATTCCTGATCCAGCATTACAGGAACCAGTTTGCTACTAACACTCCTGTTCATTCTCTTCAAAATATTACATTTCCGTCTAATTAGCCTATAATCTGCATTGTTCTAGCCTAGAAAAGACTGAGTTCTTTATGACTTTCTGTGCTTTTGGATTTCCTCATACTGGCAGCATCCTCATGAATCTTAATACGGTTTCTTAAAGACTCAATATCTTTGCTATAGTGTGTAGTCCAATCAAAAATAATCATCATGGGTGTGGGTGTCATTGATGAGGTCAACACTGATTGCCCATCCCTAATTTCCCTTGAGAAGGTGGTGGTAAGCTGCCTTCTTGAACCACTGCGGTCTGAGGTCTAGGTACCCCTACAGAGCTGTTAGGGACAGAGTTCTAGGATTTTGACCCAGCGACAGTGAAGGAATGACAATATATTTCCAATACTGCACAGTGCTCTAACTGAAGTATTATTAATGTTTTATATAAAATCATCCTTACTTGGATTTTATATAGATCATATCAGTTGACGGATACTCAGAAGCAGAGAAAGAGATCGGAACAATCAATTATGGTGTAAAACCTACCTCATTAAAAAATTAACAAGCCACTGAAATGGATGAAGATCTGCAATTGTTGAGAGCAGCTGTTAGCAAATGATGGCCTGACATAAATGAAGTACTACTCAAGATTGCTGGGTTTTGCAAAATTGAAGTGTGTGTCATGTTCATGAAACATGGAAAAGAGTCATAATCTCTTTAAATAAAACATTACTTTCTGCTTATTTAAAATATATGGACTTTGTTGGGCAAAAGACGTGGCTGCTCCAGGTCACATGATTTGCAAATAGACTACAATTTTGGTAACTTACAACATTAATGCTGAACCCGCATCCTTGTGAAATCTCACACCTACCATTGCATGGATCCATTATAATCAACAAAACAAGTGAGCAGCAATCTGTTATTTAAATGGAAAAAAATTACAACATGCTACTGTGCAAAGGGACCTGGGGGTCCTTGTGCAGGAGTCGCAAAAACTCAGTCTGCAGGTACAACAGGTGATCAAGAAGGCAAATGGGATGTTGGCATTTATCGCGAGGGGGATAGAATATAAAAGCAGGGAGGTATTGCTGCAACTGTACAAGGCATTGGTGAGGCCGCAGCTGGAATACTGTGTGCAGTTTTGGTCCCCTTATTTGCGAAAGGATATATTGGCCTTGGAGGGAGTGCAGAGAAGGTTCACCAGGTTGATACCGGAGATGAGGGGTGTAGATTATGAGGAGAGATTGAGCAGATTAGGTTTGTACTCGTTGGAGTTTAGAAGGCTGAGGGGTGATCTTATAGAGGCATATAAGATAATGAAGGGGCTGGATAGGGTAGAGGTGGAGAGATTCTTTCCACTTAGAAAGGAAACCAGAACTAGAGGGCACAGCCTCAAAATAAAGGGGGGTCAGTTTAGGACAGAGTTGAGGAGGAACTTCTTCTCTCAGAGGGTGGTGAATCTCTGGAATTCTCTGCCCACTGAAGTGGTGCAGGCTACCTCGTTGAATATGTTTAAGTCACGGATAGATGGATTTCTGATTGGTAAGGGAATTAAGGGTTATGGGGAGCAGGCGGGTAAGTGGAACTGATTCATTTCAGATCAGCCATGATCTTATTGAATGGCGGGGCAGGCTCAAGGGGCTAGATGGCCTAGTCCTGCTCCTATTTCTTATGTTATGTTCTTATGTCTCCCCAGCCTTGACAGAACCATTGAAACTTGTTATATCTGCAGAGGCGCTAATAGCCACCAGTTATCAGCCAAGGTGAAAAATGCATTTTGACTAGAGGCATAGAAGCTGATTGAACCTGAAAATAAGTCATCATTGGGCAACAGCAAATTATCTAAATTCCTCTGACTTTTGGAAAGTGTTAATGTTACATTCTTGGACTCCCAGGGCAGTCTGCTGTTAAAATCTAGCTTGCCAATGCCAAAGCCGGACTCCAGGCTGATAACAAAGCCTGCCTCAAACCTAAACCTGCTTGAAGCCTACTTCTCTGGAAGATTCCCGCCATCATCTGTGGAATCCTGTCTCTGGATTCCAATCTCACCTTGCTATGTCATTATTGGCTTTAAAGGAATTTGGCAACTCTTGCTTTCAGCTAGCTGGACTCACCTGATCTTTAACTCCTATGTGAAGGAGCCCTCACTGGACTCTGACATTCACGTGAATTAATATTCATATCTTTGTTATTTTTTGTTTTAAGTTATTCCTAGTTTTAATACTCTTTCCTATCTCCTTCTTGTTTGCTTGTGTAGGTGGTTGCAATGACCATCCCCCAGGTTTGAATGTGTGAATAAACAATACTTTTGATTTAACCCTAAAGAGTATTTGCTGCAAGTTTCTTTAAAAATTAACTTCACAAACAGAATGCTTTGGGGAAAGCATTTCCAAAAATTAAAACACCTCTGCTTCCAAACAGTCAGTGAGAAAACTAAAGAGTTCAGTTTGCCCCACTCCCCGTCCATAACACAGAACTGTAGATATGGATGGACTGATAACAAGGGAGATGGAGCAGTTATAATATTCAGTGTGACATAAGAGATGAAGTGCAGAGATCACTCAAGCCACAACAGAATCCTTTTGAGAGCTAGCACAGTGATTTATTGGCTTCAGGTGAACAAGGGACATCAAGATGTATGTGTGAAGGAGTGATTCATGTTAGCGGTTTCAAACAACAAAAAATAATCATTTAGCCACTACTGATTACTAGAAAAGCCCTGAAATAACAATAAGTGGGAACAGTTTGAAATAAGTGGAAGAAGCTCTCACATATTCTGAATGTTAATCTGATTTCTTTGAAATAAACAGATTAATAGGAAAAGTGAAGAATTCACAGCAAAGGTAAAAACTGTTTTGTTCTGCCCTGGTAATCAAAATGACTTTCTATCAGACAATGGGTGACTATTTAACTTAAAATAGTTTGAACACACCATCGCCAGCTCACCAAGATATCCACACAACTTTGAAAGAAAATGCTGTTAAAATTCCAAACGCAGCTCTTGCGGATACACATGTCTGGCAATGAGCCTTCCCTCACAGCTCCTGACTCTTCTAATACACCAAGTGAGTAGCAGCTTAGAGGACCAGTTGGAGAAAGAATCAAGTCACTCCCCTCCCTCACCTATTGAAGCTGAGGCCAGTAAGTGATGTTAAAGAAAGCTTCTCTCTCACTGATGCCAAACAGACCAAGCTATTCAATACAAGATTACATAAGTACAGAGAAGTCAGAAATCAGTAACTGGACCAAGGGAAGTAGAATCATAGAATCCCTACAGTACAGGAGGAGGCCTTTTGGCCCAGCAAGCCTGCACTGACAACAATCCCACTCAGGCCCCATTCCCATAACTCCATGTACTTACTCTGATAATCCATGTATTTACCTTGATAATCTCTCTGACACAAGGGTCATTTTAGCATGGCCAATCCACCTAACCCGCACATCTTTGGAGTGTGGGAGAAAACCAGAGCACCCGGAAGAAACCCATGCAGACATGGGGAGAATGTGCAAACTCCACACAGACAGTCACTCGAGGCTAGAATCGAACCTGAGTCCCTGGCGCTGTGAGGCAGCAGTGCTACCCACTGTGCCACCCCAAAGTAGGAAACAACCAAAGGTGGAAAATATCTCAGAAAACATAACCATCCTTTGTGAAGGGATACGTTATACACTCTACAGCCCAGGCAGTTCATTGGAGATAAACTAAAGTCACAACAGAAAAAGAAAGATTTTCTTTTGTTTAGCTCCCTTCACAACTTCAGGACATTCTAAAGTGCTTTACAGAAAATGACATACTTTTGAAGTGTAGTCCCTGTGGAAATCACAAGTTTTGCCCAGCAAGATCCCACGAACAGCAATGAAATAATGACTGGACAATCTGTTTCAGGATGTTATTTGGGGGAAAAGCATTGGCCAGTACACCAGGGTGATCCCCTCTGCTCTTCTTCGAATAGTCCCATGGGATGTTTCATTTTGAGTTATGGGTTCCACAATGTATCGCTGGCAGAGTGGCCTCTGATTTGCCAACCCTACCAGTAACTAGAAGCACGAGGATCAGGACACTATTTTTAAAGAACAAGCAAACCAGTTCACTCTTGAATCCTTCCATCACTGACCCCAGTACTGACCCCAGTACTGCCCAGGCACTGCTCAGGCAATACTCTAGGTGGCAGTGCCAGGGCAATGCAGTGGACAGTGCCCAGGCAGTACCCAAGCATGACTCTCTCCCCTGTGAGCATTGCATTCACCTGAACTACCCTGGAAGGTCTGTTAATGTAGACCATAGAAACACAGAAAATAGGAGCAGGAGTAGGCCATTCGGCCCTTCGATCCTGCTCCACCATTCATTCTGATCGTGGCTGATCATCCAACTCAATAGCCTGATCCCGTCTTTCCCCCCATATCCTTTGATCCCTTTCGCCCCATGTGCTATATCTAACTGCTTCCTGAAAACATTCAATATTTTGGCTTCAACTACTTCCTATGGTAGCGAATTCGAGAGGCTGACCACTCTCTGGATGAAGAAATTTCTCCTCACCTCTGTCCTAAACAGTCTATCCTGTATCCTCAGACTGTGACCCCCAGTTCTGGAAACCCCCACCATCAGGGAAACCCTTCTTGCATCTACCCTGTCTCGTCCTGTTAGAATTTTATAAGTTTCTATGAGATCACCCCTCATTTTTCTGAACTCCAGTGAATGCAATCCTAACCGACTTGATCTCTCCTCATATATCAGTCTTGCCATCCCAGGAATCAGGAATCAGTCTGACAGGCTGGAGGGGGCGCAGGGTGGGGGGGGGGGGGGGGGGGGGGGGGCGTTGTGGGGGGGTGATTCGGGCATAGGGCTTGATAATCATTTGTTCATTTATTATAATGATGTCTCTGATGTTGACCATTCAGAAATGTACCCTCACCAACGGAAGGAGGGACAATCGCGTCACACATTCACACCACGAAAAACACAGCTCCTCAGTCCTCACAGTACTTTCCGTCCCTGTCGCTGAATCCGCCCGACCCAAAAGGGAGCGGAAAATCCTGGTCCAAGTTTCAGAGAAATCTGCCACAGAAAAAATGGCTGTACAGGGCCAAAAATAAAAGTCAACCACCCAGAGGTTATTGAAGATGTGTGTCTAAATCTCACTGGCATTTTCTCAAACCTTTCCTTTCAATAAGCAGGTGATTAATGTTTCAAGGCTTTTGAGTTGCAGCTGAGAATCAATTAAAGATTGACTAATGGACAGACTAAATGTCAAAGTGCATGTCCTGTCACGAACATTACTGCCTGTGGAGAGAGGAAGAAGTGGCACCTCACATTTTATGGTGTCACCCTAGTCTGCTGCAATATAAACATATCATTAAATTTAATTTGTGTTGGGAGAGAATAAGGGGGAAGGATAAGAAGGTATGAGGAGTGACAGGGGGCCACTGCTTTAAAATTAGGGGTTGCCCTTAAAGAACAGAGATGAGCTTTTTTCTTCTCTCAGAGGTTTGGAACTCTCTGCGTCAGAAGGCGATGGAAGCAGGGTTACTGAATAATTTTAAGGCACAGGTAGACAGAGGGCCCGATTTTACCAAAATTTCGGGCGCGCAATCGTGGCAAAGTTGGGCGTCGGGCCTAAAACACGGTCCAGACCCGACCCAAGGCCAATCGCGCCTTTACCAACGGCCAGCCCGGGCGCCGATCCGGCGCGCGCCCGAATCGGCCAGCGGGCCGATTTAAATGCATTTGCATGCATTTAAATTGGCATACTGAAGCCCGCGCCCAACTTACCCAAGGATTCCCACTTTACGAGGCTCCAATCTGATCGGCGCCCGTGCATTTACCGTGTTGCTGAATTCAAGTCCGATAGGGCTTCAACTCAGCAACTGAACCGCTGAATCGCCCCCGACCACTCTTCGCGGACTGCCCCCGCGAACCACCCCGGCAGCCCACCTCCCCCTCCCCCCCCCCCACCGATAGGACCACCCTGGGGCGCAGGGGGAATGTGACGTCTCTTCCCTGAAGTGGGGGGGGGTGGTGGTGGTAGGGGGATGTGACGTCTCTGCCCCTGGGGGGGGGGGGCGGAGACGTCACATCCCCCCCCCCCTCAGGGAAAAGACGTCACATCCCCCCCTGCCTCCCCCCCACCCCTCCGCCCCCCCAGGGAAGAGACATCACATCCCCCGCCCTCAGGGAAGAGACGTCAGATCCCTCTCTACCCCCCTTCAGGGAAGAGATGTCAGATCGCCCCCCCCCCCCCGTCAGGGAAGAGATGTCACATCCCCCCCCTACCCCCCCTACACCCCCCCTCCCCCCCGCTATCCCCCCCCTCACGGAAGAGATGTCACATCCCCCCCTACCCACCCTACACCCCCCCTCCCCACCCCCTCAGGGAAGAGATGTCACATCCCCCCCTACCCCCCCTACACCCCCCCCCGCTACCCCCCCCCTCAGGGAAGAGATGTCAGATCCCCCCCCCTACGGGAAGTGACGTCACATGCCCCCCCCCACCCCGCCCCTCAGGGAAGAGACATCAGATCCCCCCCATCTGCCACCCCACCCACCCGCCAGGGAAGGGACGTCACATCCCACCCCCCCTACCCCCCCCCACCAGGGAAAGTCAAAGGCAGCGCAGAACCCCTTTCGGTTCATTCACCTATCCAATCTTTCACAGAATGTTGGCCTCCACCACTATCCCTGGAAGTGAATGTCAGAGCCTCACAACTCCCTGTGTAAAGAGGTTTTGTCTGTCCTTTGTTCCAAATCTCTTATGTTTAAACTTATATCTATGATCCCTCATTCTTAACCCCTCAACTATCAGTGTGTGCTTAACAACTGCATCCTCTGCTTTTGAACTTTTAAAGGCTTCTATTCTATCACACATGATCTGCATTTTTTGAACAAAAAGACCCAATCTTTAAAGTCTTCCTTTGGGGTTTTTTGGTCCCAATTTTGGATTGGGTTTTAGCCAGGAAGATAAATAATGGAAGAATAATTAGGTCAGTATGTTTCTGTGAATCTGCTGCTACTTGTAACATGTTCCAATTCCAATTCTCTTCCTGCACCTAGTGGCGCACTAAGGCAGACCTTCATCAGTTTCCATAGCTAGTAATTCCCAGAACACGTCGCTAGTCTAAAGTTTTTTAAAAAGTTTATTTAGTAGTCACAAGTAGGCTTACATTAACACTGCAATGAAGTTACTGTGAAAATCCCCTAGTCGCCACACACTCCGGTGCCTGTTCACTGAGGGAGAATTTAGCATGGCCAATGCACCTAACCGGCACGTCTTTCAGACTGCGGGAGGAAACCCACCCAGACACTGGGAGAAAATGCAGACTCCACACAGACAATGATCCAAACTGGGAATTGAACCCGGGTCTCTGGAGCAGTAAGGCAGCAGTGCTAACCACTGTGCCACTGTGCCACCCTGTTACCAGTCTATAAGTCTGTCGCCAGACTTATTTTATTCTTTCAGCTCTACTTGTACAGAAGTAAGTTTGAAGTAAGAACTGATCGTAGAGCACTAGTAAGCTTGTTCAACAAATCATCTACTCAAATAGAGTGTTGGAAATGCAAACTACAAGAGTACGAGTTCCATGATGAGTTATCAGCCAGGCAGGCACAAACCCAACAGACTATCCTTTGTGATATCCACTGCTGGCAATCAGTCCCACAAGACATAAAGAAAAGGTTGCCAAACAACATTTTAACTGTGTAAGCCTAAATGCATTGCCAACGTCTCTAAAACCAGCCAACATCAAAGCGCCAACAAAACAAGATGAAGCGTTACAACTCTGTATGGCAGCTATGGAATTGTGAAGCTGAACAGATGTGATTGAGAGAACGTCTACAAATGAAACTCATCACACACTACAAGGTCTTCACAATATGTGAAATAAGCTCACCATTCATTACATCCCTATCTTCTGATCTTGCCTTACATGGCAACTTATTGTTATTCAACAATTATTGAGGGAATGTGTTGCTGACCTGGCACATGAAAGTCACCAAGGAATTTTCAAAACCAACCAACACCTGAGACAAAAGGGATGGTTCCCAGGAATTGGCTGTATGGTACAACACAACATCAATCAGTGTTTGCCATGTCAAGCAACCACAACATTAAGTCTTGATGATCCTTTCAAGGTGCCTGCACGACTTATAGGATTAAGGTTATGGTTGATTTCACAGATTTGCACATTGGCAAACATCTGCTTGTTGCCAATGATAACCCAGTCATGCTGGAAAGCAAACATCCCCCTGTAATATCCCACGATTTGTTGTGGTCAAATGTTATGCGCGGTTCGCAAATCATCACACAATATATGTCATACTTCAAAGCACTGAAAACACCATCGCAAACATTGAATCCGATTTAGATATTGACATCTCAGATGAAGAACAGGTTAAATGACACGACACCTGATGTCAGATGATATCCTACCCGTGATAGAAGAAGCCCCCATATTTAAGTGATGATGTTATGAAGTGAACTTTTCTCAGATGGTGAACACATTTTTTAATCACACTGTATATGACTGAGTGCACTGTTAAATTAATACCAAATTTCAAATATATTAAAAATGTTACAAGTTGAATGTTCAAGTTGTGTTTAAGTTCAGTGACCCAAGTTTGATTCCTGGCTTGGATCAATGTCTGTGCAGAGCTTACATGTTCTCCCTGTGTCTGTGTAGATTTCCTCCAGGTGCTCTGGTTTCCTCTGAAAGATGTACAGGTTCGGTGGATTGGCCATGCTAAATTCTCCCTCAGTGTATCCGAACAGGTGCCGGAGTGTGGTGGCTTCATTGTAAGTAACTTCATTGCAGTGTTAATGTAAGCCTACTTGTGGCACTAATAAATAAATTTTAAACTTAAAACTTTAAAACTTAAGGCGACCATACCCATATACCAGCAGAGGGAGTCCAGAAGGAGAACAAAGGAATCCATGTTTCTTACTGAATTTGCTGTTTTTCCCCCAAGAACTCCATAGTCTACTTCTGTTTAGGTGTGGAATGAAAAATAAAGCCCGAATGACCCATCAAATTATTCCTTCCATAGGCCACAAAACAGAGAACACAGAAAATAGGTGCAGGAGTAGGCCATTCAGTCCTTTGAGCCTGCACGACCATTCAATATAATCATGCACTTTCAGTATCTCACTCCTGCTTTCTCTCCATACCCCTTGATCCCTTTAGCTGCAAGGGCACGTCCAGCTCCCTCTTGAACATATCTAACGAACTGGTGCCAACAGCTTTCTGTGGTAGAAAATCCATTCCATCAATGACTTCACCCAACCTATTTAGTCTTTTGAGAAATGGTTGTATAACTTTGCATCTAACCCTTCCCCACTGAAAAAAATAAATTAATCAGAACTCTACAATAGTTCCTAACCTTACAATGGCAATATGCATGCATTTAGTACTTTTAATGTGCTTCACAGGGGCGTTAGCAAAGAAAAATTGACACTAAGGTACACAAGGAAATAAACATCCTGGGGGTTACCACGGACCAGAAACTGAACTGACTGTATCTTACGCCTTCAGAGGCCCAGTTGTTTAAATAGGCCTTTGATCTCCCTTACCACTGACCAGAAACGGAACTGGACCAGAAATACAGTGGCTACCAGAGCAGGTCAAAGGCAAGTAACTCAGTTCTTGACTTATCAAAGTCTCTCCACTATCTACAAGTTACAAGTCAGCAGTGCAATGGAATACTCGCCACTTGCCTGGATGGGTGCAACAAAACTCAAGAAGCTCGACACCATCCAGGGCAAAGCAGCTGCTTGACTGCTACTTCTTCCACAAACATTCAATCCCTCCACCACCAATAAACAGTGGTAGCTGTGCGTACTATCTAAGCTACAGGAACTCACCAAGGTTCCTGAGACAACACCTTCCAAACTCATGACCACTACCATCTAGAAGGACAAGAGCAGCAGATATCCGGGAACACCACCAACTGGAGATTCCCCTCCCAGCTTGGAAATATATTGTCGTTCCTTCACTGTTACTGGGTCAAAATCCTGGAATTCCTTCCTTAACAGCACTGTAGGTGTACCTGCACCTCAGGGACTGCAGTGGTTCAAGAAGACAGCTTACCACCTCCTTCTCAAGGGCAATTAGGGGTGGGCAAAAAATGCTGACCTAGAAAGCGACACCCACATCCCATAAATTAATTAAAAGAAAGACGAACTGAGCTAAAGGGTGGCTGGCACGGTGGCACAGTAGGTGGCACAGTGCTTAGCACTGCTGCCTCACAGCGCCAGGGACCCAGGTTCAATTCCAGCCTCCAGTCACTGTCTTTGTAGAGTCTGCACGTTCTCCCTGTGTCTGCGTGGGTTTCCTCTTGGTGCTCTGGTTTCCTCCCACAATCCAAAGATGTGTGGGTTAGGTTGATTGGCCATGCTAAATTTCCCCTTAGTTTCAGGGGACTAGCGGGGTAAATATGTGGGGTTACAGGGATAGGGTGGGATTGTTATCGATGCTGGCTTGAAGGGCCGAATGGCCTCCTTCTGCACTGTAGGGATTCTATGATTCTGTAAAGCATAGCTAATGACTTATGGTTGAAAGCAGCTCAAAGGAGGAGAGAGAAGTGGAAAGGCGGAGAAGCTTATAGAGGGCATTCAGAGCTAAGCACCTCAGCAGCTGAAGGTACAGCTGGCTAATGCACCCTACAAACTAGATCAGTTGGTTTTCTTTAGTATTTTATTTTCCAAAGGGCCGATAGCTCCAGAATCATTATGCCCTGCTTCAGCATTCAATCATTTCCATTCAGACCTTTCCTTATGTACTTCAACCTCATTCCTCATCAGATTCATCCAGCTCTTTGTCAAAATGGCTAACTTAGGTCAGCACTATTTATCTTCAACTATTTTCGTACACTGAATGCTAGGTGAAGGATCAGAAAGTTTCCTCGAATTATACTCTCCAGATTCAAATAAATGTTTCTCAGAATAATGCAGAGCTGAATTGTGCCCCTTTTTCGCATTCAAGATGGATTTCACCAGTCGCTACCAGAACCAAGCAAGCTGCAGGTCCCCAAATTTCCTGCTCACTCCTTTTGACGGTGCCCAAGCTGTGCCTGAAATTGCTTTTCAACATGTATAGAGTTCAGATAATTTGACCCCAAGAGTCTTCTAAATCGAGGAATGAAATTAGTGAAACTGTAAATGACATTTTTTTAACGAGTCTATTAAATTCAGGGAAGATTCTTGGGAATAGGGAAGTGGCTAACATAAAAGCCATTATTGGACCTGTCAGATCTGATTCACTTGCAGGGAGATGCACTTATTCAGCTTTAACCTATTTTGCTGTATTTTACGCCTAACAGTAATCAGAGCCCCAGCTGTTTAAATAGGCTTGTGATCTCCCTTACTCATTTCGATGAAAAATTATATTTCCACAAAGTCGACAATTGTGCATTATTCACAGGTCAAGAGACAAACTTGAAAGTCTAGTCTCATAAATATAACAGCAGTTGTACAGGGAATTCTCAATGAACTTTGAGAGATTTGATGGGTGAGCACTTGGAAAAGTAGAACTTTGTTTAAGTACAGGATTTGGAAAGGAGGGCTTTGGTTAGCCAACATAATATATGCTTTTTCCAAAATAAAAATATGTTGCTCATATAGGGGCAAGGGGAAATGCACCTGATGTTACAGATTTATGCCAGCTGAGTATTGTTGAAAAAAGAGACATGTTGTCAAAGTTTTGTAGGTTGCATTCAACAGGACAATTCACAAGAATACCAAATTGTAACGGGACAACAATTTATGCAGCATGAGAAGACGAGACTGGTTGGTTGGCAAGTGGATTCTGATTGATAGAGGCGTTACCATGGAAAATGCACCAGTTAACTGATAAATGACAGTTAACTATCAAGCTTTCTTTAAATCCAAACCAAGCAGGTTAACTCTGATTGGTCAAGGCAATGCCCTGGGGAATGAAGCAGGGAATGGCTGTCACCTATTTTGTTGAGTTGAAAAAGGCTCAATATGGGCGGCACGGTAGCACAAGGGCGGCACGGTAGCATAAGGGCGGCACGGTAGCACAGTGGTTAGCACTGCTGCTTCACAGCTCCAGGGACCTGGGTTCGATTCCCGGCTTGGGTCACTGTCTGTGTGGAGTTTGCACATTCTCCTTGTGTCTGCGTGGGTTTCCTCCGGGTGCTCCGGTTTCCTCCCACAGTCCAAAGATGTGCGGGTTAGGTTGATTGGCCAAGCTAAAATTGCCCTTTGTGTCCTGGGATGCGTAGGTTAGAGGGATTAGTGGGTAAATATGTAGTGATATAGGGGTAGGGCCTGGGTGGGATTGTGGTCGGTGCAGACTCGATGGGCCGAATGGCCTCTTTCTGTGCTGTAGGGATTCTAAGATGTGTACATGTTCTTTCTGTCTTCAAAAAACAGGACCCAGTGTATTAATTAATATATACAGTTTCCTATACCAACTGATTGCCTGGGACAATGGCTCCGACGGCACAGGTAGTTTGTGATCTGGATTATGGCTGTGATGGTTACCTCTGGACATGGTCTGTCCTTTCAAGGCTACTGTTAATATATTTAAAGTGATCAAAATAGGACAAATATGGGTTGATTATGTTCAATGTTTCTCGAGATTTCACAGCTCTTGAGCAGAAGCCAGCTTTAACTGATGTTCAGAAAAGAAAATCAGCAGATATTTGGCTTCCTTTCACTTTGTAATTGTTTTTGAAGTTTGCTGAGATGTGATTTTTATGAGGTTCCACAGACATGTGAGATCTGAAGCATGATGAGGAACAGGAGGAGGTCATTTAGCCCCTTGAGCCTTTCATCTCTGCCATTGAATTGGATCTTGGTTGATCTGTGCCTCAACTTCATTTACCTGCTTTCGCTTCACATCCTCTGATGCCCTGACTGAGCAAAAATCTATGAATCGCAGTTTTGAACGATTCAGTTGTCCCCCAGTTTCCACAGGCTTTTGGATCAGCGAATTCCAGATTTCCACTACCCTTTACATAGAAGTCATAGAAACCCTACAGTGCAGAAGGAGGCCATTTGGCCCATCGACAACAATCCCACTCCAGGCCTTATCCCCACAACCCCACACATTTACCTGGCTAAATCCCTCTCACCTATACATCCTGGGACACTAAGAGGCAATCTAGCATGGTCAATCAGCCCCTGCGCATCGTTTGGAGTGTGGGAGGAAACTGGAGCACCCGGAGGAAACCCACACAGACACGGGGAGAATGTGCAAACTCCACACAGATAGTGACCCAAATGTTAAAGTACTTCCTGATTTCACTCCTAAATGCCCTGGCTAAGATTATACTTCCTCATTCTTGATTGCCGGAGGAGGAAACTGTTTCTCTGTTTCTCTCCTATCAAATCCTTTCACATTTTAAGCGCCTCGATCAGATCGCCCCTTAATCTTCCAAAATGATGATTTAAAGTGTGATCTTTCAAGCATGACAGATGGGTTAAGCGCAAGAATCCTTATATACAGGTACCTAAGGCCACTATCTGAAACAGATGTACATTGCGGTGATTCAGCTGGTTGTCATGATCTCCAGTTGCTTGCAATCCAATATCCAATGAAAAAACATTGACCAAAATAATTAATAGAGAAGCATGAATTCATTATCATCAGGACCTCAAGAATGCCAAATTTCAAAGGGGGCAGCAGTTTATAAACTGCATATGACAATATACAATGCAGTATAAATTGTTGCTCCCTTTGAAATTTGGTATTCTTGCACATTTGTCCTGATGAGTGCAAGATGAAAAGCTTTGACAGTGTGTCTCTTTTAAGTTTTATTCTACTAAGTGACTAATTAATCATCAGTTTCTCCGTAGCGTGGGCGTTGCACAGGAAATGGGGGGATTCTAAAGAGTTCCGATTAGCTGTATGCAAATGTCCTGTGTTTCAATAATAGAACAAAGATTGTTTTTCAAAATGCATGGAGGTTCACCAAGTTTGATGTAATTCCAGTACTTGAAACTTTCTGTGAATTTTGACCTCTCTCCTGCTTCTTTGGGGTGCTCCCAGACCTTTGAAGACCTTCTGCAAGGTTTATCGGGTCACCCCTCTAATTGGCTTTCTTCCTATATCTGTAGGGCACCCAGAGGTGAGAGGGCAGAAAGCTCCTCCTGCCTCACTAATATTCTGGTCCTTGAACTAGACTGATGATAGCCCACGGCCCTATAACAACCGCCTTGGAAAATCCTGTAAATCCGGACCTGGAAGGCAGATTTCTATGGGGTAGGGAGCAGAGGACAGGAAAGGGGGAGGAGAAGGAAACCTTAGACGATTCGTTTCATCCCATTTCCTCTTTGCTGAGCATTTCTTAACTACATCAAAGAAGAAAATCTATCTCATCGTGTCCCTTAGTCTAACATTTTTGTTGCCCATAAGTTAAGAATGGATTGTCTGCCTATACAAAAAAAAATCCAAACCATGTGAACATAACAAGAGCTTGGACTTGGTATAAATTTAGAGAATTTGATAAGTGTGATGTATACCCAATCACTGGTTTGGAGTGGAAATCCTGTCTTTTCATTGGAATGCATACATTTTAATTCAGAAAGTGACTAACTATAGAGGATAAATTCAAAGCTCCGAGTATTGAACTCTGCTTTAATAGACCCTGAGGGTTATACCACTTCCCTGTTAATTCCCCAACACTGGTTCCTGTGAGAACAGCTCAACACTGGGAATGTGGGAGAGCTGCATTAAACCTGGACATGTCAACAGATTGACCTTCAACCTGAATTCTTCGCAATTTGGTCTACATCCGAGGCATCAGATATTTAATTCAAATGGTATGATGCACTCTCAAAGAAAATGTGGATTATGTTGTCAATGAGCGTGAAGCCTGCCCCAATTCGCACAAGTAACGGCTGCCACAAAGAGGCATGTGCGGGGGAGGGGGGTGGGATATCTTTATCCTTTCTTGCTGTGATACCATGATTTAACGAACCTTGTTCTACATGACATGTGGCTTCTGATCATCAAAACAGAACAGTATGGGGTTGATTCTCCCAAAACGTTCTAAGTGCTGAATTGGCACGAAAAATGGTGTAAATTGCGACTGTTTTTTCAGTGCAATTTCAGACTCGAATCTCCCACACTCTGTACAATGCAGAGGTCACAATCGTGAATCTCATTAAAAACCCGGGAGGGGCAGGGCCTATCCACGGCAGAGTCTGACAGTTCCGGAACTCTGCGCATGTGAACTTTCAGCCTACAGTTTGCTGGCAAGCTCGATTGCTGGTCAGCCCGGATTCTCTGCAGTGCTGCCCCCCCAGCCCGATCGCAGCCCCCACGACCATTCCTGGGCCAGCCCCGAACCCCCCTCCGATCCCGGAGCATCTGGATCTCCAACCCTCCCCCCTCCCCCAGCAGTGACGATACCTCCACCCTGGGAGACCCTCCCTCTCCCCCCCACCCCCGGAAGACTACCCCCGCCAGCCTTCCCCGATCGCTGGCCTCCTTCCAGTCCCGACTGATCCTACCTGCAAAGTGGCAGCAGGGCTCCCCACTCCCACTGATCGCCGCTCGGCCCTCCCCCCAATAGGTCCTGCCCCCAAGGCCCCACCCCCTTGGCACTGCGCCCTAGGCCCCACCCCCTTGCCACTGCCCAATGCCTGATGGGCAGTGCAAAGGTGCCCCCTGGGCATGGGCACTTTGCCCCTTGGACAGTGCCGGGGGCACAGGCTGGCACTGCCAAGGTGCCCATGCCCAGGTAGCACCACCGCCGCCCGAACCCCTGGGGGCCCTGATTGCCTTCCCCTTCACTCCAGTGGGGATCTCCCACTAGTTCCCCGAAAGTGAGGGACCTCCTCTAAACACCGCCGGCGTGAAATACTCCTGGCGGCGTGGGAGATGATATCGGGCCCGGAGAATTCAGTCCCGGGCCGAATATTCACATTAAATTATGTTACAAATAGATTAAAATCACTTACCTTGTCTTCCTGCCAGTTTCCAGCATGGTCTCGGGAACGCATGTGCAAATCCCGCGAATCGGCACACGCGCGCATCTCCCATTCTGACCCACCAAAAAATTAGCAGGTTCGGAATGGGAGAATCGCCCCGTTTGAACCTTCATCGAGCTTTTCAATAAGCTTCCAAACCAGTTATTGTGAGAAGTGGCGAAAAAATTGAGATCCCAATTATATTGCTGTTGACTCAACTATTTCATATTTCTGATATATGGTATAGATGATTTAGATGAACCTATGGAAAGTCTATTATCAACCCTGTAAATAATGTCAAAATTAGAGGCAGGGTAAATAATAAGGAGCTAGCCAACCAGATCCAAAATCATTCTTTCCTTAATAGCTGGTAGATAAATTTCAAACTGAGTAACTGTCTACCTTAAGCTAGGACCTAAGATGGGAGTATGTGTTGAAGGTATTTATTATCTGAGAGACAATATGGCTTTAAGAATAGATAAGATGAGGAAAGGAAAATCAGGATTAGTACGAAAGGGACCATTGAATTGATATGAATTGATATGAATTGATATGGGCGGCACGGTAGCACAGTGGTTAGCACTGCTGCTTCACAGCTCCAGGGTCCCGGGTTCGATTCCCGGCTCGGGTCACTGTCTGTGTGGAGTTTGCACATTCTCCTTGTGTCTGCGTGGGTTTCCTCCAGGTGCTCCGGTTTCCTCCCACAGTCCAAAGATGTGCGGGTTAGGTTGATTGGCCAGGTTAAAAAAAAAAAAATTGCCCCTTAGAGTCCTGGGATATGTAGGTTAGAGGGATTAGCGGGTAAATATGTGGGGGTAGGGCCTGGGTGGGATTGTGGTCGGTGCAGACTCGATGGGCCGAATGGCCTCCTTCTGCCCTGTAGGGTTTCTATGATTTCTATGGTTAGGAGCCCATTTCACATTCTTTGGGCGCGATTTTACCATTTTCATTCTAAATGGTGGGAAGACTTGAAACTGGGAGTGTTTCACATCCGACTTTTAGGCCCATTTTTAGTCCCCCCATACACGCACTGCCTGCAAAAATTTGAGCGCGTCAGATTTGCGCTGCAGAAGCTGGTGGGTGGGGCTTAATACACTCGAAAGACTGCAGAGGAAGGTAGTGCACATGTGCCGATCTCTGATATTGCACATGTGCATTAGCAGTAGCAGGGGTCTGACAGAAGATAGAGTTATGATGTGGAGATGCCGGCGTTGGACTGGGGTAAACACAGTAAGAAGTTTAACAACACCAGGTTAAAGTCCAACAGGTTTATTTGGTAGCAAAAGCTGTCAGGCCCCTGCTACTGCAGGCTGCCTAAAGCAGCTCCCTCCCCTTGCAATTGCGGAGGCCCCCGACCCGAGATACAGCCCCCACTGATGACCCCCCTGCGCCCACCCGCCGCCCATAAGCCCATAAGACATAGGAGCAGAATTAGGCCACTCAGTCCATCGACTTTACTCCGCCATTCAATCATGGCTGATATTTTTCTCATTCCCATTCTGCTGCCTTTTCCCCATAATCCCTGCTCCCCTTATTAATCAAGAACCTCTCTATCTCTGTCTTAAAGACACTCAATGACCTGGCCTCCACAGCCTTCGGTGGCAAAGAGTTCCACGGATTCACCACTCTCTGGCTGAAGAAATTCCTCCTCATCTCTGTTTTAAAGGATCAGATTGATCCCAGATTGATCATGGACCCCCCTCCCCCACCGATCGCTGACCTGCTGCCCACCCGCATTGATCGCAGACCGCAGAGTGGCAGCGGGCCCCCTTCTCCCTCCCTCCCCCCACCGATGGCTGCAGAGTGGCAGCGGGTCCCCTCTCCCACCCTCCCCCCGCCGATGGCTGCAGAGTGACAGCGGGTCCCCTCTCCCACCCTCCCCCCGCCGATGGCTGCAGAGTGGCAGCGGGTCCCCTCTCCCACCCTCCCCCCACCGATGGCTGCAGAGTGGCAGCAGGACCCCTCTCTCACCTCCCCTCCCCCCCGATCGCGGACTGCAGAGCGGCTGCGGGCCCCCTCACCCCCCCCCCCCCCGCACCCCCCCCCCCCCCACTATCGCGGACGGCAGAGTGGCCACGGGAGAGAGTGGACTCTCCCTCCCCACTGATTTCTACGGAGTGGCAGTGGGACCCTCTCCCACCCCCACCCTCCCCACCGATTGCAGACTTCAGAGTGGCAGCAGGCCCCCTCTCCCTTCTGACCCCCCCCCCCCCCCCACCAATCGCTGTAGAGCGGCAGTGGGCCCCGTCCCCATTAGCCCAGCCCCCTGGCACTGTCCAGTGGGCATTGCCCAGGTACCCGGTAGGCATTGCTCGGGTGCCATCTGGAATTGCCTAGGTGCCGGGTGACACTGCTAGTCTGGCAGTACCCAAGGGGCAACCCCCCGCTTGCCCTTGGCCTTCCCGGGGGGGCCTCAATGGCCTCCAGTTCCACCAGTGAGGCCAAGCTCCCTGCTCATGGGGCGCATGTCTACTCCTCGCCGGCAAGAACCTTTCGAGGCGAGGTCATAAAGGGAGCGGGCCCAGGTGATTGAGCGCCAAGCTCAGTAAGCAAATGCAACTATTCATTTCAATAGATTTAAATATATTAACCAGCCTACAGCCCATTTCCGGCGAGAGGCTGACCGCGCCAGAATTCCAAAAACGGGCACAACGTGATGGTAAATTCGCTCCCTTTATGAAAAAAATTCAAAGTGCTGAATGAAAATAGGAGAGTTTCAGACTCATTTTTTGGGTGAGTTTGAAAGTACAATCTTATGGCACTGAGTGCAGAAAAAGTGCCAGGATGCAATTCTCGCCAGCAAGGGATCGTGGAGACTGACCTCGCCTATGAGGCCAGCTGCTGAGCTAGCAGTGTCACAGCAGCAACCCGGAATGTGAGAGAGACCACCCCCCCCCCCCCCCACCCCCCCACGCATTCACCAGTATGGTGACAGACAACACCCCCTCCCAAATATCAAAGAGAAACTCCCACAGGAAGCCACCTCACTGCCTCTGTGATATTGGGGGATTTTTTGTGACATTTTGAGGGGGAGTGGTGGTCCTCTTTGAGATGCCTCCGAACATTACAGAAGCTGCCTTAAAAGTCACAAACACAGCCCACCCCACATGTCACAGAGACCCCAACCCCCTCATTTCCAGCTGTGCCCCAAACATCACAGAGACCCCACCGCCAAATGATTGAGACCCCCTCCCCCGAATGTGTCAGAGACCAACACCTGTACATTAGAGAGATTCTCCCAAATGTCACAGAGACCAGCCCTGAACATCATAGCATATTCCTCAAATCCCACTCCCCAAAATGTTACAGGGCTCCCCTCTGAATCTCACAGAGACACCCCTAAAATCACAGATGACACAAACATCAGAGATACCCCAATCCTCCCAGAGACCAAAATAATGAAAACTGGGTGTGTTATATAGCGGGCAGCTGCTGATCCCCAGAACCAGTCTCATGTCTAGGTGGCGATGTGAAAAGACGCCCCCATCTAATCATTGTACTTCAGATGGGAATCCAGCATCCGTCAGGATGCCATTAGTAAAGTAAGCTAAAGATTTGCCTCAAAGGGCACATGAACATTAATTCTGACTCAACGTTTGTCTCTTTTAACTCAATTTCCTCAATGGTTTTAACTGGAACATTTATCTTTTGTCAATTATACATTCCCTGACCCTTTTATACTGATACGCTCCACATTTCAAGTTGTGTTTCTCTGCAGATACAGAGCCTGATGGATACTCCTCGGGGAATTATAAAGTTATTGTTCAATTGAAGGCTCGGAAACTGTGAGGCCGCTTTTCGAGTGGTTTATGGAAGTCAGTGATCTGCATGTGAATCAAGGGCAACGACGCAGCCAACACTCAGATCCTGAGAATTGTTTTTATGAACGTCAATTTGTGTTACTTTCATCTACGATTTAAGAACACAGAGATGGACAGTCATTGGAGAATTATGACAACTTTTAGATAAGTTAGACAATGAGAAGCTGTTCTCATTAGTTGATCGTACAAGGATTCAGGAGACACAGAATAAAGGCTTCGGTTAAGAGATACGAGGCTAAATGTGAGGGAGAATTTTTTGACACAGTCAGTGACAATGAGCTGGAAATCGCTGCCCTTGAGGGTGGTGGAAGTGAAGACAATCAATGATTTTGAGCTGAAATTGGATGGGCACTGGAGGGAAATAAATTTACAAAGCTACAGCGATAGAGCATGGGAATGTTATTTACTGGATGGTTCTACAGAAAGCCATCATGGGTCAGGTGGGCCAAATAGCCTCCTTCTTTCTCATAATGATTCGATTTACCTACATTACCCCCTACCATAAGGCAATTGGATACTTACCCAAAGAGAATCAACATTTGTCGGGCTATGGGCAACAGGTGTGAAAGTGGTACTGGGTGAGTTGCCCCTGCAGAGAGATGTCACAGACACAATGGGCCAAATGGCGTCCTTCTGTGCTGAAACCATTCCATTTAAATCCTGGAACTGCTGACCCTTGCTGATGCGTCGATACAGCAGGAACCCTATATTTCTTAACTAAGAGGTCACTCTCTCTCCAGAGTTATGGGACAGCAGGAAGCATGTGCCCCTTTAGGACAAGGCAGCAGTTGGACTCAGCGTGAACACACATGTGGAGTTTGCACATTCTTCTCGTGTCTGCGTGGGTTTCCTCCGGGTGCTCCGGTTTCCTCCCACAGTCCAAAGATGTGCGGGTTAGGTTGATTGGCCATGATAAAATTGCCCCTTAGTGACCTGGGATGCGTAGATTAGAGGGATTAGTGGGTAAAATATGTAAGGATATGGGGGTAGGGCCTGGGTGGGATTGTGGTCGGTGCAGACTCAATGGGCCGAATGGCCTCTTTCTGTACTGGAGGGTTTCTATGACATCCCAGCAGACAGCTGACACTCGTGTGGAAGGGCTGCTAGTCCCCAGGAACCACCTTGAGGAGAACAGTGAAACAACATTAGGGAAAGAAACCTTAATTACTGCGGTACAGGTTATTACTGCGGTATTGGTTATTACTGCAGTACTGGTTATTACTGCAGTATTGGTTATCACTGCGGTATTGGTAATTACTGCGGTACTGGTTATTGCTGTGGTATTGGTTATTACTGTGGTATAGGTTATTACTGCGGTATTGGTTATTACTGTGCTATTGGATATTACTGTGCTATTGGTTATTGCTGCGGTACTGGTTATTACTGTGGTATTGGTAATTACTGTGGTATTGGTTATTACTGCGGTATTGGTTATTACTGCGGTATTGGTTATTACTGTGCTATTGGTTATTACTGTGCTATTGGTTATTACTGCGGTATTGGTTATTACTGTGCTATTGGTAATTACTGTGCTATTGGTTATGACTGTGGTATTGGTTATTACTGCAATAATGGTTATTACTGCGGTATTGGTTATTACTGTGCTATTGGTTATTACTATGCAATTGGTTAATACTGCGGTATTAGTTATTACTGTGGCATTGGTTATTATTGTGCTATTGGTTATTACTGCAGTACTGGTTATTACTGTGCTATTGGTTATTGCTGCGGTATTGGTTATTTCTGCGGTATTGGTTATTACTGTGCTATTGGTTATTACTGTGCTATTGGTTATTACTGCGGCACTGGTTATTATTGCAGTACTGGTTATTACTGTGCTATTGGTTATTACTGCGGCACTGGTTATTACTGCAGTACTGGTTGTTACTGCAGTATTGGTTATTACTGTGGTATTGGTTATTACTGCGGTATTGGTTATTACTGTGCTATTGGTTATTACTGCGATATTTGTTATTACTGTGCCATTGGTTATTACTGCGGCATTGATTATTACTGTGCCATTGGTTATTACTGCGGCATTGATTATTACTGCAGTGTTGGTTATTACTGCGGTAATGGTTATTACTGCGGTATTGGTTATTACTGTGCTATTGGTTATTACTGTGCTATTGGTTATTACTGCGGTACTGGTTATTACTGCGGTATTGGTTATTACTGTGGTATTGGTTATTACTGCGGTATTTGTTATTACTGTGCCATTGGTTACTACTGCGGCATTGATTATTCCTGCAGTATTGGTTATTACTGCGGTAATGGTTATTACTGCGGTATTGGTTATTACTGAGCTATTGGTTATTACTGTGCTATTGGTTATTACTGCGGTACTGGTTATTACTGTGGTATTCGTTATTACTGTGGTATTGGTTATTACTGCGGTATAGGTTATTACTGTGGTATTGGTTCTTACTGCGGTATAGGTTATTACTGTGGTATTGGTTCTTACTGTGCTATTGGTTATTACTGTGCTATTGGTTATTACTGCGGTACTGGTTATTACTGCAGTATTGGTTATTACTGTGCTATTGGTTATTCCTGCGGTATTGGTTATTACTGTGGTATTGGTTATTACTGCGGTATTGGTTATTACTGCGGTACTGGTTATTACTATGGTATTGGTAATTACTGTGCTATTGGTTATTAGTGCGGTATTGGTTATTACTGCGGTATTGGTTATTGCTGCGGTATTGGTAATTACTGCGGTATTGGTTATTACTGTGCTATTGGTTATTACTGTGCTATTGGTTATTACTGCGGTACTGGTTATTACTGCGGTATTGGTTATTACTGTGGTATTGGTTATTGCTATGCTATTGGTTATTGTTGCGGTATTGGTTATCTCAGTGTTATTGGTTATTACTGCGCTATTGGTTATTACTGCGCTATTGGTTATTACTGCGGTATTGGTTATTACTGCAGTATTGGTTATTACTGTGCTATTGGTTATTACTGTGATATTGGTTATTACTGTGATATTGGTTATTACTGCGGTATTTGTTATTACTGTGCCATTGGTTATTACTGCGGCATTGATTATTACTGCAGTATTGGTTATTACTGCGGTAATGGTTATTACTGCGGTATTGGTTATTACTGTGCTATTGGTTATTACTGCGGTATTTGTTATTACTGTGCCATTGGTTATTAGTGCGGTATTGGTTATTACTGCGGTATTGGGTATTGCTGCGGTATTGGGAATTACTGCGGTATTGGCTATTACTGTGCAATTGGTTATTACTGCGGTATTGGTTATTACTGTGCCATTGGTTATTATTGTGCTCTCGATTATGACTGCGGTACTGGTTATTACTGCAGTACTGGTTATTACTGTGCTATTGGTAATTACTGCGGTACTGGTTATTACTGTGGTATTGGTAATTACTGTGCGATTGGTTATTACTGTGGTATTGGTTATTACTGTGCTATTGGTTGTTACTGCGGCACTGGTTATTACTGCAGTACTGGTTATTACTGTGCTATTGGTTATTACTGCGGCACTGGTTATTACTGCAGTACTGGTTATTACTGCAGTATTGGTTATTCCTGTGGTATTGGTTATTACTGCGGTATTGGTTATTACTGTGCTATTGGATATTACTGTGCTATTGGTTATTGCTGCGGTACTGGTTATTACTGTGGTATTGGTAATTACTGTGGTATTGGTTATTACTGCGGTATTGGTTATTACTGCGGTATTGGTTATTATTGTGCTATTGGTTATTAGTGCGGTATTGGTTATGACTGCGGTAATGGTTATTACTGTGGCATTGGTTATTACTGTGGTATTGGTTATTACTGTGCTATTGGTTATTACTGCGGTACTGGTTATTACTGTGGTATTTGTTATTACTGTGGTATTGGTTATTACTGTGCTATTGGTGATTACTGTGCTGTTGGTTATTACTGCGGTACTGGTTATTACTGTGGTATTGGTTATTACTGCGGATTAGGTTATTACTGTGGTATTGGTTATTACTGCGGTCTTGGTTATTACTGTGCTATTGGTTATTACTGTGCAATTGGTTATTACTGCGGTATTGGTTATTACTGTGGTATTGGTAATTACTGTGGTATTGGTTATGACTGTGGTATTGGTTATTACTGCGGTAATGGTTATTACTGCGGTATTGGTTATTACTGTGGCATTGGTTATTATTGTGCTATTGGTTATTACTGCGGTATTCGTTATTACTGTGCTATTGGCTATTACTGTGCAATTGGTTATTACTGCGGTATTGGTTATTACTTCTGTATTAGTTATTATTGCGGTATTGCTTATTACTGCGGCATTCGTTATTACTGCGGTATTGGTTATTACTGTTGTATTGGTAATTACTGTGGTATTGGTTATTACTGTGGTATTGGTTATTACTGCGGTAATGGTTATTACTGTGGTGTTGGTTATTTCTGTGCTATTGGTTATTACTGTGGTATTGGTTATTACTGCGGTATTGGTTATTACTGCGGTACTGGTTATTACTATGGTATTGGTAATTACTGTGCTATTGGTTATTAGTGCGGTATTGGTTATTACTGCGGTATTGGGTATTGCTGCGGTATTGGGAATTACTGCGGTATTGGTTATTACTGTGCTATTGGTTATTACTGTGCTATTCGTTATTACTGCGGTACTGGTTATTACTGCGGTATTGGTTATTACTGTGGTATTGGTTATTGCTGTGTTATTCGTTATTACTGCGCTATTGGTTATTACTGTGCTATTGGTTATTACTGCAGTATTGGTTATTACTGTGCTACTGGTTATTACTGTGATATTGGTTATTACTGTGCTATTGGTTATTACTGCGGTATTTGTTATTACTGTGCCATTGGTTACTACTGCGGCATTGATTATTACTGCAGTATTGGTTATTACTGCGGTAATGGTTATTACTGCGGTATTGGTTATTACTGTGCTATTGGTTATTACTGTGCTATTGGTTATTACTGCGGTACTGGTTATTACTGTGGTATTCGTTATTACTGTGGTATTGGTTATTACTGCGGTATAGGTTATTACTGTGGTATTGGTTCTTACTGCGGTATAGGTTATTACTGTGGTATTGGTTCTTACTGTGCTATTGGTTATTACTGTGCTATTGGTTATTACTGCGGTACTGGTTATTACTGCAGTATTGGTTATTACTGTGCTATTGGTTATTCCTGCGGTATTGGTTATTACTGTGGTATTGGTTATTACTGCGGTATTGGTTATTACTGCGGTACTGGTTATTACTATGGTATTGGTAATTACTGTGCTATTGGTTATTAGTGCGGTATTGGTTTTTACTGCGGTATTGGTTATTGCTGCGGTATTGGTAATTACTGCGGTATTGGTTATTACTGTGCTATTGGTTATTACTGTGCTATTGGTTATTACTGCGGTATTGGTTATTACTGTGGTATTGGTTATTGTTGTGCTATTGGTTATTGTTGCGGTATTGGTTATCTCTGTGTTATTGGTTATTACTGCGCTATTGGTTATTACTGCGCTATTGGTTATTACTGCGGTATTGGTTATTACTGCAGTATTGGTTATTACTGTGCTATTGGTTATTACTGTGATATTGGTTATTACTGTGATATTGGTTATTACTGCGGTATTTGTTATTACTGTGCCATTGGTTATTACTGCGGCATTGATTATTACTGCAGTATTGGTTATTACTGCGGTAATGGTTATTACTGCGGTATTGGTTATTACTGTGCTATTGGTTATTACTGCGGTATTTGTTATTACTGTGCCATTGTTTATTACTGTGGCATTGGTTATTATTGTGCTATTGGTGATTACTGCGGTATTCGTTATTACTGTGCTATTGGCTATTACTGTGCAATTGGTTATTACTGCGGTATTGGTTATTACTGTGCCATTGGTTATTATTGTGCTCTCAATTATGACTGCGGTACTGGTTATTACTGCAGTACTGGTTATTACTGTGCTATTGGTTATTACTGCGGTACAGGTTATTACTGTGGTATTGGTAATTACTGTGCGATTGGTTATTACTGTGGTATTGGTTATTACTGTGCTATTGGTTGTTACTGCGGCACTGGTTATTACTGCAGTACTGGCTATTACTGTGCTATTGGTTATTACTGCGGCACTGGTTATTACTGCAGTACTGGTTATTACTGCAGTATTGGTTATTACTGTGGTATTGGTTATTACTGCGGTATTGGTTATTACTGTGCTATTGGATATTACTGTGCTATTGGTTATTGCTGCGGTACTGGTTATTACTGTGGTATTGGTAATTACTGTGGTATTGGTTATTACTGCGGTATTGGTTATTACTGCGGTATTGGTTATTACTGTGCTATTGGTTATTAGTGCGGTATTGGTTATGACTGCGGTAATGGTTATTACTGTGGTATTGGTTATTACTGTGGTATTGGTTATTACTGTGCTATTGGTTATTACTGCGGTACTGGTTATTACTGTGGTATTGGTTATTACTGTGGTATTGGTTATTACTGTGCTATTGGTGATTACTGTGCTGTTGGTTATTACTGCGGTACTGGTTATTACTGTGGTATTGGTTATTACTGCGGGTTAGGTTATTACTGTGGTATTGGTTATTACTGCGGTCTTGGTTATTACTGTGCTATTGGTTATTACTGTGCAATTGGTTATTACTGCGGTATTGGTTATTACTGTGGTATTGGTAATTACTGTGGTATTGGTTATGACTGTGGTATTGGTTATTACTGCGGTAATGGTTATTACTGTGGTATTGGTTATTACTGTGCTATTGGTTGTTACTGCGGCACTGGTTATTACTGCAGTACTGGCTATTACTGTGCTATTGGTTATTACTGCGGCACTGGTTATTACTGCAGTACTGGTTATTACTGCAGTATTGGTTATTACTGTGGTATTGGTTATTACTGCGGTATTGGTTATTACTGTGCTATTGGATATTACTGTGCTATTGGTTATTGCTGCGGTACTGGTTATTACTGTGGTATTGGTAATTACTGTGGTATTGGTTATTACTGCGGTATTGGTTATTACTGCGGTATTGGTTATTACTGTGCTATTGGTTATTAGTGCGGTATTGGTTATGACTGCGGTAATGGTTATTACTGTGGTATTGGTTATTACTGTGGTATTGGTTATTACTGTGCTATTGGTTATTACTGCGGTACTGGTTATTACTGTGGTATTGGTTATTACTGTGGTATTGGTTATTACTGTGCTATTGGTGATTACTGTGCTGTTGGTTATTACTGCGGTACTGGTTATTACTGTGGTATTGGTTATTACTGCGGGTTAGGTTATTACTGTGGTATTGGTTATTACTGCGGTCTTGGTTATCACTGTGCTATTGGTTATTACTGTGCAATTGGTTATTACTGCGGTATTGGTTATTACTGTGGTATTGGTAATTACTGTGGTATTGGTTATGACTGTGGTATTGGTTATTACTGCGGTAATGGTTATTACTGCGGTATTGGTTATTACTGTGGCATTGGTTATTATTGTGCTATTGGTTATTACTGCGGTATTGGTTATTACTGTGCTATTGGCTATTACTGTGCAATTGGTTATTACTGCGGTATTGGTTATTACTGTGCCATTGGTTATTATTGTGCTCTCGATTATGACTGCGGTACTGGTTATTACTGCAGTACTGGTTATTACTGTGCTATTGGTTATTACTGCGGTATTGGTTATTTCTGCGGTATTGGTTATTACTGTGCTATTGGTTATTACTGTGCTATTGGTTATTACTGCGGCACTGGTTATTATTGCAGTACTGGTTATTACTGTGCTATTGGTTATTACTGCGGCACTTGTTATTACTGCAGTACTGGTTATTACTGCAGTATTGGTTATTACTGTGGTATTGGTTATTACTGCGGTATTGGTTATTACTGTGCTATTGGTTATTACTGCGATATTTGTTATTACTGCGGCATTGATTATTACTGTGCCATTGGTTATTACTGCGGCATTGATTATTACTGCAGTGTTGGTTATTACTGCGGTAATGGTTATTACTGCGGTATTGGTTATTACTGTGCTATTGGTTATTACTGTGCTATTGGTTATTACTGCGGTACTGGTTATTACTGCGGTATTGGTTATTACTGTGGTATTGGTTATTACTGCGGTATTTGTTATTACTGTGCCATTGGTTACTACTGCGGCATTGATTATTCCTGCAGTATTGGTTATTACTGCGGTAATGGTTATTACTGCGGTATTGGTTATTACTGTGCTATTGGTTATTACTGTGCTATTGGTTATTACTGCGGTACTGGTTATTACTGTGGTATTCGTTATTACTGTGGTATTGGTTATTACTGCGGTATAGGTTATTACTGTGGTATTGGTTCTTACTGCGGTATAGGTTATTACTGTGGTATTGGTTCTTACTGTGCTATTGGTTATTACTGTGCTAATGGTTATTACTGCGGTACTGGTTATTACTGCAGTATTGGTTATTACTGTGCTATTGGTTATTCCTGCGGTATTGGTTATTACTGTGGTATTGGTTATTACTGCGGTATTGGTTATTACTGCGGTACTGGTTATTACTATGGTATTGGTAATTACTGTGCTATTGGTTATTAGTGCGGTATTGGTTATTACTGCGGTATTGGTTATTGCTGCGGTATTGGTAATTACTGCGGTATTGGTTATTACTGTGCTATTGGTTATTACTGTGCTATTGGTTATTACTGCGGTACTGGTTATTACTGCGGTATTGGTTATTACTGTGCTATTGGTTATTGCTGTGCTATTGGTTATTGTTGCGGTATTGGTTATCTCTGTGTTATTGGTTATTACTGCGCTATTGGTTATTACTGCGCTATTGGTTATTACTGCGGTATTGGTTATTACTGCAGTATTGGTTATTACTGTGCTATTGGTTATTACTGTGATATTGGTTATTACTGTGATATTGGTTATTACTGCGGTATTTGTTATTACTGTGCCATTGGTTATTACTGCGGCATTGATTATTACTGCAGTATTGGTTATTACTGCGGTAATGGTTATTACTGCGGTATTGGTTATTACTGTGCTATTGGTTATTACTGCGGTATTTGTTATTACTGTGCCATTGGTTATTAGTGCGGTATTGGTTATTACTGCGGTATTGGGTATTGCTGCGGTATTGGGAATTACTGCGGTATTGGCTATTACTGTGCAATTGGTTATTACTGCGGTATTGGTTATTACTGTGCCATTGGTTATTATTGTGCTCTCGATTATGACTGCGGTACTGGTTATTACTGCAGTACTGGTTATTACTGTGCTATTGGTTATTACTGCGGTACTGGTTATTACTGTGGTGTTGGTAATTACTGTGCGATTGGTTATTACTGTGGTATTGGTTATTACTGTGCTATTGGTTGTTACTGCGGCACTGGTTATTACTGCAGTACTGGTTATTACTGTGCTATTGGTTATTACTGCGGCACTGGTTATTACTGCAGTACTGGTTATTACTGCAGTATTGGTTATTCCTGTGGTATTGGTTATTACTGCGGTATTGGTTATTACTGTGCTATTGGATATTACTGTGCTATTGGTTATTGCTGCGGTACTGGTTATTACTGTGGTATTGGTAATTACTGTGGTATTGGTTATTACTGCCGTATTGGTTATTACTGCGGTATTGGTTGTTACTGCGGCACTGGTTATTACTGCAGTACTGGTTATTACTGTGCTATTGGTTATTACTGCGGCACTGGTTATTACTGCAGTACTGGTTATTACTGCAGTATTGGTTATTCCTGTGGTATTGGTTATTACTGCGGTATTGGTTATTACTGTGCTATTGGTTATTAGTGCGGTATTGGATATGACTGCGGTAATGGTTATTACTGTGGTATTGGTTATTACTGTGGTATTGGTTATTACTGTGCTATTGGTTATTACTGCGGTACTGGTTATTACTGTGGTATTTGTTATTACTGTGGTATTGGTTATTACTGTGCTATTGGTGATTACTGTGCTGTTGGTTATTACTGCGGTACTGGTTATTACTGTGGTATTGGTTATTACTGCGGATTAGGTTATTACTGTGGTATTGGTTATTACTGCGGTCTTGGTTATTACTGTGCTATTGGTTATTACTGTGCAATTGGTTATTACTGCGGTATTGGTTATTACTGTGGTATTGGTAATTACTGTGGTATTGGTTATTACTGCGGTAATGGTTATTACTGCGGTATTGGTTATTACTGTGGCATTGGTTATTATTGTGCTATTGGTTATTACTGCGGTATTCGTTATTACTGTGCTATTGGCTATTACTGTGCAATTGGTTATTACTGCGGTATTGGTTATTACTGTGCAATTGGTTATTACTGTGCTTTTCGTTCTTACTGTGCTACTGGTTATTGCTGCAGTATTGGTTATTACTGTACTATTGGTTATCACTGCGGTACTGGTTATTACTGTGCTATTGGTTATTACTGCAGTATTGGTTATTACTGTGGTATTGGTTATTACTGTACTATTGGTTATTACTGTGCAATTGGTTATTACTGCGGTATTGGTTATTACTGTGCTATTGGTTATTACTGAGTTATTGGTTATCACTGCGGTATTGTTTATTACTGCGGTATTGGTTATTACGGTGCTACTGGTTATTGCTGTGGTATTGGTTATTACTGTGCTATTGGTTATTACTGCGGAATTGGTTATTACTGTGCTATTGGTTATGACTGTGCTATTGCTTATTACTGCGGTATTGGTTATTACTGTGATATTGGTTATTACTGCGCTATTGGGTAGTACTGTGCTATTGCTTATGACTGCGGTATTGGTTGTTACTGCGGTATTGGTTATTTTTGCCGTATTCGTTATTACTGTGGTATTGGTTATTACTGCGGTATTGATTATTACTGTGCTATTATTTATTACTGTGCTATTGGTTATTACTGCGGTATTGGTTATTACTGTGCTATTGGTTATGACTGTGCTATTGCTTATTACTGCGGTATTGGTTATTACTGCGCTATTGGGTAGTACTGTGCTATTGCTTATGACTGCGGTATTGGTTGTTACTGCGGTATTGGTTATTTCTGCCGTATTCGTTATTACTGTGGTATTGGTTATTACTGCGGTATTGATTATTACTGTGCTATTATTTATTACTGTGGTATTGGTTATTACTGCGGTATTGGTTATTACTGCGGCATTGGTTATTACTGCCGTATTGGTTATTACTGCGGTATTGGTTATGACTGCGGTATTGCATATTACTGTGGTATTTGTTATTACTGTGGTATTGGTTGTTATTGCGGTCTTGGTTGTTACTGCGGTCTTGGTTGTGACTGTGCGATTGGTTATTACTGCGGTATTGGTTATTACTGTGCTATTGGTTATTACTGAGCTATTGGTTATCACTACGGTATTGTTTATTACTGCGGTATTGGTTATTACGGTGCTACTGGTTATTACTGCGGTATTGGTTGTTACTGCGGTATTGGTTATTACTGCGGTGTTGGTTATTACTGTGCTATTGGGTATTACTGTGCTGTTGGTTATTATGGCGGTATTGGTTATTACTGTGCTATTGGTTATTACTGTGTTATTGGTTATTACTGTGCTATTCGGTATTGCTGCGGTATTGGTTATTACTGTGCTATTGGTTATCACTGCGGTATTGGTTATTACTGCGATATTGGTCATTACTGTGCAATTGGTTATTACTATGCTTTTCGTTCTTACTGTGCTACTGGTTATTGCTGCAGTATTGGTTATTACTGTACTATTGGTTATCACTGCGGTCTTGGTTATTACTGTGCTATTGGTTATTACTGCAGTATTGGTTATTACTGTGGTATTGGTTATTACTGTACTATTGGTTATTACTGTGCAATTGGTTATTACTGCGGTATTGGTTATTACTGTGCTATTGGTTATTACTGCGGTATTGGTTATTACTGTGCTATTGGTTATTACTGAGCTATTGGTTATCACTGCGGTATTGTTTATTACTGCGGTATTGGTTATTACGGTGCTACTGGTTATTGCTGTGGTATTGGTTATTACTGTGCTATTGGTTATTACTGCGGTATTGGTTATTACTGTGCTATTGGTTATGACTGTGCTATTGCTTATTACTGCGGTATTGGTTATTACTGTGCTATTGGTTATTACTGCGCTATTGGGTAGTCCTGTGCTATTGCTTATGACTGCGGTATTGGTTGTTACTGCGGTATTGGTTATTTCTGCCGTATTCGTTATTACTGTGGTATTGGTTATTACTGCGGTATTGGTTATTACTGCGGCATTGGTTATTACTGCCGTATTGGTTATTACTGTGGTATTGGTTATGACTGCGGTATTGCATATTACTGTGGTATTGGTTATTACTGTGGTATTGGTTGTTACTGCGGTCTTGGTTGTTACTGCGGTCTTGGTTGTGACTGTGCGATTGGTTATTACCGCGGTATTGGTTATTACTGCGGTAGTGGTTATTACTGTGGTATTGGTTATTACTGTGCTATTGGTTATCACTGCGGTGTTGGTTATTACTGCGCTATTGGTTCTTACTGCGGTATTGGTTATTACTGCGCTATTGGTTATTACTGCGGTATTGGTTATTACTGTGGTATTGGTTATTACTGTGGTATTGGTTATTATGGTGGTATTAGTTCTTACTGTGCTATTGGTTATTACTGTGCAATTGGTTATTACCGTGCTATTGCTTATTACTGTGCTATTGGTTATCACTGCGGTCTTGGTTATTACTGCGGTTTTGGTTTTTACTGTGGTATTGGTTATTACTGCGGTATTGGTTATTACTGCCGTATTGGTTATTACTGTGGTATTGGTTATTACTGTGCTAATGGTTATTACTGTGGTATTGGTTATTACTGTGCCATTGATTATTACTGTGGTATTGGTTATTACGGTGCTATCGGTCATAAATGTGCTATTGGTTATTACTTCGGTATTGGTTATTTCTGTGGTATTGATATTACTGCGGTATGGTTATAACTGCGGCATTGGTTATTACTGCGGTATTGGTTATTAGTGCGGAATTGGTTATTACTCCGCTATTGTTTATGACTGTGATATTCGCTATTACTGCGGTATTGGTTATTACTGCGGTATTGGTTATTACTGCGGTATTGGTTATAACTGTGGTATTAGTTATGACTGTGCTATTGGTTATTACTGCGGTATTGGTTATTACTGCGTGATTGATTATTACTGTGCTATTGGTTATTCCTGCAGTATTGGTTATTACTGCAGTACTGGTTATTACTGCGTTATTGGTTATTAGTGTGCTATTATTTATTACTGATGTATTGGTTATTACTGCAGTATTGGTTATTACTGCGGCATTGGTTATTACTGTGCTATTGGTTATTACTGTCGTATTGGTTATTACTTTGCTATTGGTTATTACTGCGGTGTTGGTTATTTCTGTGCTATTGCTTATTACTGTGCTAATGGTTGTTGCTGCGGTATTGGTTATTACTGTGCTATTGGTTATTACTGCGGTATTGGTTATTACTATGATATTGGTTATTACTGTGCTATTGGTTATTACTGTGCTATTGGTTATTACTGCCGTATTGGTTGTTACTGCGGTATTGGTTATTTCTGCCGTATTCGTTATTACTGTGGTATTGGTTATTACTGCGGTATTGATTATTACTGTGCTATTATTTATTACTGTGGTATTGGTTATTACTGCGGTATTGGTTATTACTGCGGCATTGGTTATTACTGCCGTATTGGTTATTACTGCGGTATTGGTTATGACTGCGGTATTGCATATTACTGTGGTATTTGTTATTACTGTGGTATTGGTTGTTATTGCGGTCTTGGTTGTTACTGCGGTCTTGGTTGTGACTGTGCGATTGGTTATTACTGCGGTATTGGTTATTACTGTGCTATTGGTTATTACTGAGCTATTGGTTATCACTACGGTATTGTTTATTACTGCGGTATTGGTTATTACGGTGCTACTGGTTATTACTGCGGTATTGGTTGTTACTGCGGTATTGGTTATTACTGCGGTGTTGGTTATTACTGTGCTATTGGGTATTACTGTGCTGTTGGTTATTATGGCGGTATTGGTTATTACTGTGCTATTGGTTATTACTGTGTTATTGGTTATTACTGTGCTATTCGGTATTGCTGCGGTATTGGTTATTACTGTGCTATTGGTTATCACTGCGGTATTGGTTATTACTGCGATATTGGTCATTACTGTGCAATTGGTTATTACTGTGCTTTTCGTTCTTACTGTGCTACTGGTTATTGCTGCAGTATTGGTTATTACTGTACTATTGGTTATCACTGCGGTATTGGTTATTACTGTGCTATTGGTTATTACTGCAGTATTGGTTATTACTGTGGTATTGGTTATTACTGTACTATTGGTTATTACTGTGCAATTGGTTATTACTGCGGTATTGGTTATTACTGTGCTATTGGTTATTACTGCGGTATTGGTTATTACTGTGCTATTGGTTATTACTGAGCTATTGGTTATCACTGCGGTATTGTTTATTACTGCAGTATTGGTTATTACGGTGCTACTGGTTATTGCTGTGGTATTGGTTATTACTGTGCTATTGGTTATTACTGCGGTATTGGTTATTACTGTGCTATTGGTTATTACTGCGGTATTGGTTATTACTGTGCTATTGGTTATTACTGAGCTATTGGTTATCACTGCGGTATTGTTTATTACTGCAGTATTGGTTATTACGGTGCTACTGGTTATTGCTGTGGTATTGGTTATTACTGTGCTATTGGTTATTACTGCGGTATTGGTTATTACTGTGCTATTGGTTATGACTGTGCTATTGCTTATTACTGCGGTATTGGTTATTACTGTGCTATTGGTTATTACTGCGCTATTGGGTAGTACTGTGCTATTGCTTACGACTGCGGTATTGGTTGTTACTGCGGTATTGGTTATTTCTGCCGTATTCGTTATTACTGTGGTATTGGTTATTACTGCAGTATTGATTATTACTGTGCTATTATTTATTACTGTGGTATTGGTTATTACTGCGGTATTGGTTATTACTGCGGCATTGGTTATTACTGCCGTATTGGTTATTACTGTGGTATTGGTTATGACTGCGGTATTGCATATTACTGTGGTATTGGTTATTACTGTGGTATTGGTTGTTACTGCGGTCTTGGTTGTTACTGCGGTCTTGGTTGTGACTGTGCGATTGGTTATTACCGCGGTATTGGTTATTACTGCGGTAGTGGTTATTACTGTGGTATTGGTTATTACTGTGCTATTGGTTATCACTGCGGTGTTGGTTATTACTGCGCTATTGGTTCTTACTGCGGTATTGGTTATTACTGCGCTATTGGTTATTACTGCGGTATTGGTTATTACTGTGGTATTGGTTATTACTGTGGTATTGGTTATTATGGTGGTATTAGTTCTTACTGTGCTATTGGTTATTACTGTGCAATTGGTTATTACTGTGCTATTGCTTATTACTGTGCTATTGGTTATCACTGCGGTCTTGGTTATTACTGCGGTTTTGGTTTTTACTGTGGTATTGGTTATTACTGCGGTATTGGTTATTACTGCCGTATTGGTTATTACTGTGGTATTGGTTATTACTGTGCTAATGGTTATTACTGTGGTATTGGTTATTACTGTGCCATTGATTATTACTGTGGTATTGGTTATTACGGTGCTATCGGTCATTAATGTGCTATTGGTTATTACTTCGGTATTGGTTATTTCTGTGGTATTGATATTACTGCGGTATGGTTATAACTGCGGCATTGGTTATTACTGCGGTATTGGTTATTAGTGCGGAATTGGTTATTACTCCGCTATTGTTTATGACTGTGATATTCGCTATTACTGCGGTATTGGTTATTACTGCGGTATTGGTTATTACTGCGGTATTGGTTATAACTGTGGTATTAGTTATGACTGTGCTATTGGTTATTACTGCGGTATTGGTTATTACTGCGTGATTGATTATTACTGTGCTATTGGTTATTCCTGCAGTATTGGTTATTACTGCAGTACTGGTTATTACTGCGTTATTGGTTATTAGTGTGCTATTATTTATTACTGATGTATTGGTTATTACTGCAGTATTGGTTATTACTGCGGCATTGGTTATTACTGTGCTATTGGTTATTACTGTCGTATTGGTTATTACTTTGCTATTGGTTATTACTGCGGTGTTGGTTATTTCTGTGCTATTGCTTATTACTGTGCTAATGGTTGTTGCTGCGGTATTGGTTATTACTGTGCTATTGGTTATTACTGCGGTATTGGTTATTACTATGATATTGGTTATTACTGTGCTATTGGTTATTACTGTGCGATTGGTTATTACTGCGGTATTGGTTATTAGTGCGATATTGGTCATTACTGTGCGATTGGTTATTACTGTGCTTTTCGTTATTACGGTGCTACTGGTTTTGCTGCAGTATTGGTTATTACTGTGCTATTGGTTATTACTGTGCTATTGGTTATTATGCTGCTATTCGTTATTACTGCGGTATTGGTTATTACTGCGATATTGGTCATTACTGTGCGATTGGTTATTACTGTGCTTTTCATTATTACTGTGCTACTGGTTATTGCTGCGGTATTGGTTATTACAGTGCTATTGGTTATCACTGCGGCATTGGTTATTACTGTGCTATTGGTTATTACTGCGGTATTGGTTATTCCTGTGCTATTGGTTATTACTCTGCTATTTGTTATTACTGCGGTATTGGTTATTACTGCGATATTGGTCATTACTGTGCAATTGGTTATTACTGTGCTTTTCGTTCTTACTGTGCTACTGGTTATTGCTGCACTATTGGTTATTACTGTACTATTGGTTATCACTGCGGTATTGGTTATTACTGTGCTATTGGTTATTACTGCAGTATTGATTATAACTGTGGTATTGGTTATTACTGTACTATTGGTTATTCCTGTGCAATTGGTTATTACTGCGGTATTGGTTATTACTGTGCTATTGGTTATTACTGAGCTATTGGTTATCACTGCGGTATTGTTTATTACTGCGGTATTGGTTATTACGGTGCTACTGGTTATTACTGCGGTATTGGTTGTTACTGCGGTATTGGTTATTACTGCGGTGTTGGTTATTACTGTGCTATTGGGTATTACTGTGCTGTTGGTTATTATGACGGTATTGGTTATTACTGTGCTATTGGTCATTACTGTGTTATTGGTTATTACTGTGCTATTCGTTATTGCTGCAGTATTGGTTATTACTGTGCTATTGGTTATTACTGCCGTATTGGTTGTTACTGCGGTATTGGTTATTACTGCCGTATTGGTTATTACTGTGGTATTGGTTATTACTGCGCTATTGGTTATTACTGCCGTATTGGTTATGACTGTGGTATTGGTTATTACTGTGCTAATGGTTATTACTGTCGTATTGGCTATTACTGTGCCATTGATTATTACTGTGGTATTGGTTATTACTGTGCTATTGGTTATTACTGCGGTATTGGTTATTTCAGTTGTATTGGTTATTACTGCGGTATGGTTATAACTGCGGCATTGGTTACTACTGCGGTAATGGTTATTACTGCGGTATTGGTTATTAGTGCGGAATTGGTTATTACTCTGCTATTGGTTATGACTGCGCTATTCGCTATTACTGCGGTATTGCTTATTACAGCGGTATTCGTTATAACTGTGCTATTGGTTATTACTGCGGTATTGGTTATGACTGCGCCATTGCTTATTACTGTGCTATTGGTTATTCCTGCAGTATTGGTTATTACTGCAATACTGGTTATTACTGTGCTATTGGTACGTACTGTGGTATTGGTTATTATTGCGTTATTGGTTATTAGTGTGCTATTATTTATTACTGATGTATTGGTTATTACTGCAGTATTGGTTATTACTGCGGCATTGGTCATTACTTTGCTGTTGGTTATTACTGTTGTATTGGTTATTACTTTGCTATTGGTTATTACTGCGGTGTTGGTTATTTCTGTGCTATTGGTTATTACTGTGCTAATGGTTATTACTGCTGGATTGGTTATTTCTGTGGTATTGGTCATTCCTGTGCTAATGGTTGTTACTGTGCTATTGGTTATTACTGTGCTTTTCGTTATTACTGTGCTACTGGTTATTGCTGCGGTATTGGTTATTACTGTGCTATTGGTTATC